>NC_141601.1:38311211-38628948 GCF_047967505.1 Dipteris shenzhenensis | reverse complement strand
ACTTTGGAGTTTTACTAACATAACTCAATAGGGAAATGCTTCCCATTTTGTGATAAAGTATTGTGTTGATCATATTGTGCTAGTGATGTCTAGTTATGCATACTATGGCCATCCATGAAAGAGTATAGCTCATGTCTGGGCCAATATAGTATATGTGAAAGTTATAAGGAAGGGGACTATGACCCATGCAAGATTACAAAGGAGTTAAGGTCACATACACTTAGAGCCTTCTGTTATTCTTTTTCATAATGCTAATGAGGCACAATAATTTGATACAACGTACTATGTAGATAAAGGCTACTTATAAGAGCTAGTTATGTTCCTCCTTCACATGATTTTGCATGATTTAGGTTCATTCTTTAGTGTTGCTAGTCGATTGATTACATTCTTTGCATTTCTATCTAACTGGTTTAGGTTCATTCTTTGGTGTTTCTATATGATGAAAAGTGGAAGCAAGGCTCATGTAAGGATTATTTTGATGTAAGGATGATAAAGCCTACTTATAAGAGCTCGTTAAGCTCCTCTTTCACATGATTTTGCATGATTTAGGTTCATTCTTTGGTGTTGCTAGTTGATGGATTTAGATTCATTATTTGTTTTTGCTATCTAACTAGTTTAGGTTCATTCTTTAGTGTTGTTGTTCGATGAAAAGTGGAAACAAGGACTCAAGTAACTTGGTGTACTCTCATAAGAAGATAACTTGGTGTACTCTCATAAGAAGATGTCTCAACACTTGATAGCATGGCTCTCAGATTTGCAAGAACTTTATTATGATGAAAAATGGAAGAAAGGGCTCATGTATTTTGGTAAAGCCTCATACAAATACGTGACCCTCACTTTTTGTAATAATTTTATTATTTGGTATTGCTCCCTTGGTTCCACTTAGCTCAACTATGAGGCTTCTCGCTTGTGGGTCGATCACCTTTGACCTTTAGTAAAGTTTTTGGGAAATGATTCCCCACTACTTTGCCTACTTGTCAGCTCTTTGGAATGTCCTTTCGTTGGTAGTATCGTAAAGTCTTTTAAGTGTTGAGAAGATTATTAATCAATAGTTTGCACTTATTTGGATCTCTAAACTAACACTCCACCTCATTATCTCTTTGTACAATAAGGATTGTAGTTGATATTTGCTCACAAAGGCTCTGCATAACTCTATAGTTGGTAAATCATTATGAGATTTCTACTGTGTAAAAATAAATACATAAAACATCTACAACTTATAGCCATATAATATTATAGTCTAAGCTTGATAAAGTTATGTTTAACATTTCAATGTTTACCCAACCAAATAAAAAGGAACTCAGAGGGAATTCACCCCTTTAATGAGGATAGTATTCAATTAAAAAACTAAATTTCTCACATGGAACCCAAAAGAAATCCACCCCTTCAATGTTGATATTTCCTGATGAAACAAATCTACATTCCTCCTGTTTCATTTATTATTTTTCATTATATGAAAAAATAAGACTATTTTTAAGCATAGCATTTTGAGGACACTTTATCAAATTAATATAGAAAAGTAAAAGGCAACACCAATTTGAGGTACTGATACATTTCAAAAGAACATCAAATATTTTGTGGATTATAATACATGGTACACATGCGATTTGTTTTTACTTGGGTTTTGAAGATCAAAATAGTGTATTTTCATTAACTTTTTTGGTACACATGCGATTTGTTTTTACTTGGGTTTTGAAGATCAAAATAGTGTATTTTCATTAAATTTTTTTGTGAAGTAGTTAGTGTCCAAAGTAGAGCACACATTGATACATCAACTTTGTACTTTTCCCTTACTCATTTTTTCACTTTATAATATCCCTTTCTATACTTTAATATTGTGTATGCCTTTTGATGTTTTTAAAGGAGTACTTTATGAAACTTGGAGAGAAAGAAAAGTAGCCAAGAGGGCAATTGGGGACCTTATTGATGTCATATCTACTTCAAGGTCATCACTCTTGATGGAATTTATCTATTAACTACCTAGCTCTAGCCCTGACCTTAAGGGGTTCATGCACATATTTTATTTTCATTGTAATACAAATTAGGGTGTATTAGTCATCTCTTGTGCACTCCTCTCTCTCTCTCTCTCTCTCTCTCTCTCTCTCTCTCTCTCTCTCTCTCTCCCCTCCAACATGGTATCAAAGCCACTCACGCTCTATCCTTTGTAAGGAGAGTGTAAGCCCTTGCCTTGTCAAGGCATACTTATATAAGACTCTTTCTAATATGCATCAAATACATTATATGTTTACAAGAGCTCTTTGGTTTACATGTTTACGGTTCGGCTTTCGTCCACCTTGGCGGCAAGCTGGCATCTAATTAGGGCTGCGGTCATCCTTGCGGTCTGGGAGACCAAGAACCAAGCTGTGTTCAAATCCCTTCACCAAAAAGAGCAAAGAGCCTCACGCATCATCTCGAGAGTCACAGTGAAGCTATCATATTTTAGCCTTATCATCGCTCTGATAAGGACTCGATAGTTAGTGAAGCACTTCTAGATCTGCAGTCTACCATGAGATCTAGATAGAATGTTAGCTGTAAGCAGCGCAGGTCCAGGGCGGGTAGCCCATCTAAGACCAATTTTTGTATCGACAATCTCTTTTTGTGCTGGTTAACCATCCCCTCTAATAAGCTTGGTAATTTTTTGTTTATTTAAGAAAAAAAAAGAGCTCTTTGGTTACTTCATTTGTTATCATACATATTTCAAAAATGAGAGCCTAAAGATATTGTCAAACAATGTGTTCTTAAATATGTATTGTGAGAAAAAAAGGTATTGTGAATGAGGGTGACGAATCTAAAGGAGTACTTACATGAGATCAACTAAGTGACTATCAATAAATGCATGTGTGTGTGCACACACGAGGGCATGCACATGCACCATCAATATAATGGCACTTCATGATCATTTTCAAAGATCTTCAAAGTTGAATATGCACTATCTCCTTCTAAGTCTTGTTCAAAAGCAAGGCATTGACTTCCCTTCCAATATGGTATATTATATATGAAAGCATAGTGCCATGCTAATGTGAAATTCTTGTAGAATTAATGGGAGCTTGCATTTCAACTCATCACAATGATGTCCCAATTACATGATGATGACATTGGTCAAATTTTATACATCTCCCATTGAGTGCGAGTGCGCTTCTTTGTCTCATATGGCATCCTTGGTCATCAAGCTTGTATTGCGTCTAGCACCATTAGACCATGTTCTTGTCTAAAATTCTTAAAGAAAAAAACTAGACCTCATCTTATGATATGTAGATGAAAAAAACAAGGATATTCTCACCATCACATGGGATCCTCACAAGGGAATTGGGAAAACCTTGTAGGTGAGACAATATTACGATGGTGATGGCATATGTAGGGTATGCCATGAATAGGATGTCATAGGATTAATGTTTGTATCATATATAGTTGCTCCATGTTGAGTTGGGGTAGTGTACCTTAGAGAGACACCCATACTTGTGGTGGTACAAGCTTGCATTTAGACTGGACACAAAACATGGCCCACTAAGTGTAAAGTGGCATCGTCCCTTGCAACCACTAGACCGCGTTAGTGTCCGAATTCTAGGTATAAATATTTGAGGAGCAAATGTTTGCACTAAAGTCAAAATTGTTTGAACTTGGCATTAACTAGGCCTCGATCATTGGACAAGTGTTCTAGAATCATACATTCAATATGGAATGCAAGGTGCAAAGCCTTAGCTTAAAAAGTCTAAGGTGATAGTGAGACAAGGGAGGGCCAAATATTCCAACAAAAATACAAAAGGAAATGGTGATACTAAATAGGTTTGCAAGATCTATAGGAAATCTATCAATCAGTTTAGGGTGAAGTGTGGAAAGGTGAAGGAGGTGTAAGGTATAACATATTAACTTCTACGAACCTTATGTGAGGCACTAATGCTTCATGGTGTTTGGGAACTAGTAGAGCCAAGTCTGAGAATATATGGAGATGAATACTTGAGGTTGAATATTCTTCTAAAGATAAGATCTTGCCTTCCCAAGTAGTGGGGTCCTTCATTCATTAGTGTACAATCTATGAAATCAAAGCACGCACATGTGCATGCGTGCACACACACACACACACACACACACAGATACTAAGAGAGTTAATATATAGGTCTATCCAAAGATTTCCTCCCCCCTCGCCCCCCAAAAAAAAAGAAATCCCAAAAAAATGAGGAATAGATTAGAAAATCACACTAACCAAGTCCAAGGCTATGCTAAAGCATTACCTTCTAGTAGAACAGTTGTTCCAATAATGAGGAAAGAAACTTAGAATTGTATTTCAAAAAAGATTGCTAAGCTTAGTAATATAAACATGACATTCCAATTAGATGTTTAAATTTTCTTAATGATTGATAAAGACTACTAAACTTACTTGAAACAACAATTGATCATTATATATTTTTGGACAAACATTATTTTTATTGTGAATGTTCTTCCCCCTTTGCAATGGCTATTTGCCATCTCCATCAAATTGCCTTGCTTGATTGTTAGTCGACAAGGTGACACTTGATGAGCTTAATAAGTACATCTATAGTTTCTACTAATGTTTGTCTTAGCAACATGGTATTTTTTGTATATTCAACGTGGAACACCACTCTTGCTTTTGGCAGTATTAGTGGAGTATCAATGGACCACCCAAATCATGCTAATGCTAGTATACAAAGCATTTTATACACTATCTTGCTCTATCAATGCTGTCTTACTATACTGCATTCTCCCCATTTCTTGCTTGATATCTATTTCCTTTCTTTTTTCGCATTGCTGTTCATATCCTATAATTCTTGCAAAAAATAACATTACACAAGACAAAATGTACATTATTAGAGAGGTATGGTGGTGAAGTTAAATGAAAGTTCTCTTATTGTAACTAGAAAAAGCTATGGATGTGGACTTTCATGAAAGTTCTATTATTAGAATAGCTACCAAATAGACAGGGTAAACCAAAGTTTCCCATAACATTGGTTGATGCATGTAATTAGCAAAGCAAGACAACCTATCATAGAACGAACAAGTGCATACATAAACAAATAGGAAAACTCAAGCAAAGAGAGAAACTGATAGCAAAAATCGAGCAATGACAAATCGCTCAAGCATGTATAAGTAAACAATGAGTTGAAACCCAAGCTCGGTTGCTAATACTCATGTATAAGTAGACTGTATAAGTAGACTATAAGTTAAAACCCAAGGTAGTTTACTATTACTCATGTACTTAAAAAAAAAAAACTCATGTACTTTGAATTTTGTTCAAGTTCTTCATCATTTAGTGACAGGATCCCTGCGCTTCAACAAATGCCCCCAAGTCAAAGACACATGTCTTAGTTCTAGCGAGGATCGCCACCCTTGGTGAACATGCTGCAAGGGACTAGTCTTTAGTGGTTCCACAACCGAAATCCTGGCAACTGACAGCTTTTCCATTTGAGCTTGGACCTGAAGTTGTGAATTTGATATAGTATATGCTATGGATGAAATATCAATGTTAATATACTATATATATTCTATGGACAATATATGAAGGCTAGTATTTTTAAGAACTTAATATAATCCACAAAAACTAAATGAATTAAAAAAAGGCTAAAGTTTTTGTTCAAGATCATACAATTGCCTTTACTATGAGAAAAACCTTAACTTACTAGTGAAAATGTAATTGTTCAATATCGACCCTTGTACGATGTGGACACAACATGATGAGGAACCCCTCCTTTCCCTTGTAAGATGTAGAAACAACATAACATAGTGTATATGAAAATACATCTCAATAAAGGAGATTTTTTACAAATCTTCCCACATTGTTGCGTGATGAGGAAACCCTCCTTGTGGCGAAAACTTGTGCAAGCTGCTTTGTGAATGTCACTATCATTTAAAAGGTTCATTCTTGGGTTGCATTTCAAACTTTTGTGTTTCCTTTTAAAGACAAAATGCTCCTAAATTCATCAATTTGAAGCGTTTCTTCTTACTTCTCCACTCTCTATATCCTCATCATTGGTAGCGTTTCTTCTTGGTTCTCCACTCTCTATATCCTCATCATCACTCTCATCATCATCATTGGGGTCAAAATTAAGGTTCTTCATCTACCTCCTCGTCATTTATGTTGAGTTTCACTTCATCGGTCTCTTCCTCCTTATCATTTACATTGAGAACCCTTAGATCTTTCTCATATTTTGTGGTCACACGAGCTTGCACATCATAGTATGTGTAAGAAAAGTCAACGTTATGATTGACATGCCATGAGTGTTTGGTGCTGTCCATGGCGAAGGGAGCTGCCACGGTGCCTAGCAGCCAGCCACCACTATATGGAGGATAGTGCTCTCTCTTGTGAGGTTGCATTGCCACGATGCCTAGCGGCCAGCCACCACTATATGGAGGATAGTGCTCTCTCATGTGAGGTTGCGTTCCATAAGGAAAACGTCAATGTAATGCTATCATTAAGGCCTTGTAAGGAGCCTTGTGTAGTGCTATCAGTAGGGCCTTTATGCAAATCTCTTTAATACCTTGTGAGAGGGCCTCCTTGTGTCCTGGCTGAGGTTGGGGAGGTCACTGGTTTAGCAGGCTAGGAGATCCATCCTTGTGTGTTTGCTGCAAGAGGCTAAAATTACCCTGACGTAAGATTGCAAATTGTTTCAGCTAATTGCTAACTGCTTTAGCGAATATGGAAGGAGATTGGCCAATTAGAGTCTTCCAGCATTGGAATGCTAAACCAACATGCCTGCAAACAACCTTGCTAGGCTAGAAGTCCAATGCCTGGAAAATTGATCTCCATCATTGCTATCAACCATGGGGACGTGGATTTTAGCTGCTAGTGGGCAACGCATAGCCCTACTCTAAGCACACCAAACGTAGAAACTAGTGGGGCTAGCATAGCCCTACTCTAAGAGGAAGTTCCCGCGCTGTGCCAGCAGAGCGAAAATGCCATGTTTTGTCAAACCTTTGCCATGCTCAGAATGTTCCCACCATGCACATTTTAGGCCATAGTTCAGCTATCGCACCGCTTGGGTGGAGAGTGACTCCTAGTGGGCATTTCGGGGCCAACGGTAGAAAACACCAATGAGCTGCTCCTAAACATATCTTGAGACTTGGATGTTAATGATATGTCAGAAATCCTTCAAATTTGGGCGCGAGAGGAACCTCTCCACTCATGCTCAAGGTTGTGAATTTCGCATTCTATTATTGAGGTGACTTGTTGCACAAGTAATGGAAACAAGAAAAACGCGGGGTGGGGTAGTTAGGGTCCCGTCGTCCTGTTGGCTGCCAGCTGTCAGAGCCGGTGCAGAATGCCAAATTTGGGGGTCCCGCTGCGAAAGCGAGCCACCATTTTAGCGGCACCCCTAGATTTTGGGCTTGAGCGGTGATTGCTCTGCGACGTCACCTTCCATCGGCAGAAGTTGGGTTGATTGATTGGGCTGGAGAGGCTGGACGAATATTGTGATTAGAGGAGGGAGCCGCAGTAATTAGGAGAGCATTGGAATTCGGGATTCTGGGAAGGGGCGCGGAGTTGGGTTGCGGGCAGTGGCCCTGGTCCCTGGGCAGTTTCGGGAAGGGCTTGTTTGGAAGTTGGGGGCAGGGGGAGACCAACTGTCCGAGAGAGCACGCGCAATGAAGCGCCAGGGTTCCTTGCGACAAGGTTTTACGACTGATTGAAGCTGGTGCCGTGCGTGATGAATTGGCAATCAAGGAGGCGTTATGCGGAGAGCAGCGGGAGGGAGATAGGTTGGGCACACGTGTCTCTTTCGATAGCATTCCGTCAAGCAGATTCCTACCGGAGGCAATTGGATTTAGGGGCACATGTGAGCCTGAAGCTCATCGGACCCTATCGGAGCTACGGGGACATGTTAGGATTGAAATTCGATAGGTGAGAGAAGCACTCCTATTGGATAGCCGCCTCTTGCCGGACCCTGCGTGCCTGTAGTCCGTTTGCATGAATCCGGCATCCGATTGCCTTCCGGTAGGCTTCCGACTACCTTCCCTGCCTGAACCACCCCAAAAACGCTGCATGTGCCCAGGGTGAGAGGAGGCGATCAAAAGAGCAGCAAGGGAGAGGGTCAGAGGGGGAGACTGAGTATGCAGGGGCGAGAGAGGAAGCAGGGGTGGGGAAGGAGGAGGAACACAGAGAGAGAGAGAGAGAGAGAGAGACAGGTAGGTGAGCACTGAGAGGCCGAGGAAAAGCTCAGGAGTAGATTGATCAATAATATGTGCGATTGAGAGGATAGGGAAGAAGAAGAAGAAGAAGAACATGCACAGGGGAAGAGGAAGAGCTTACAGAACAGAGTAGTAATGAAATTTGAATGGAGGTGGTATCCAGGTAGCCTTATCTGTATTATTGTCATCTATCTTCTTTTATCTGCCGTTTAGTGCTATCAATAAAAAATGTGACCAGTATTCATGAGTTGCTAGCAGATCATCATCCGCTTCTTCATCTTCTTCTTTTATCATCTCCACAGTGTCTTAATTACTCACCCTCTCCACGGCAATCGTGCCTCCTACACACCCCCAAAAACACCTCCTATATTTTACAGCTACCTCCCATCTCTTTTGTCTTTCCCACCTTTCCTTGCTTCTGCTCCCTCTCCCCCCTTCCTCGTCTTCCCGCCATGCCTCTCCTCTCTCCCCTCCTCACCGAAATCCTCATCCCTGTCGCTTCCCTCATCGGCATCGTCTTCGCCCTCTCCCAATGGTACATCGTCTCCTTCGTCTCCGTCGACCCTAACTCCCTCGACGATTCCTCCAGCCAGTACCTCCTCGAAAAGGAAGAGGAGGGCGTCTCTTCCTCTGACGTCGTCGCTAAGTGTTCCGATATCCAGGATGCTATCTCCCTCGGTAAGTCTTTTTTTCTCACTAGAACAGCTCGAGAGTAAGGTAGTTGGTTGCTTTCTGTTCGAGGCTAAGGATCGCTGTAGGATTCCGGCCACATTGCTTGCTCTGGGAGGCCACCTCTGCTTGTAACCCTTGGTGCGATTGGCTCCGATACACGGCATAAAGATACTTTCTTGCTGCCTTGCTCTGTCTCAGCAAGCTTCGAATGATTGTTGAGGGGTGTTGTTGCTCTTTCTAGCTCCATCTCCAAGGTTTAAAGGGTTTTGTTCAGACATTTTGTGAGTAGCCGAGTTTTGGCTGTCCAAGGGGTGAAGCTCTTGCTGCACACATTTATTCTGGAAGGCCGCAGCTTGCACTAGTTATCTTATCATAGCGATCCTTGTTTCCTTGATGTAGGTGCGAATTCTTTCCTACTGACGGAATACAAATACCTCGCTATTTTTCTGGGATGCTTTGCCATCATCATTTTCTTGTTCCTGGGATCGGTGGAGAACTTCAGTGTGACTCCGCAGGCTTGCGAATATGATACCACGCAGTTATGTGCTCCAGCGCTAATCACTGCGGCGTTTACGACGGTTGCGTTTATCCTGGGTGTTTTGACGTCGGTGTTGTCAGGCTATCTTGGCATGAGAATTGCAACCTATGCCAACGCCCGAACCACATTAGAGGCCAGGAAGGGCGTAGGTAAAGCTTTCATCACCGCATTCCGATCTGGATCGGTAATGGGCTTTCTGCTGGCCGCGAATGGACTTTTGGTTCTCTACATTGCCATCAATCTGTTCAGGCTGTATTATCAAAATGAGTGGGAGGGACTCTTCGAAGCAATCACTGGCTACGGGCTTGGTGGATCGTCGGTAGCTTTATTCGGAAGAGTTGGGGGAGGAATTTACACGAAAGCTGCAGATGTGGGAGCCGACCTGGTGGGAAAGGTCGAGAGGAACATCCCTGAGGACGATCCAAGGAACCCTGCGGTAACAATTCGTGAGCGAATGCTTCGTGTTGTGTTATTTCCATAGACAAATTTGCCGTTGAGAGACTGGAATTATCGTGGACGTTTGCTCTTCACAAGGTTTCGATACTCGGTACTTATCTTCGTTTCATCCCGATACGCAGGTCATTGCGGACAATGTTGGCGACAATGTTGGAGACATTGCTGGCATGGGTTCCGACCTGTTCGGTTCCTTTGCCGAGTCTTCCTGTGCAGCTCTCGTTGTGGCCTCCATCTCCTCTTTTGGGACTACGCATGATTTCACTGCCATGTGCTTCCCTCTTCTCATCAGTTCCATGGGCATTATCGTGTGCTTGATCACAACCTTGTTTGCTACCGATTTCTTCGAAATCAAGGATGTGAAGCAAATCGAGCCCACGCTCAAGAGGCAACTGATCATCTCAACTGTTCTGATGACTCTTGGCATCCTTCTTGTCTGCTGGCTTGCTCTGCCAACTTCGTTCCACATCTACGATCTGGGCAGCACTCCTAGGCTTGTGCAGTGGTGGTAATGCCTTCTGTATGCCTTGTACATATCGTTCCTGCCAATGTTATTTCTGTGATGCATCCTTTTCCTTAAGATTGCTCAATGCGGCTGTGATCCAGGGAATTATTTTTCTGTGTTGGCGTTGGACTTTGGGCTGGTTTGATCATTGGCTACACAACTGAGTACTTCACGAGTAATGCGTACAGGTATCTCTCACGTCTTCCATAACAGTGAATTGGTTCGCTTTGGGCTTTGAAGCTGTTAAGGCTGATGTGATCAATCTGTTTCGCAGTCCTGTGCAAGATGTGGCAGACTCGTGCAGGACAGGAGCGGCTACCAATATTATTTTTGGGTTAGCCCTTGGCTACAAGTCTGTCATCATTCCCATTTTCGCCATAGCTGTTGCAATTTACGTGAGCTTTGCTCTGGCTGTATTCTACGGGGTCGCGGTGGCAGCGCTCGGCATGCTGAGCACTATCGCTACCGGTCTTGCAATTGATGCGTACGGGCCAATCAGTGACAATGCCGGTGGCATAGCAGAGATGGCCGGCATGAGCCATCGGATTCGCGAGCGCACCGATGCTCTTGACGCGGCCGGTAACACCACAGCTGCAATTGGAAAGGTATAGGCTCTGTGCAGGCAGGCTTTTGGATCAATCGAGACCATCTTGCAAAAAGCAGGAAAATTTGTGCGAACCTAAGCAGATATGGTGTTATGCCCATTTATGCAGGGTTTTGCAATCGGGTCAGCTGCGCTAGTGTCGCTGGCTTTGTTCGGAGCTTATGTGAGCCGTGCCTCCATTTCAACGGTGGACGTGCTGTCGGCGAGGGTTTTCATTGGTCTGATCGTCGGAGCGATGCTGCCGTATTGGTTCTCTGCTTTAACGATGAAGAGTGTGGGCAAGGCAGCGTTGAGCATGGTGGAGGAGGTGAGGAGGCAGTTCAACACCATCCCTGGCTTGATGGAGGGTACGGCCAAGCCGGACTACGCAACTTGTGTGAAGATCTCGACGGACGCGTCTCTGAAGGAGATGATTCCTCCCGGAGCTTTGGTCATGTTGACGCCGCTGATTGTAGGCATTCTGTTCGGAGTGCAGACTCTAGCGGGGGTTCTAGCCGGTGCCTTAGTCTCTGGCGTGCAGGTATGGCAAACCGTGGGTGTGGAAGTTTATGGTTTATGGAGATTGTGTTGAAAGCGTGTTCAGGGAGGATGATTGATGTGTGCAAATCTGCAGCTATCACGAAATTTGTAGGAGGCTTGCACACGAGGTCGAGCATTTATGGCCGAATCACTTGAGTTTTACAGGCTCAACGTTGATTGTGGTGCAGAATCCAGATCACGCTTGCATGTTGTGGGTGCGTTTGGAAAGTCGGCTGCGGATAAGGATGCATCGCTCTATTAGACTTTCGTGCAAGACTGGGATATTTGTGTGTGAGTGAGTTTTGGGACAGAGAGCATCGTGTTAGATGCTTGTGCGAATATATAGGGATCTGAGAGTATATGCGGTTGTGAATTGCGTTGCAGATCGCGATTTCTGCGTCCAACACAGGAGGAGCGTGGGACAATGCGAAGAAGTACATAGAGGTTGGTTTTCCATTTAAGTCTGATGCGGGGGGGATGGTTATGGGAAGCCATAGCCGTGCAGCAGAGAAGCAAGCAATGAGAATTGGGTGTTTGAAGGGTTGCTGAGAGAAGAAGTGGTTGTTGTGATGCAGGCAGGTGCGTCGGAGCATGCTAGGACGCTGGGACCGAAGGGGTCGGACGCGCACAAGGCAGCAGTGATCGGGGACACAGTGGGTGATCCCCTCAAGGACACTTCAGGCCCCTCGCTCAATATCCTCATCAAGCTCATGGCTGTCGAGTCCCTCGTCTTCGCTCCTTTCTTTGCTGCCCACGGTGGCCTCCTCTTCAGGATCTGAAATCAAATTGCAGCAGCATCATCATCTTCTTCCTCATCACCAGCTTCTGCTCCTCACAGTCCTCCTCCCTCGCACCACATTTTCTCCTTCTGGCTTCTCCTCACCCGACTGTCTCTCTCCCTCTCTCTCTCTCTCTCTCTCTCTCAAATCTCTTCCTCTCTCCCTTTTCTTTGGACAGTTTTCTCCTCCCTCCTCTCTTCTTCATCAGCATCGGGAAGCCGGAATCACGGCCCTTTTTTCTTCCCCTTAGGAATTTGAGGTAGGTGCTTGAGAGATAGCTCACTTGATCCCCCCCCCCTCTCTCTCTCTCTCTCTCTCTCTCTCTCTCTCTCCCCCCCTCTCTCTACCCCAATTTTGTGCCATCTTTCGAATTGGCAATTCTTCTTTCTTTTATGCGGACCACCACCATTTCATTGAATTCTAAAGGGCTTCTTCTATGGTGTTAGTTTTTTTAGCATTCCTTTTTGTGCGTGCGTGTCAGTTTTTTTAGCATTCCTTTTTGTGCGTGCGTGTGCGTGTGTGTATGTGAGGAGAAAGATCTCTTAGGCAAGAGCACAAAATTCAGAGTGGACTAAGTTTCCATTCCCCTTGTCCCTCTCCTTCTCCAAGAATTAAAGATCTCTTATACTGCCTTGGCAAGGACAAAATTTAAAGTGACCAAAGTTTTTTACTCCTTTGTTTGAATTTTAAACTAAAGTTGAGTAGGGGGACACATGAGGGTCTTAAATCCATGGCCTCCTTCATTTGCCAATTTTCACCCTTGAAACCTATCAAAGCGAGTTCCAAGATTCTAGGTGAGGTTTGTCTCAACTCCCAAAGAGTCTTAGTGACATGGGATTCATACAACCATTGTTAATGGTTAGATTCACTAACCCTAGATTGGATAGTTAATATGTTTGAATCTAACTCATTGAAGTTTTATTAAGCTCCCTAAGCTACTTCAGGTAGAGCATATAACCTACCTATCCTTGAGATAAACAATTTCCTTCCATATGCCAACGTTTACTATATTTGAAAGGAGCTTTGTGGTGGAGCCATATATAGATATGTCTAAGCCATTTCATTTGATCCCTTCATTATGAAGGGGTAGGCATTTCATGTAACCTATAAATCATTAAGATGTATAATTTCTTTTCCATATGCTAGGTTTCTTACAGTTGCCAGGTGTTTGGTTGGAGGTTTATTAATCTAACCAAGTGTATGTGCCAAGCCCACCTCATGGGACTTGAAAGGGGGGGTAGGATTTCCTTATCTAATAATAGGTGCTTTGTTGAATGTGAGTTTATATAAGGGTGTTTACACCCTTGCTTGCCCATGGGCATGTCCAAGGCTCATAGACAAGGAAGATTTCCTTGTCCATAGTGCACCCACGATGGAGATTCAGTAAATGCTCCTAGATTGTGGTTTTGGGATAGCATGAAGCGATTTTGGGATAGTTTGAAATTGCAATGAATACCCCTAGTTTGGTTAACTAACATCTCAAGACATGCTTGGAAACTCTTTAAACATAATAATATATTGATGTGAGTCAATGTCAGGCTACTCATCTTTAAGAATAGTAATTTATTTTTGGTATATATATATGTACACAAGTCAGGGGTATGTATAAACTCTGTTCATGGGATTTGAATTACCTAGCGATGGGTATGTATAAATTTTGCGCATGGGATTTGAATTGCTTAGTGTCAATCGGAAGGATCATGATTATTGATTAATTAATTATTATTTGTATGGTTGCTTTTCAGAGTTGCTTTATGTGGAACCTTTAGACAATCCTTGAAGCTATTGATGTAGGTTTAGTTATTAACTTGAAGGCTCTCATTATCATATATAAAGCTCCTTTTTGAAGTTGCTTTATGTGGAACCTATTGACAATTCTCGAAGTTATTGATTTGCCCATGAGTAGAGATGTGATTCAACTTTGGTTTGCAAGACTTGATTTGGCACATAATTGCTTTAAAACCATGGAAAATGTAGATTGCATGTTGCAAACCCAAGGAAGAGAGGGGGCCCAATAGTATTGAATCACTTGGTCCTTAATAGATGATCATGGAGTTTTAGGCTTGTAAAAATATCAATTGAATGTCAAGCTAGATTTATGGGTGTCAAATCCTAGCTAAAGCCATGTGGTTGTCATTACACCACATCGTTCTTATGGATAGTTTGATCTTAGAAGTTCCGAATGTGTGAAAGACATGTTAAATGATAATTGTCAAGCTGGATTGACGTGTGTATAAACCTTGTTAGAACCACATGGTTATGTGTCATGACACCATGTCCTTATTGGTGATTGTTTGATCATAGAAATTCCCAATGCGTGAACTACATGTCTTATAAATTCCCATGATAAGTGCTCTAAGGATAAATGTGTCGCAATACCACATTCAACTGACTTTGAACTACATTGGTGCTTTTGTTCCATGGGGACATAATGGTTTACTTTGATTGGAGGCTTATGTTTGGGCAAAGGTTAATTTATTCAAATCTCTAGTTAATTTTTTACATCTATATAGCTTCAATTTTTTGTTTTGAAATTCACCTTACATGTTAAAGAGTGTAAACCTTACCCAACTAAAGAATTAAACCCTTCTTTTATCTCTATATATTTGAGACCTACCACGAAGCTATAAACTAATATAATATATGTATTAGAAACCATACAACTTATAATAACCCCTCTCCCCTTTATTTGTTCCCTCTTCTCCTTAAGGAAACGTACTTGGCACCTTCCTCCCTCTCTTTATTCCATGCCCCCCTTAGTTTAATCATGGACTTGCCCATTTGATTTCACTCTTCTTTTCTCCACAATTAATTAAAAGTATATTGGCATGAGGAGAATTTTGAAAGTCTTGAATAAAGAGTCTTGATGTTATGTCTAATACATGAAAAAATGATGAGGCATCCTACATAGTGCGTTGAATAGAAAAGTTTGACTTTAGAAAGATACAGTAACCATGGAAAAAAAATGATAGGTCAAAGATCACGAGCTCTTTGAAAGATTTGGTTTGCCTCTTGTTGCTAATGGATATGGATCAATTGGGTGGTGAGAAGAGAAATATCATGAATAATCCCTCTTTGCAACCTTGACAAAGTCTCCCACTCTTATCAAGGACCACGAAGAAGATTGCCAAAAGCCAATCACAAAAAAATAACACTAAAGGAGAGGAAAAATGAAAAGAGTTCGCTAGAAGAGGAAGGTTGCAATGTAGCTTTGCCTATAGCTTCTTGAAAAGAATGAAGGATGTTAGAGAAGTGGGATCTTGTAGGGATAAAGGTTGACAAAGTTTGTCACAATGAGTTAAGGTTAGGATATGAGAGAAAGGCGCATGTCTCTTGGGTTTGCATCCTTTCTTGGAATTTAAGTGGGTGTTGTAACAAGTCAAAGCAAAGGGGGTGATTGTTTGTGATTAGAAAGTTGAAGCCTAGCATTTTTCTTCTTCAAGAAGTTTAGTGTTGTTGTAAAGATAGGGTATGATTTTCATGTAACTAATTGGCATTTGAAGTGTTTGCCAACTGTCTCAGTGGGAAAAGGGTTGGCACTATTGAACTTTTTGGCTTGAAGAAAAATCAAGATGGCTTATTATTAGCCATTTTGCTCATCAATGAAAGCTTCACCTTTAGAAAAGCTTGCATCTATGTCCCTAATTCACCTCAAGACAAAAGACACTATTGGAAAAGGGCACTGCCAATATGGTACGAATTTTAACATCCCATTTTTCAACACAGATCATGGAGTTATTCCATGCTTTAGTTTAGTTTACAAACAAAAGCCATTCCATCTAAGGAATCTTGTCAATGTAATTGGGACACTAAAAAGCCACATGATTGGCACGTGCTTGAATAGGTTGGAGATGGTCAAAGTTTCCCTCAAAAAAGGCCCCATAAACATTCGCACTATTCCTCTTTTGGGAAATAGAATCGATCTAGTCTTCCTACTTGAAAGGTAGCTTCTTTTTTGTGTTGTTACAAGAGAAGCTTCCATTCTCACTAGGTCAAGTTCGGCAAGGTCGATCAACCTTTGATTAAGGTAAAGTGCATCCCACATGTCTCAATCGAAGTTTGAGGTAGTTGTGCTTTGATGCGAGCAATCCCTAAAGTTCTTTATGATGTCCCAATCGTCACCCAAGATCCCTCTAGCATCATAAATATAGGCTTGGGTTGAAGGCAAGATGGGGGCTATGACGGCCATAAAAAAATCAACCCATACAACAAAATCCAATGCCCCAGGAGATCTTGTCACAGCCACCCTCTTGGTAGAAATAGAAGTAGCCATATAAGAATGGGAGTTGGATGACGTCGATCGAGCTAGGGTGAAAGGTAGACAGGCTTGGTTAGCCCAGGGGGACTGCTTGTCGAACACATTTTTCCAATCAGTCAGGTAGAAAAGTAGAGAGTCGATTGATCGGGTGGTACGAGACAAGGAGTGGGTGTTGGAGGTCAATGAGTTTGTGTAGGGGATTGAATGCAGATTAATTGCACCTCAGAGATAGATGTTGGCAAGATCGTTCTAAGTTGAAGAGCTATCAAGTTGTGATGACTTCAATGTCGAATTCTTTCGTGCTTTTAGGGACATAATGACCTTGAACCTATCAAGGATGGTAAATGCGGCAATAGAGAGAGGATTCTTGTCCATCGACCTGATGAAATTGTTCCCTAGCAAACAAAGAAGAGTTAAGATTGGTGACTAGCACCCAATAACAATGTTTAATACATCATATTTTTGCCAAGGCAGTGGCCCTACGGATCCGAGAAGTGTGTGTGTCAATGGTTGATAGAGACTAGAATGGGTTCGTCAAAAGACGGGATATTTTTGAAAACATCCTAAATGTTTCTCTAGCTTTAGGCCACTAGCATGGGCTACTGTTTGTTTGGTAGTGTGGGACTTTAGGAACCAACATGTGTTCAAACATTAGGTAGCCTTAGAGCATAGGAAGTCAACCAACTTAGCATTGGTGAAGGTAAACTCTCAAGATCTCAACATGGTGAAGGCAAACTTTCAATATCTCAACATGGTGGTTAACTCTAGAGACTCCTTGGTGAGTCAGGTTCTTTTGGAGATCGGAGTTTGGCTACCTCACGTTAAGTTGCTAGTAGCATTAGCCAAGGGCATGATGCCCACTAGTTAGGTCAAACAAAAATAGACCATTACGAAACGAAGCCTTGCATGGGAAAAGAAATCAATAGATACAAATGGTTGTATAGCCTTGCATAGAGTCAAATGACGAAAGTAAGTCTAAATTACTTATAAATTATATGTAGACACTTATAACTATGAAGGAACATTCATACATTAAAAAATACATGCTAGGATAGCTTTTACTTCTGTCGTTAATAAATGCAAGAAATGTATGTTTTAACTTGCTTGACAAAAGCTTATGAAAATCTTTTATGTAAACTCATTTTTTTATTTCTAGAAAGCAATCATATGATGGAATTGTATTCTTATTGAATTTTAATAGTCATATCTATCATGAAGACTTAAGAGGACATGTGGTGGTGGGGATGCGTCAATTTTATGAGCAAAAACCTATGAGCAGGTTTATCCGAGCGTGTTTTTCAAGAGATTTTTAAAAATGTTTTTCTTTAGGAAACATGGTTTTTACACTTTTATTTTCACTAGAACTAGATCTCTTTATCATAAAAATATACAGACTAGTCACTCATTCATTTTTACACAATATAATTTTCTTATTTAGAGACATCCCTTTGTACCCCTGTTATTACCTTAAAAAAGTGTTGATTCCTTTAAGAAACATTCCTCATAATCACTCTCAATGTAATAATACTATGCATATATAATTACTTATTAACACATTTATATCATATGGCAATATCTTTTTAGTGTTTTTATAGCATATTTATGGACATGTTTCTAAAGAAGTTTAAATTACTATAAATAAGTATTAACTTGGGCTTATATATCACTCTCATAAAATACATGTAATATTTAATACTATATATGAAAGATTTTCCAAAATATAACTCCATAGATGTGCTCAAATGGGGTGTTCCAATCAATTTGAGTGGTTGAATGACTATATTTGGACATTGGATATGAAAGTTATGTCACTTTTAAAAGTGCTGTCCAAGGTAGTTTCGCCAGCGAAACTACCTTGGGAGACTTGCTTCAAAGGGGTTTCGCTGGCGAAACTACCTGGATGGCTTGCTTCAATGAGTTTTCTTTGAAGAAACTCTTTCATGAAGATAGGTTGAGAGAGGGTTTTCAATGTCACTCCCTATTAAGTAAAAGTTGTAAGAAGGATTATAAGGAAATTTTCATAGAGAAGTCTACTCTACATGTGGGTTTCTTCAAAAGCCATCCCATTATGCTCTCACCATTCCTACAAATTCACCTAAAGATTTTTGTATAAAATAGGAATTGCTATAATACTTTGCATATTTCTAAGTGAAACTATGTTTTCTTCTTATCGATTTTTGCCATATTTATGCATAGTTGGAAGCTTTTTTTTTCCTTCGCTCGGACGCTCGGAAGATTTCGCTCAGAAAATGCTCGTCCCCTGGTGGTGGTAGTCGATGAGTTGTTCAAGACACGATTAATTATACAAGTTGAAAATTTGAGGTGGATGCTTTCATAGTTCGCTCCCCTCTCATGTCTTTCCATCAAGCATCTAGTGATCATTTTTTGACTTTGATTTGTCTTAGCCTTGATCTACCAAAATATTAGATAAATACATCTACTTTGTATCACTTCTGAGCCATATGAGTAAATAAATCGCATTTTGATTTGTTAACATGTGAGCACATGTAATGGTCCCTAGCACCAAAGTAAATAAACCTAATCTTTATGTGGAAGTAAAAGATGTTAAGGATGGTGTAAATTGCACCATACCTATAGGGCAATAAGGGCAAACCCTAACCCTAAGGGGTACTCATATATATATTCATGTTTATGTTCAACATATACACTGCTCCAACAGACATATTAGGCGCCCATAACCCTATAAGCAGCAAATGTGCCAGCTCATGCCAAGCTCAGCTCTAATGACTCACACATCAAACGACCTCGAATGGAATATTGAGAGATTTTGTCGGCATCTCTATGTTGGCCAGCCTTACTATAGGCACGTGGTAGATAAGTTTGCACTTGGGTTAGGTCCACTTGACCCTAGGTTGGCCAATTACCAAAATTTGGCCAAGTGGCACAACCTTACTTGCATGCCACATCATCATGACCCTACATCTACCATGTCATCAATTGCAACCCTAGTGCCACACCACATCATTGCCATGTAGATTGACCTGCCACATTACTAGTCATGTCACCTCTTCATCCACATCATCATCCAGTTGCCACATCAATCCTTTTGCCATGTCACTTTACCACGTTGGTAGCCATAGTACCATCCTGCCAGCTCAGTTGCCTTGTCATTTAGCACAGCCAGCAATGCCATGTGGCACACCCTCATGCAAGGCACACTTACCTCTCCACAGGCACACCTATCCTCTCCATGTGAACACACAGTCCATGTTAGCAGGCCTAGTCAACACACAGCACCACATCGACACATTTTTGGAGCAACATGTGAACACACACTACCACATCACGCTCCATGCCACCTTGTCATTTTGATCACCCTCTTGGCATCAAAATTTGGCCATCCTTCCGAGTGCCATAGCTTTTGATCTAGGTGGAATTTGTATGTGATCCAAAACACAAAGATGATCGCCAAATCGTGATCTACACGTTGAGCACCTCATATCTACATTTTTCATTTTCCACAAGTTAGCATAATTGAATCCTCATCATCGAAACAACCTCTTGATCCTTTGTAGCATACCCATCACATAAAATGAACGAACTAATATTCATTTTGCTGCATTTAATGCTTCAACGCGTAGTCTAGTTATAGACTAGTGCATACATAGAGGAGATAGCTCCACCAAGCCAAGTAAGCCATTGCCACATTACCCCATTAGTTTTTCCACTGACGTCAGCCCCATCGGATCTATTGTCGATTACATGTTCACACATCTGACACCAGTTCAGTACTCTTGGCATTCAGCAGTTCATCACACAGTGTGACACTCGGTAGAGTTATCCCTTTCTTCAATTTAGGATTGTTGCACATTTGCACACACACATGCCACCCATGTACAATCATATTTATTGACTATTTTCGGCATTGGTTCCTACACATATCCATTAGCCTTGTAAAACCTCTTGGCTACTCTTGACATTCAATTGTCATCACTTTACTATAGGCTTGATCCTTGGCACATAGTTATTCCTCCATCACCTGACTTGGTTTTGATAGTTCAATGTAATCCCCAAGTGGAAGCTTTCACATAGTGTTCTCATGCGTAGACACTCGCCTGTACATGGGTAAGCCTCTTGCACAAAGCACCAGACCGCCTCCAGCATGGATTTATTCACATCACACAATTATTGATACAGAAGTCATGACTCTGGATGAGATCTGTGAGTCAAAAGAGAACCTACTTTGACGATTGATTGCCACAGGGTATGTTCCAATTTAAGACATATACTTAAGCCTCATTGGCCTTGGGAGATTGGACATAGGTGTTCCACATGCTAGCATGGATGAGCTTACAATTTTTGATCATGTACATTCGATGGTAAGCCCTCAGCATGAGACACATTTGATGGTAGGCCCTCAACATGAGGCAGTCCCATCTACATCAGCACAGATTGATTCTTATGATGCACAACCATCATTTTCATGCATGGATTCGGCTCCATCTACTGTCGTAGGAGTTCATTATTGATCATGTAGTTTTTTAGCAGGTAAATCCTCAATATGAGGCACTCATATCTATAGATCGGCACATCAGTCTACAAGACATTTCAGCATTAGCTCCGTTATGCCACATTGCATCGCCCTTTGATCTAATGATCACCACCTTGTTCGAACAGCAGATCACTCCTCAGCATGAGGACATTATGCATTAATGTAGTCCTATCCTAGTGCAATGGAAATCATCAAGTTCAGCCATAGTGCAACTTGGGGAACCTCAGCGTTTCAACATGCACTTATGGCTATAGTATACAGCCCTTACTTGATGCAAATTAGTGGTTGAGCAAACTCACAAGGAGAGTTAACATGTGCCATTCTAATCGATGTGAGTTTGTAGATGATGGCATTGGCGCCAATCTCATTGGTGTCAATCACATGGAAATTGGCACTAGTGTCATTATCTAGAACCCAAATTAGAATGGCATTGGTGCCATTCTCCACGTGACTGCTGACACCAATTAGATTAACATCAGTGAGATTTGCACTAGTGCCAGTGAGTTTGTGAAGAATGGAATTGGTACAAATCTCAATGTGAGAGTCAAATAAATCTCTTACATTTTCCCTCTAACCCATGTGATTTTCTAGATGATGGCACCGATGCCAATCTCACTGGTGTCAATCACATAGAGATTGGCATTGATGCTGATCTCATTGGTGTCAGTCACATGGAGATTGACAACGGTGCCATTCTCTAGAATCTAAATTGGAATGGCACTAGTGCCATTCTCCATGTGACTGACACCAGTCAGATGCACCAGTGCCAGTGCGTTTGTGGAGAATGGCATTGGTGCAAATTTCAATGTGAGAGTCAAATAAATCTCACATTTTTCCTATCTCCATGAGACGGATAGCAGTGAAATTGGCACCAGTGCCATTGTCCACAAACTCGCATGGAGATTGGCACTGGTGCCATTCTAATCCATGTGAGTTTGTAGATAATGGCACTAGTGCCAATCTCACGGATGTCAGTCACATGGAGATTGGCACAAGTGCCACTACCTAGAATCTAAATTAGAATGGCACTGGTGCCATTCTTCTTGTGACTGACACTAGTGAGATTGGCACCAGTGCCATTCTCCACAAACTCACATGGAGATCGGCACCGATGCCATTCTAATCCATGCAAGTTTGTAGATGATGGCAGTGGTGCCAATCTCACTGGTTTCAGTCACATGGAGTTTGGTACCAGTTACATTCTCTAGAATCTAAATTAGAATGGTGCTGATGTCAATCTCCATGTGACTAAAACCAGTGAGATTGACAGCAGTGAGTTTGCATCAATGCAAGTTAGATTTACACCAGTTCTAGCCATTCACAAACTCACATAGAGATTGGCACCAGTGCCATCCATGCTCCACAAACTCAATGTGAGAATCAGATAAATCTCTTAAATGTAAATCATTCATTTTTCCTAGTAACAATCTCCATGTGACTAACACCAACGAGATTGGCACTAGTGCCATACTCGACAAACTCACATGGAGATTGGCGCCAGTGCCATTCTCTAGCATTTAAATTAGAATTGTACCGGTTCCATTCTCCATGTGACTAACACCAATGAGATTTTTTTCATATTTTACTTTAGGATGGCATTGGTGCCATTTAGATTAGATTGGCACTAGTACCACTCTCCACAAACTCAGATGGAGACTGGCACCATTGCCATTCTAATCCATGTAAGTTTATGGAGAATGGCATTGGTGCCAATCTCCATGTGACTAACACCAGTGAGATCGGCACCAGTGTCATTCTCTACAAACTCACATGGAGAAATCCACTGGGGTCAATCTCCATTTGAGTTTGCGGAGAATGGCCTTGGTGCAAATCCCAATGTGCCAGTCAAATAAATATCTTATACATAAATCATTCAATTTTCCCGAGTAACAATCTCCATGTGACTGACACCAATGAGATTGGCACTAGTGCCATTCTCCACAAACTCACATGGATATTGGCACCAGTGCCATTCTCTAGAATCTAATCTAGAATGGCATTGGTATCATTCTCCATGTGACTGACACTAGTGAGATTGGCACCAATGCTAGCCATTCTCCACAAACTCAAATCGAGATTGGCACCAATGCCATTCTCCAGGTCGTCCTTAAATGAGATTGGTAAACATGCCAATCTAATTCAGATTTTAGAGAATGGCATTGGTGCCATTCAGATGAGATTGGTACCAATGCCATTCTCCACAAACACATAGAGACTAGCACATTTTTCACTTAGAATAGCAGTGGTGCCACTCTACAAGTGACTAACATAAATTGTTCCCATTTTTTCACACAATTTTTTTGGCATTTCAAAGTTGAATTTACCTTAATCTTTAAGTTGAATTTCTTGCCATAATCTACCATATACATTGATCAAATGGCACTAGAAGAATGGTTTTTCAACGCTAATTTTCTCATTTTGTGCAATATGGCACTATGAGAATGGCACTTCACAGCTGAAATTCACACATTCTTATTCTATATTATGCCCTATATATTGATAGGATGTCACTAGAAGAATGGAAATTTAAAGCTTTCTTCTTCGATTGCCTCTTCTGTGTAGTGATCACATGACAATAGGGGAATGGCATTTCACTCATCACAATGGCACAGTTGCCAATCTACATGTGAGTTTAGGGTTCTTAGTGGCTCCAATGCCATTCTCTAGGCCCTAGTATGAGATTGGCACAAGTGCCATTCTCCTTAAACTCACATGGAGATTGGCACTGGTGCCATTCTAATCCATGTGAGTCTATAGATATTGTCAAATTGACAAATGTACAAGAGGCATGTTTCTAATTTGAAAGGAACAATTTCTAAATTTTTTATCTTAAATGAATATTGGTATCATGTCAAGAACTTCTATGATGTTTTATGAATTCCAAAGGTCTCCAACCCTTGATGACATTCAGGGTTCCTACATAGATACTCATGCATTCACAAAATTATAAAATACTTAACACACTCCAGTGAAAAATTGAGCATCATCCAAAGATCATTACATCATCACTATGGTATTTATTTATCAATCTCACTGGTCCACGTTTTTCCATTCTCTCTATGAGATTAATGGAGCATTAAATGATTTATACATCCACATTAAAAAACCACATAAATGAAGTCAAGCATTTTCTAATGATCTACTTTTCTAATCCATTCAAAATGACATGAATAAAAGTTGAATTAAAAGGAACCCAACTGATCAAGGTTCCTGCAAAGATACTCATGCGTTATTCCTATGTAACATATATACACACATATACATACATACATACATACATACATATGTACGTACGTACATACATGTTGAACATTTCATGATTTATTCATTCAAATTAAAAAACCATGTACATGAAGTCAAGCATTTTTTAATGAGCTACCTTTCTAATCCATTCAAAATGAAATGAATGAAAAGTGAATTCAAAGGTACCCAACGGTTGATCGAAATCAAGGTTCCTACACAGACACACACACACACACACACACACACACACACACACACACACACATACATATATATAGACATATATATATCAAGGTTCCACTATATATATATATACATGGAACAATTCGTGATTTATTCATCAAAATTTAAAAAACCACGTACATATATATTGAAATTTGGATTTTGTCATCCAAATTACAAAACAACGGACACACACACACACAAATATATATATATATATATGAATTTATTTCAAATTTACATATGAAATTTGAACCGAATGTTCATAATTAAAATTCAAAATTTAAATTTAAAATTTGAAACTAAGAATTCAAACTTTGAAATTCTAAAGAGTTTGAAATTTGAAAGGAAGAGAGAGAGAGAGAGAGAGAGAGAGAGAGAGAGAGAGAGAGAGAGAGAGAGATTAGGCACTTGGAAGGGCACGCAGGATTGCCAAAGGCACACTCGAAGTTCCCAAGGCGCACAACTCTCAAAGGGTGACTTCCCAAAAGCCCACAGATTTGCTCCCAAAAGCGCACAGAGAGAGAGAGAGAGAGAGAGAGAGAGAGAGAAAGAGAGAGAGAGGATTGCCAAAGGCACACTTGAAGTTCTCAAGGCGCACAACACAGACTCAATTCTCAAAGGGTGACTTCCCAAAAGTCCACTGATTCGCTCCCAAAAGCAAGGCAGCCTGAACGTTGACTTACTTCTCCCAAGGGCACAAGTCTCTGTCAATTTGCTTCTCCCAAGAGCAATAGGTCTTGTAGAGGCTGTCTTCACTGAAATCGTGTAGAGGCTGTCAACGAGCATGGTCGATTCACCAAAATCGTGTCAAGGAGCGTGTTTGCTGGTCGGTTGTAGAGACGCTAGAGCGAAGACTGTGGTTTTGCAGACGAGCTCAAGGCTGGAGTTGGAGTGGTCGCAGATTACTCGAGGAGGGTGTAGACGAGCGTGACGGTTTGAGGAGGTGCAGACGAGCGTGCAAAGAAGACGGCTCAACGAGGGCTCTTGCCATCGTCTTGTAGACGAGCGTGGAAGAGGAGCAGCAGACGAGTGCACAAGCACGGAAGAGGAGCCGCCAAAAGTCTAGTCCATACGAGGAGAAGAGCTGCGCCGAGTCACACAGGCCGAGCAGAACAGTTAGGGTTTGTGAATTTTTACATAGCCTTATTTACTAAGTAACTAATTAACATATTAAGTAATTAATTAATATATTAGTTAACTAATAAATTTTCCTACCATGCACAGAGTGGATCAATCAACTGACCGAAGGCTACCTTCGACATTTCGTTTGAGTTAGCTAATTAGTTCTCATCTCCATTCTTCTCCTCTCCCCTCTTCATATTTTGTCATGGTATCAGAGCTTCCTTGTCTTCCTTGTCATGGTATCAGAGCTTCCTTGTCTTCCGCTGAGACATTGAGATTCTTGAGAGTGTGAGAGAGATTGTGAGATTGAGAGTTCTCTTGAGTGATTGTGAGATCCTTTCCTTCACTTCCGTTGAGAGAAAATTCCGTCCATTTGGTGAGATATTTCCGTTCATCTCCTTCAAGAGTTTGTGAAAGATTTTTCGTTCTTCTGCGAGAGAATTCTATTCTTGAGAGATTGAGAGATCTACGGTGAGAGAGAGTGTTCTGCTTCCTTTGTACTTGGAGTAAGAAAGGAAAGATAGGGAGTCTTATCTCTGCAAAGAACAAGTAAAGCTTTAGTGAGATCTCTCTTCGAAGAGAGAAGAGAAAGAGTTATGTTTGGAGCTCAAGTCCTGCGAGACTCCAAGTCTCTCATGTAACTGGAGAGCTCCAATTGCTTCGACTCCTCCAACACAGCTTCATCTGCCAGAGCCTTCAACAAACAGCTCCAAGGCTCCAAACGAAGGCTCTTCAACGGACTACAGCATAAGCTCATGAGCGAAGGCGGACCAGCGCAAAGCTCATGCACAGCACTCATGTAGTAAGGCCATTGCTCCGCTTCTCATCTTCGCAGAGCAAGATAGAGCGCAACAAGTCTGGCTACTAAAGTCATGTCTGGCTCCAACCCGAAGGTCTCCTTTAATAAAGCCAAGACTTGCTTGTCTTCTACGACAAGCAAGGCGACTGCTCCATCAACGGCCGCTCCTACAGCGACACGCTCTCCTCCGAAAGCTCCCAACGTCCTGCTCTGCTGCAACAACTTCGCAACCAACGAGCGCCTCCTGTAGCTATCTCCAACGCGAGCGACGGGCCTCCTCCAAACAGCAAGCCTACCTTCCAAGCGGCTCTCACACTCACACACAAGCCGGCCGCTCCTACAACGACTACGTAGCTCCAAAGCCCAGTGTCTTCAACGGTCGCTCCGCACAACAACGGGTTCATCGCGGGCTCACGGGCCACCTCCATCGCCATCTACGCTCCAAGAGCTCACGATCGGCCGCATGCGCGATCTCCAAGGCTCTCATAGCCATCACAGCCACCAACGGCTCCTTTCTGCAGGCTCTCTAGCCATAGCGCGCACGTAACAACTCTTACACAAGCTCCAACAAGCCATTCTATGCATGTTGTAGGACGCTTGTAGACGGAGAAGACGACGGAATCTCCAAGATTCCGTCAAAATCTTGGGTAGATTTTGGTGCCTCGCGTTTCGACATGTGGCAGATAGAGTTTTGCCACGTGGTAACCTCACCTCTAATTGCCACATCATCAGGCACCAGGATGTGCCACGTGTAGCTGTCTTATCCTCTGCCACGTCACTATTACCACGTCATCAGTCTATCCACACTACCACATCAGCATTGACACGTCAGCAATCCACGTCACCAAGCCACATCATCAGGCCACATCACCAAGCCACGTCATCAGGCCACGTCATCAAGCCACATCATCAGGCCACATCACCAAGCCACGTCATCAGGCCACATCACCAGGCCACATCACTAGGCCATGTCACTAGGCCACATCACCAGGCCACGTCATCACTGCCACGTCATCTTTGCCACATCAGCAGTGCCACCTCAGCACTGATCCCTGCAGGCACAGTCCCTTGCCAGGCACACTGTGCACACACTGCATGTGCACACTCCTGCCACCTCAACACAGAGCTTCACTGGCACACCTCTTGCTAAGCATAGTGCCACATCATCACTGCATGTGACTCACAGTGACACATCATCATTGAGCACCATTTGCACTCCTTTTGCCCCTCCACCTAGATCAAGTCATATCTCTTGATCCAGGAAGAATTTGAGGGTGCTCCAAAAAGGAAAGTCGCTCGTTTTTTCGTGCTCTACGTGCTCGTTACATCACGCGCACATTTCGGCGCAAGTTACACTCACATTCGTGCCTCGCCGACAAAACCACTTCCTTCATGCACATTTGCCTCTACATCGACGCATCTGACCCAGCACTTAAAAAGAACAAAAGAAAAGGAATTATTTGCTGCTCTTTCATCGATCAACGGTTGGTTTAGATCTAGATCAGAGTAGACTAGATTGCCATAGAGGGGACGCTTTGAATTTCCCCAAGTTGCCAATCTAAGCCATGCCCGAAATTCCTGACTAGTACCTACTCGGAGTCAGTCCATACGCTCACATCCGATTTCACATCATTACATTACCTGAAACCTTACGTTCATCAGTTCAGTGAGCAGACTTCAGAGTTCAGAGGCATTGCAGATTGATTCAGTGGGCAGATATCACTTGATTTCACACACACATGCCACCATTGTAAAGCCTATTCGGCTATCTCACGGCATTGTGCACATCATTTTCAGCCTTGTAAAGCCTCTTGGCTATTCCGGGCATCATTGCCACAAGCCTTGTAACACAGATCAGATCTTATATACTGCAGTTCTATCTTCACCGACGGTACAGAGATTTCACTTGGCATCTTCAGTGTATTTGCAGTTGATTCATACAGAGTTTTTCCAGGACACTTTTTTGAGTACATTGTTTGCACCATGTCGACTAGCAACCTCAATCTGGAGGCATCTGTTAAGTTAGACAACTCCAATTACGGTACATGGAAATACCGAATGGATACCATTCTTGTGCTTCAGGACAAATGGGAGTATGTCGATGGATCTATACCTAGACCATTGGCCAATCCAGCCACCAGTAGCTCTACTCCATCTGTTGTCACAGCACCAGCAACGGGATCTACATCGGGATCTACATCTACACAAACAGTTTCCGCACCAGTAGCAGATCCTACCATTGCCCGAGCTCAAGCAGAATGGGATTAGAAAGACAAGTATGCCTATCACCTGATCAAGCAGAATGTGCAAGATGTCATGCTAGGACAGCTCAACACAGTCAAGACATCAAAAGAAGCATGGGATATGTTTGCAGCTCTCTACGAGTCCAAGAACACATCCAGGATTCTCACCCTGAGAAACCAGATCAACCAAAGTTTCTGCAACAGCAATGAAACTGGTCATGCTTATGTACTCCGCATCAAAGACTACAACAATCAACTTGCAGCAGTAGGAGAGACTATGAATCCCACAGAAATGGTTCAAGTAATCCTGAATGGACTAGGAGAAGGATATGAGAATCTAGTTCAGAGTATTGCCATCCAACGGCAAATTCCAACACTAGAAGAACTTCAGTCAGTTCTACTTGGTGAAGAACTCAGGACTCAGGCCATTCAAGCACGTAAAGGTCATTCTAATGATCAGGCATTCACAGCTTCAGACAGAAGCAGAGGCAAAGGCAGAAACAGAGGTAGATCATATCAGAAAAGTGGTCATCATCAACAAAGTCAAAATCAGCATCAGCATCAGCATCATCCTCAGCAACATCAAAATCAGCAAAGAGGAAATCATTCCAACCGAGGAAGATTCCAAGGATGAGGGAATGCATCCACCAATGTGTCAAACATCCAGTGCAACTACTGTCACAAGTTTGGATACTATGAAAGAGATTGCCGCAAGAAGCAGTATGACCAAGGCGGTCAATCCAGCAGTAATCGAGGGAATTCCCGAGGAAGAGGAAATCATCGTGGTGGACATTCTAGTCACAGTCATTTTGCAAATGAACATGGCAATATGTTTCTTGCAAGTGAGGAATTGCATCAGACTGATACAATGCACCTAGACACTGATTTCAATCCCAAAAAAGATTTCAGCTATCAAGTCGAGCAAGTGGAATAGGATCCTTGGTACATCGACAGCGGTGCATCATCTCATATGACAAATAATCAGGAATGGTTCACAGATTGAAGCCATTAGAAGGTCAAAAGAATGTCATCTACACAGCAGACAATACACCGAATCCGGTTCAAGGGACAGGTGTTATCCCTATGAACAATTTCACTGGTACAAAAGGATTAGTCAAAGATGTGCTCTATGTTCCGAAGCTCAGCAAGAACCTTTTGTCAGTAGGTCAAATGACAGAACACAAATACAAAGTCATCTTCGACGGTGATGAATGCCCTATCAGAGACAAGTCCAAAAGAGGTCAGCTAGTAGCAAAAGGTGTCAAGGAAGGACACTTATACAGGATGCTAGCTACAGTACCAGATAAGCATGCCATGTTAGTTCAAATGCAACAGATGCCACTATCTGCAAAATGGCACAAGAGATATGGTCATGTCAACTTCAAGTACTTGTTAGATCTCAGGAATTAGAATATGGCAATTGGGATTCCGAAGCTACAGTTTCTTGGAAAAGTTTGCGAAGCATGCTGTTTTGGCAAACAAAAGCGAACCAACTTTGTCAGAAGTACCTCTCGTGCACGAGGTATTCTTGATTTGATTCATACAGATGTATGGGGTTATGCCCAGACCCGCAGCATCAATGGTTCACTTTATTACTTGACCTTCATCGACGACTACAGCAGATATTGTTGGGTCTACTTTCTGAAAGAGAAATCTGAAGAATTTGCCAGATTTCAAGAATTCAAAGCCATAGTAGAAAACCAAACAGGCAGAAAGATCAAGGTCATGAGATCAAACAAAGGAGGTGAATACATGTCTTCAGCATTCATGAACTTTTGCAAAAATCACGGCATTCGAAGACAATTCACATGTGCAGATACTCCTCAGCAAAATGCAAGAGCTGAAAGGAAGAATGGGACTTTAGCAGACATTGCTAGAGCAATGCTTAGTGAAAAGCATCTTCCGAATCAGTATTGGGCAGAAGCAATAGCTACAGCTAACTACTTGCTTAATCGGCTTCCTACCGAACCGATACAAGGTATGACTCCTTATGAAGCATTCACTGGACACAAGCCACGCATTGGGCATCTCCACATATTTGGTTGCATAGCATATGCCCACATACATGATGATCATCGCAAGAAATTGGATGCGAAGTCACGCAAATGCATCATGGTTGGCTACAGTGAAGAAAGCAAAGCATACAAATTGTATGTTCCCATCAACCGCAAAGTCATTATCTCCAGAGATGTAATCTTCGATGAGGAATCAGAATGGAAAACCTCACCTACACAGGAGATAGAAGCATCGACTTCTCAGTCATCTACAGAACAGGTTGATGAAGAAGAGCAAGAATTGCCAGCAACACCCCAAGCAGCGCCACAGCAGCTCAGACGGTCTACTAGGGAAAGCAGACCACCAGCCAGATTGACATATGCTCAGAAAGGCAAAGAAATTCAGGTGGAAACCACCAACTATGCTCTTATGACTACCATCATGGCTACAGAAGAACCAGTGTACTTTGAAGACGCAGTAGACAAGCCCGAATGGCAAACTGCTATGAATGAAGAAATGGATGCTTTGTATAAAAATAACACTTGGGAATTATGCGACCTTCCACCAGGAAAGAAGGCCATAGCCAACAAATGGGTATACAAAGTGAAGTACAATCCACATGGCAGTATTCAGAGATACAAAGCCAGATTAGTTGCAAAAGGATTTGCACAACAATATGGCCAAGATTATGATGAGACTTATGCTCCAGTAGCAAAGATGGATTCCATACGGTTCTTGATATCACTAGCGACACTCAGTAAATGGAATGTGTATCAGCTCGATGTCAAGAATGCATTTCTCAATGGTTATCTAGACGAGGAAGTCTACATGCAACAACCAGCCGGTTATGTTGAACCAGGAAAGGAGAACAAGGTTTGCCATCTCAAGAAAAGTCTCTATGGCTTAAAGCAAGCACCAAGAAGTTGGTACAGCAGAATTGACCAGTATTTTGCTGATCTGGGATACGTGAAGTCCAATGCAGATCATACTCTCTACTACAAAGTTCAAGGGGAAGATATTACTATTGCACTTTTGTACGTAGATGATCTAATTGTGACAGGAAGCAAGGATAGCTTCATCAGAAAACTAAAACAAGACTTATCTGTAGAGTTCGACATGAAAGATCTTGGACTTATGCACTATTGTCTTGGAATTGAGTTCTGGAGAGATTCAGATACCACATTCATGAGTCAGCTCAAGTATGTTGACAGTCTCCTGAAGAAGTTTCATATGGCCGATTGCAAGATTGCAGCCACTCCCATGGAACAGAGTTTGAAACTTACTAAAGATTCAGAAAAGCCTACAGTCAATGACAGATACTACAGGCAACTCATTGGATCTCTTATATATCTGACAATCACACGGCCAGATATTTGTTATGCAGTAAGCTCACTAGCACAGTTTATGGCAAATCCAAAACAGTCTCACTGGAATGCAGCCAAAAGAGTCTTGAGATACATCAGAGGTACAAGACAGTTTGGGATAGAATACAGAGGAAGTCATCCACGGTTGCATGGATACTGTGATAGTGACTATGCTGGAGATCATGAGACTAGGAGATCGACATAGGGATATGCATTTTTCCTTGGTCAAGGTGCTATATCATGGTTGTCAAACAAACAACCAACTGTTTCTTTGTCCTCGACTGAAGCAGAATATAGAGCACTCACTACAGGTGCATGTGAGGCTATATGGCTCAGAAGACTATTGTCAGAAACAGATTACTTTGATGAGTCAAAGCCAACAACAATATACTGTGATAATCAATCGGCTCAAGCATTGGCCAAAAATCCAGTATATCACTCCAGGACAAAGCACATTGATGTCAGAGAGCACTTCATCAGAGAAAGAGTGTTACTTGGTGACATCACACTGCAGCATTGTGATAGCAAAGAAAATGTTGCAGACATCTTTACCAAACCACTCGGTAAAGAGCTATTTGAGAAACACCGACTAGCTCTTGGTTTGACGCAGAGGAAGGACATTCCCATTAAAGGGGTGTGATGGAATGTAATGCTCAGTCCTTCTTCGATTCCCCAGAATCATCATCTTGAGGGAAGGCCTACTTCATGATGTTGATCTTGAGGGAAGGTGTTGAGAGTTCACGCTTAACATCATGTGATCATGTGTGCATAGCACCATCACATGATCATATGTGCATAGCACTAACCTTATAGAGTGCTATAAAGGAAAGGGTTAGATTCCCTAACCCTAACCCTAAAAGGGTTTGTATATATTCTATTTTTTCAACTAATTCTAGTGTACAGTTAGTCATTTGTGGTGTGCTCTCTAGCTGTGCCCTCTCTCCTCATCTCCACTCTTCTCCTCTCCCCTCTTCATATTTTTTTATAGTTAACTAATTAACTAATAAACTAATTAGTTAACTAATTCACTTATAAACTATTAGTTAAGAAACTAATCCGTTAACTGAATTAGTTAACTGATTAACCAATCAGTTAACTACTTAACTAATTAGATAACTAATTAACTAATTAACTAATGAACTAATGAACTAGTTAACTAGTCACTCAACTGACCAAAGACTACCTTTGACATTTTGTTTGGATAATTAGTTCACTAATTGGATAATTAGTTAATTGATTAGTTAATCAATTAACTCATAAACTAATTAACTTATTAACTAATTAACTAGTTACACACACACAATTAATAAACTAATAAATCAAGTAGTTAACTAATTAACTAGTTAGCTAATTAATTAACTAATTAAGCTTTAATTAACTAATTAACTAGTTAGCTAATTAAATAATTAATTAGTTAAGTAGTTAACTAATTACTTAACCAATTAACTAGTTAACTAATGAACTAATTAACATATTAACTAATTAGTTAACTATACGAAGAGTAAGAGACTTGGGTTCCATGATGGGGGACATCAAATGTTTTAGTACGTCATTATAAAAGCGTCACACCTTAATCCAAATGCACTTGGGGTTGGGGATAATTATTCAATGGTTATAAGTTCTCATACGGAGCCCTAGTATCAAAAGGTGTTGTTCTCCACAAACCCACATGGAGATTGTCACTAGTGCCATTCTCCATATGGGATTATGTAGAATGGGACTAGTGCTAATCTCTATTGGAGTCTAGGATTATTGCGAATGGCACTGGTGCCAATCTCTAGAATCTATGCCCCGGTGCCAATCTCCATTTGAGTCTATGATTATGGAGAATGGCACTGGTGCCAATCTCAATTTGAATCTAGGATTATGGAGAATGGTGCCAATCTCTAGAATCCATGCACTAGTGCCAATCGCCAATTTGAAGTAGGGATTATAGAGAATGGCACCGGTGCCAAATTCTATTTGAGTTTGAGATTATGGAGAATGGCATTGGTGCCAATCTCGATTTGAGTCTAACAATTTTCAAGCCCACATGAAAATTGGTACTAGAACCATTCTCCACGAACCCACACAAAGATTGGCACCAGTGCCATTCTCCACAAACCCACATGGAGATTGGCACTAGTTCCATTCTGTATGTGGGATTATGGACAATGGTACATGTGCCAATCTCCATGTGAATCTGGCAATTTTCGAAACCAGATGGAGATTGGCACCAGTGCCATTCTCCACAAACCCACATGGGTATTTGCACTAGTGTCTTTCTCCATTTGGGATTGTGGAGAATGGCACTGGTACCAATCTCCATGTGGGTTTATGGAGGACGGCACCCTTGTCATTCTCTATAATCCCGGATGGAGATTGGCACCAGTGCCAATCTCCATGTGGGTTGGAAAATGGCACCACTGTCATTCTCTATAATCCCAGATGGAGATTGGCACCAATGCCTCTCTCCATGTGGGTTGGAGAATGGCATTGGTGCCAAACTCTGTATGAGTCTGAAAAATTTCAGATTTCTCTATGAAGAATGGCATTGGTGCGAATCTCCATGTGGGTATATGGAGATTGGCACTAATGCCATTCTCCACAAACTGACATGGAGATTAGAATCTCCACATTTGGAATTTAGAGAAAATTTTACCGAGTTACCAAAATATTTAGGAAAATAATTCATGCTTTCATGGAAATTTTGTTTAGACCCATTCCTTGATTTGGAGATTAGCAAAAACCCGTATAGGGAGTGGCACCAATGCCATTCTCCATGTGGGTTTGTGGATAATGGTACTAGTGCTATTCTCCATAAACCCACATGGAGATTGGCACTAGTGCCATTCTCCGTAGGAAAGCCAGGCTCAGTCACTAGTACCATTCTCCACATGAAGGTTGGCATTAGTGCCATTCTTCCCCTTGCAAGAACTACTGTTGTTCTCTCTCTTCCAAGCATAGTTTCATTATACCTTTTCAATGAGATGAATGACACTAGTTCCACCACTATTTCCATTCTGCCCTTTGCAAAGGAGGTAGATTGGCATTCTTCCATTGCAAGGGGGCATGGCACTACTGCAAAAGTGTCTATGAGTGTCTTTCTTCATACCTCATATTGAGAATGGCTTAATTGCCATCTTCCAGAACCTCAAAGAGAGATATGGGACAATGGCCCTAATGCCAATCCCTAACACCTCATGGATAGAATGGCACTATAGCCATGCTCCACAACCACACACTGTCAATGATTTTGGACTTGTCAATTCAACATGTTTGGGATTGTCTTATGAAATATTATGGTTGTAATTTGTTCTAAATTTTATTTTGTGTAATCTTAATGGCAGAGGATGGCTATTAGATGTGGAGACAAGGTCATGATGATGGTGGGAAATGAAGTAGTTGCAATTGGTGCAGTATGTGTAATAGATCCAAAGGAATACTATAGTGGTGTGAAGACTGGGGTAGAAAATGTGTCGGTGATAGTGGAGAAGTCTATCAATAGTGACACGCTCTTGCCATTTCCCACCACGGATGCAGTACTAATAGATGAGGCACTCTAGAGTGGTCTAAGACCTCTTTGAAACATGTTAATGATTCTTTAGATGTGAGCTAGTAGTTCGAGGCTGCACCAAGTGAGCCTGAGAAACCTTATGTTAAGGCAATTCCAATTCCTTCATTGGAGACTGACAATCACATTTGTGAATCTTGGAAAGAGAGAAAGGTTGTCTTGTGGGATGAGAGAAAAACAAAGACCATGGGGGAAGGTGTGATCTTGTACATTTTCTTGAGTGACTCTTTAACTATCTATTGGGTAATGATTGCATTGGTGTGGGTATTGAGAAGAAAGAAAAAAATACACGAAGTGCCTTAGGGTCTATGCAAGATATAGGCTCTCTCAATCTAGTTAAGTGGCCCATCAAGAAGATTACCTTACTTGATGGAAGCCCATTGCAATAATATGTGCCCATGGACCAGGTTGTTGGGATGGATGATGTGGTCAACGACAACCAAATGTTGAAAAATGATGCTCCAGTTTCAAAGAAAAAAGGTACGCTTTCATCAATAGGGTGCCTAAGCAAAGAGAGCCTCCAACGTCAATGTACAAAATGTTACTAGAGTTGGTGCATCAAGTTTCTTCCATCGATTGTTGTGGGAGTAGGTGTTGCCAACATGCTGAGAGAGACATCTTAATGTCTGTAAGGAAGAATTTTTGGGGTAGATCCTTGGAGTCTTGAACAAACTTTATATACGATGTGTTGGCATTATGACTCCAATGGGAGGATATGCTACAACTTTAGGGTAAATGGTGGGAGGATATGCTACAACTTCAGGGTAAATGGTGGGGATGGGTGTTGCAGAGCATGGTATGAGATGCATGGAATCCCTAGGGAATCATTTTATCGATACAGGAATCAATTCAAGAGTGGCGTGCAACTATATGTGCATGGGAATACCAAGACTGTGAGGAGGAATAGGGAACACGTAGGTATGGGTAGGGCTCTCATTCAAGACTTTGTGGATAACAGCACGGAGCATATGCCTCACAAGAGTAGAACCATGTTAGATGGTTCTAGAGAGGAAAAGCACATGATACTTGACGTATATAAGAAGATAGACATCCTGCATGAGGTCAACGATTCGCTTAATCCAGTGGTTATGAGGCCCTATCCACATCCACATTTGGCAGGATTTGGAAATCAGACTTAAAAAATGTAGCCCTTGCTAAGACGAGGGAATTCTCTAAATGCAACTTATGCAGTCACATCAAGGCTCAATTAGTAGCCCCACAAAAGGTCAAGATCAACACAATTTGCTGATGGAGGAAAGGAAGATGCATATGATACAACAACAAAGTTGCAAGAATTTGTACTGTGCATGGTGTAGGTACTTTGAGATGGATCCACAAAAATATATATGCATAATCCATGATAAGATGGACCAAAAAAAGACGGAGATTCCAAGACTTCGGGTGAGGTCCAAGGACACCGACTCTGCATGACCATTACATGTTCACCCATTAGAATGATTACCCATGGGAATGGACACAATCATTATGGACACTTCACCCTCAACGGTTTGTGCCAGCCATCTAACCCCAACCTAACAATTGGATCACTCTCAATTTGTTTGTGAAACCTCAAGAGGATGGATATGCATGACCTTAGAGACCCTGCTACTACTGGTGAGATTCCAAGAAGCAGTGTTTGCCTTCTGAATGCTCTGTTCTCAAGTAATATTTTGGACTCCCATTACAGTTCTGAAGGTGCACAACTTTCCACAAGGGGATCTAGTTTGTGTGAAATTATAGATGCCAACATCACAAATGCAAACCTAGAGACTGTATCAGATGGTGACCCAAAGTCTACCATGGATGCCATGACAACGTCCATTGTGAGGGCTGTAGACACTGCAAGAATTTGTTGCCATCACATACACACAAAAACCCACCCTCTTAAGATGGAAGTGTCGCTGTTGAGCCACCATACCGAAAGTTGCTAGAGAACTTTCTACTCTAGCTAGATAATTGGATTTGAGTACAAAAATAGATACTTGTTTGCATACCTTCCTCTTCTTGTCGCATGGGGCATTTTCTAGATAGTTCAATTGGGCTTCTTGATGGTAGGGCACACACATGAGGACTTTGATGCAATGTTCAATAGGTTCTTTGAGATTTTGTGAGTGGGACAAACGTTCACTTTCCCTCATCTGATGGATACGTCCAAAAAATATACATCATCTTCACTAACACGATTTCTTCTTACATGGGTTCCTAACTTTAAGGATTATGTGGATGGCTACCTATATAATGGGCAAGAATAGTTGGTCATGCAAAGCCATTACAATTTTGGTTTTTCATGCAAGGTGACATACCTATGATGTAGTACAAGGTGCATCCAAAATCATTGAATTGGATGCCCATTGAAGGGGGAATTGAACTGTGGAAAAAAGATAGCGAGGGACGGCCATTGTTGCCAACAGGTTGTCTGGTTATACGACCAATGGCTGAATTTGTGAGAGACCACTTGCAGTAGTATCAGGGATAAAGGATTACATTAAGTTTTGGGAGAGAGGTGCAAATGGAAAGAATGCATCGTATGAGTCCTACATTAGGTCAGTGATAGACTGCTAGAAAAACATGATCGGTGAGCTCAAACACGAAAACATCTCAAAGACGGGAGTGTATAGAGGTTTTTTACCAAGAACATAGTCGCCTAATGAGGAGGAGGATATGGATGCTTGCATTAAAGAGTTTTGAGTCTATGAGGAATGGAATGATCACTATTGCAGGCCTCTAAAAGATAAGTCGAGAGAGAGCCGAGGGAAGAGTTTAGACCGATGGTGGACATTAAGCAAGGTGACTTTTGTCTTGGTGAGTCCATCAGACCCTGTATGCCGCATATGGCTTGGGGTTGCCGTATCAAGTGTCGAGATGGATGCTGCTTCTCCTAGCTTCAAGAAATTATTAGTCCATAGAGTAAGACAAAGGTCCTTAGTGACGCAGATGCCTATGTTGACTGTTGGAACAAGTATTAGGCGATGAATAGGTTGGATCCATAGGTATGGGAGTGTATTGATGCAGTGGTCTGGTCGTGGACATCAAAAGCCATAAGTCGACCCAAGAAGATTAAGATTCCACAAAGTGTATGTATCAAAGCATAGGAGAGCTTGCTTGGTATCAGAGCATAGAAAATGGTGATGATTTTCTCCTTGTTGATCTCCCAAACTTCCAGTGTAGTATGTTCTCTGATGTGATGTTTCTCAATTGTTGTGATCTTATCGATGCATATTTGCATATTATTATATGACAATTTTTAGAACTTTTCTTTCACCAACAATTACTTTGTTTCTAGTGGTTCACTTCACATGGTGTTTGTTAACACCACCAGTTGCCGTTTATTAACACCTCAAGTAAATTATCCATGTTGTCCCCAAACAATGTTAATTAACACCACCATGTGGTGTTAATAAACATCGTTTATTAACACCACGAACAAGATGATGTTCAAACTCTTCCACAAATGCTCTGTTCCGGTTCTTATACCGAATGAAGGTTTCACAACCATGAAGTTTTCCATCATAATTGAAATTTCAAAATATCAACAACATTTTTAATATTGGCATAATTCTCTGGATTAATACAATTTCCCACAATCAATGAGAATTTTCCCAAATTTAATGAAACCTTTCCAAAATTTAATGAAATCCACATAATTTTGAAATTCACAAAATGCAACTTTTGTCCCACTTTATCTAATACGATGTTCAAATGATTGGGGGAATTTTGGACTCAAAAAGAGCCTTTTGGATTAGGCCCTTAAGATTTTTGATTAGCAAACCATGGTGCCAATAGGAAGGCTTGGCATTAAAAGAATGGACCATTGGCCCCTCATTGGTGGAGAGACCTCCCTTTGTCCCCGTTACGCTCCCTCTTGCCCCTACCTCTGCTAAGTCTTGTTTTCTTTTTCAAAATTGGCAAATATTTTCCACCACTTTGTCTAGCTTGAAGAAAATCTGCAATGTTATTACGCTATGGTGGTATTGCTATTGTCATTTCCTTGCCCATTGAGCCATATGAATTCTTAGCTATCTTTCTTCTTTGTGCACTCTCTCCCATTCATCCAATCATTGTCTTTTATATGATTGACTTCTTGTCTTCTATCTGATTCTCCTCTTGCCTCTGGCTGTCTCTGAGGATTTGATTGCTACCCTTACTCTTCTTGTTTGCCATTCCTCCTTCATTCAAAGTGCTTTTTTGTCTCCTCCTCCTCCTCCTCCTCCTCCTCTCTCCTCTTTCATAATTCTTCAAGCATCCTATCGTATGCTTTTATTGGGGTCAGGAGTCCTATCCTTGCATCAGGTAGTCTTCCATTCTACTTTGTTCTCACCATATGGGTGATGATAGGGCTATGAGGGATGGAGATTTATAGTAGTAAGGAACGTAATGGTACAAGAAAGTACTATAATATTGAGATAATGAAGGTGTGTGTTTACCTTTATATAGAGCTACATTTATTTTGAGCTTCATTATAATATGACACCCCCCCCCCCCCACACACACAAAACCCCCTTTGGACTTAAAACTCTTTGATAATTATAGCCCCATGTTAGCTCCCTAGTGCTTGAAACAAAGATTAAAATTTTCAAAGAGGTTTGGATTAACATCAATGTACATTTTGTTTGGCAATCCAATGCTTTCTCAAATCACTTCTGGTTGCTGAGCACCTTTTATGTTTTTGGGAAGCTTGCAAAGATTTCCATGGATACTTCCTTTTACTCATTTGAGTTAGACAAATTGCTTGAAGGACCCAGTTGTACCATGATAGAACCACTCAAACATTTCACAAAGTGCATTACTTCCATCAACCCCACCTCCGTGCCACATACTTTTAAAATAAGCACTTTGAGTTATGTATTGAAACTTCTCCATCAATTGGGCACTCCAAACATTCAACAAACCATATTTCTAAAGGAACCATGATAATGAGCATAAACAATGTGTTGCATCCATAGGATATTACATGAGGTAAACATCAAAGAAATAAATTTAATTGCAATTAAAATTAAAAAACACTAAACTTAGATCAAACACACAATGTAATGAGTAATGTGTGATTCACCCTATTCAGGCCCTATCCATCAACCATGATGACTTTATAGCTGCTTCTCATTGTTTATGGAAGGCTTTCTCAAAATCTTTACCCTGGTGTCCAATGCTTTCCAAAGATGTACTCTCAAGGTTCTCACATGAGGACCAGCTTCCAAATTAGTGGTGCACTGATGTTAACTTTGTGGTAACAAGGGCTAGAAGCACAGTCTAGAGCAACAAAAATGAGATTGTTGTGTGTGTGGAGTAGTAGCATAGTTTGGCTTGTAATACCTTGAGCTTGAAGTCAGAGTGAGGAATGTCATAGAATACAAATAAACAAAGTACTCTCTAGTGAATTACTTGTAAAATCATGATCTAGTGAGAGAAAGGCTAAAGTAGAGAGAGAAATACTAAAAGCCTATACTTTTTAAGGTCTCTTGCAAAAAGGTGTAGAGACCCCAAGAGGTCTCCTACAAAAAGTGTAGAAACCCCAAAAGGTCCCCTACAAAAGAGGTCCCACCCTTGAGGTTTGTACAAAAGTGTAGAGATTCCTACCCTTGAGGTCTCCTACAAAGTGTGTAGAGACCAATGTACATAAATATCTCTCAATGGAAAGAATCTCCCACTCTTTGGGGTTCAGTGTTCAAGTTCACTTATGTGTTCATGTGATTGACCTCCATTGCGTCCATGCTCCCATACACTATCATTTCCCACCATGTCCTTGTTTGCCTTAGGCAGATGCCCATCACCCATGGGAGTATTTGGATGATGCAAGCGTGACATCGGAGACATCTATAAAGTACAACAACAACATCTTCAACATTGGAAGGCTATACATAAACTGCTGATGCAACGAGGAGAAATTGAAAGATAAATCCCAGTCTCTATGGTTTGACCATGCAGTTTGGTACATAGTGAATAACTTGACTTCCTTCTTTCTTGGAAGACCACTAAAGCTACAGTTAATTCATTTTTACTATTTATGAAGACATCGGGCATGGTCTTATTTGGCAAGGCATCTATCACATTCATGTATATCAGGGAATTGATGTGTATCCATCACATTGATGTATATCAGGGAATTGATGCTCACAATAGTGAACAACTTGGCAAAGAGCCCTTCTATGCCCCTAATCCCCCATCCCTCCCCGGGTGTGCTCTTATGGAGAGAAGATATCTAGGGACAGTATTTCAACAACTTTAGGGGTACTAGATCCTTAGGGAAAGGGGGCAGATTTTAGCAAATGAGGGGAGGCTTTGGAAGTAGCATAAATATACATCCAGCACAATCACCACTCCCAAGGAGAATTGAGTGGCAACGTTCTTTTGAGATTTTAGTCCATTTGGACATAGGAAACACTCAGGTGAGACCATAGAGGTGGCAAGACTATTTCTATTACTCAAAGCGCCAACATCAGGATGCCAATGAAGCACCTACTCTATGATGACATGGATTGATTGGCTATAGGTATGTTCTACACCCTTTGTCAGAGTTGTCACAACCCTCCCTCATGGAAACTTATCCTTGATAGGTCACCGAAAAAAGAAAAGAAAAAAGATTATGATTCTGAAATTTGATAACCCCCTTATGGATTGTTTTTCAGTAAAGAAATTGATTGGCTGCTTCCTCCTTAAAAAATATCTCCCTAATGTGAACTTTATATTGAATGATATCTCTATTAGTTGGATTGTTAAGAGTAACATTGGGAAATTATTGATGAAACCTTGGCTCACTTTTAGGGAAAAAGGGGACCTCCCTTGCCATTGTTTGAAACTGGAACGGACCCGCTTTGTTAACCATACTTAGAACCACATAGCATTGTTGGATACAAATTTGATTCAAAGTGAGAAATTAAGAGATGAGATACGAAAGGGCTTGAACCACATCCCTAAGGAACTAATTAATATTGAGGGGTTACTTAACACTATAATGGATGCTTGGCATCAACTAACCATGTTTGTGGAGAGATAGTACATAGACCGATTTAACCATCTTACAATACCATTTCAAGAACATAAAAGAGCATTCTTGAAAAGCTTGATTGATTCCAAGTTCCCTAAAAAGGTACCCTTCATCACTCTTACGATATAATGAGCAATGTTGAATGGCTTAATGCCAACCTGTTGATCACTTCTACATAGAAATCAGCCTCTACCCCGGCCTTTATTTGCAAAAAATTGATAATTTATCTAACGAAGGAGAGATTGAGTAGCACAGACTTTGCACAGGTCCAAGAGGGCAATATCCTTAACCAACTGGCTAAGGAAATACTGGACTTCCAGGTTTGTCCATAAATTAAAAAATACTCATTACCTTATTTGATGTGCACATACAAAGCACAAAAAAATTCTTTTAGGTGGATAACAAATGCCCATGCTTGCATCTTCTTTGAGATAACAATATTTATTGATTCAACCCTCAAAGCCTACCTGTTGGAACCACTGATGGTGGGGGCCAGTGCCACAATACAGGATCATAACATCCAGGATTTAGGAGTACTCTCCAAAGCATTCTAGATTGTGAAATCAGTATATGATATAAAGATAAACTTGCCACAAAAAATAAGCTCGGTATTTATAGTAGGTATAGGAAAACATCCCCTTAGAAGGGGAGGATGGATTGATTCAAGTCATGCAACAAGTGATTGCTTTAGCCTTCTCACATGCTAGTAAGAAGTTCATTGGCCTACGAAAGAGGCATGAACCCTACTAGCATATTCGGAAAAAATGTGGCAACCCCTCAGTCTCAAAATAGGAGTTGGTAAAGATTAATACCTGGTTACTCACCAATATGCACTTGACCTTAGGAGAGATTATGTTTAAACAAATCTCTGGTATCCCCATGGGGTTTGCTTGTTCTCCACTATGGTGTAACCTTTACCTCTACTGGTTCGAATATAACTTCACCATTAGCTTGTGGAAATTAAATCAGAGACAAGACCTGGAGAGATTTAAACACTCGTCAAGATATATGGATGACATCATACTAGTAAATGTGCCAAGCCCTGGGTCCCTTAACCCGTCCTCATCAAGGCACCCCCTCAACCCTTACTAGATTTACCCCTTGGAATTCTTGGAAATAAAAGAGACAAGAAGGATGTATGCAATTGAACCCCTTAATGACCCCCCTGGAACAAAGGCCACATTCCTTAATATGGCCATGACGGTGACAAACCACAAGAATGGGGTGGCGGTCACAAGCAAATACGAGAAATTGGAGGAGTTGGACTATGAAGTATGCCAGTATATATAGGCGGATGGGAATAGACCAAGATCCTTTGCGGAGAAGGTCATCCTCTCTCAGGCGATACCGATAATTTATACTCAGAGTCAGGACTTTAATGCCTTTCTACAAATCAAGAAACTCATAGGGACGTTTGTTGGAAACGAATTCAAACTGAAGAGGAGCTACGGGATCATCATGAAATACTTGGAAAGAGACTTCCCAGGTAGCACGGTGAACACTTGGAACATGATATGATGGCTGGGTACATCCCTTGCCTTCTTGATAGCATGATAACCTTTAGTGGGGCAACAGTACGACCCGATAATATGATGATGGATGGATAGTTGCCCACACTAGATTATGAGGTCCAGACCCATTGCGAGATTGAGGTACGACAAGCAAAAACACACGCACGCTCACACACACGCACGCACACACACTTGATTCCCATGGAGAATGAGTGCATGGTTATGTGTGCAAATAGGCCCAATACACACTCACATAGGTCTACAGGACAATGACACTTAGGTATGGACATGCAGAGAAATCAAAGCCTCTGACTAGGTATACATACTTTTAATGAGGGGGACGAAAAGGAAGAGCATAGACCAGAGATATTGACATGGGAATGATTATGTTAGCACCCCCCAATAGGATTTATGGACAATCTTTGGAAACTTATGACTACCCCATAATGAGGGGGAGTCCTTGATACACAAGGCTAATGTTATACGAGTTAGCCCTCCCAATTAACCCTAGTTATATTAATTGGCCTGCATGGCCAATGGGCACCTCCTACGTATAGACACATGGGATATGGAGAAATAAATATGTAGGCATATGATAAATACATATTTACCAGAAAAGGACAAAGAGTTACAGCTTGCTTAGATCCATGAAAAATCTATGTACCTTGGTACCCTATGTGAGGGACCAAAGGGAGTGTGAAACACATTCGAACCCATTGGCCGCGAGCCCTTAAAGGAGATGTTGTAGATCACCTTGAGCCAAAAAGGACCCATTTAATGCATACACCTTTGCCAACGACTACACAAATGAAGGAGGCTTTGGATCCCTTTGATCCTTCCCACCCTTAGTTCTCCCACCCATAGCATTGGTCAAATCCATTAAGGAACAAGAAGAGCCACGCCTTGCCTCGACCCACAAGCCAGTGTTCCCCAAAAATATTTTTGGTTGCACAATGAAAAACCTGCAATCTCAAAGTTTGTAGGTTTTTGGATCAACCTAGTCATCACAAACTTGAGATTTTATGATTCGCCCTTATGAGAAGGGAAATTTGAGCACTTAAATAGCATTAAAATTTTACCCTTTGTCATTAAGGCCTTTGAAAAACTTCATCCACATATCCTAAGAGTTTAAAAAATTTACATTTATGATTTTATAGGAATTGTAGATAATATTGAAGTTATGGAAATGTGAATGGACATGTTACAAGAAGGAACACACTTGCTCATACATTCGTGAAAATGTAGATGAAAATACATTTAAGAAAACATGTGGATACATCTTCATTGAAAAAGCACCAAAACAGCTCAAGGATCCATGATATACTTTCATACCACTTCAGAATATGCATTCTACACGTTTTTGCTGCATTGCGCCATAACTGTATAGCCGGCATAAAATCAAATTCTGCTAGAGCTGGACCTTCAATTGAAATCTACATAAGAGCATCCAAGTCCTTGGTTTCGAATCTATTTCTCAACTTGTTTTTAATGATGTTCTAAATGTTGAATCCCCTTTCACAAATAGCTGTGCTACTGCATTGCAACATTACAATTTCTGCAACTTGAAGAAGCATGGGATATTTCTCACGTAGCACCTCATTTCTACAAATGAAGCACCACGTATCTTTCATCATTTTGCCTTTCCGATCTGATGCTACTTGTATTTTAAAAATATGAATTCCCTCTTCATTGCATCATTTCCAAACTGTTGTACCAACACTCCTAGTTCATTTCCTCCATAGATTTTTAGCTTGAGTTGAAGGAAATGTGGAGGGTGCAAGAATTTTAAAGCTCTCTAACACATGATTTTTAGAAACCGAGCTTTGCAAGTTACTTTTGACTTCATTACAAAAATAACATTGAAATTCAAGAGTTTCAGTGAGATCGTTGCCAATAACACACCTATCAACTCTTTTTCCATAATAGATCTCTCTTTTCAAAGACCTGCGCATAGTACATAACCATCCATCTTGACCGCCCAAACTTAGGAATAGAAGGGAATCCATAACCATCATGACCTTGCATATTTATATTGATGTCTTTCGGCCCCATAAACTCCATCTCTAGGAAAGTGAAGGTCGAAGCCACAAGGCTAGGAATTATTGTAACATCCACATGATACTTTTGAAAGGCATATGACAAGCTTGCAACATGATCCATCACGTCACCCAAAAAATGCAACATGTACATAAACTTGAAGTTTGTTTTTTGGCCTGCCCAGAGGAAAGGCTATAGTGATCGGTTGGTTTTGGTGGAGATGATAAAATGCTAATTTTGACGTGCTCATTGATTGTAATTTTGTCCTCATCCAATTGGTGCTTTCTATTTTTCTCCCCCTTTCTCTCTCTTGTTCTCTCTCTCAAGTTCCAGGGCAGGCCTTTTGAATGTATTCAACTTGTTGGCCTGCCCTGAGGAGGGAAGGCTTTAGTAAAGGCTACTTCCCTTCGGAAAGGAAAACGACGTGGATTTTTGCTATCTTGGTCCCCATTTTTTTCTCCCGCTTTCTCTCTCTCTCTTCTTCTTCTTCTCTTCTCTCAGCTTCCAGGGCAGGCCTTTTGAATTTATTCAACTTGTTTTTTCCCCAAGAGGGGCATTTTGCAGATTTAAGTCTGGTAAACCCAAAATGGGTTTCTCTGAATGAGCATATATGTTGGCGACGATTCCCTGTCGCGATTCAAGCTATATGAAATTCATGGGATTTCTTCGTCGCTTGAGCCGCTGTACAATTGCACACAATTCTCTTTGCACAGTTCGTAGGAATCATAAGCCAAATTACATCTACTTGTCTGACGAATCACACGATCGTAAGCCTACCAGAGGTCGATTGATCGACAGTTGTCAATTTCTTTCCACGTGGGGTGCAGCATAAAATGACGAATCAACTCCCTATTGAATTTGCAATCTCAGAAACCCCGTTATCCCTCTTTGCTGGATCGTCACAGCCTGAAAGCCTTGGCTTTGATACCAATACAACCATTCCGAGCTCTTCTAACGTCATCGTCAATTGCTTGCTGGTTGCTAATATCATAACTCCTTAACCCTCACACATTAGGGCCCAGAACCAACAAGCTGGACCCCCCGTAGGTACTTTATTTCACAGAAAGAAATTTACAGAGTACACCTTTTTGCAGTTCCAAGCTGATAACAAACGTGAGAAAGACTGAAAGTACAACGGAGAGAAACTCCTTTTCTGGGCGAGTGCCAAGGGTCTAATTTGTAGCCACTATTTTAACACATGCCTTGGTTAAGTCCTTCCAAGCCTTCTAACTTCCATGGTCACTTGCTTTGGTAAGGTTCTTCCTTAGCTCCATGAAAATAGGGTATTTAGACCCCTCTTGGTACCTGCATCAATTTAATGAAGCAAACCACCGTGTCACCCATTAACCGTTAGCTTTTGATGCAAAAATAATCTATAGACTAATCCTAGTCTCTGTGGTCTTACTTCATGTAAGTTGCTTTGATTAAGCCCCACGACTGTGAGAATTGAACATGATGGACAACCCTCCAACCTCGTATGTGGTAGCCTCAACACCTAAACTGTACTCTCATATGCAATTCCCTTGAGCAAGGCAATGGCTCTGTCCTCAGTGAAGGTTGGATAAACAAGTGTTTTTGTCAATAGCTAGAGCGTTGGGCCTCTCTGCAACCTCTAGACTCATCCATGGCTACCATAACCACATGAAGAGGCTAGCTAGTGGATCCGTCTGCAAACCGAGGTACATGCAACAAGGAAGCCTGATGGAGAAAGAATTCAAGAAAGATATAGATGCAGGTCAAAACAAGAGCAGGAATGATAAACTGTCAATAGAGGCAGATATACATGACAATTCAAGAATGAGGTGCTAGCTAACATAGACATGGTGATTGGTAGTAAACCTTGGAATGGGTCTCGACCTTAAACGACCAACTCATGAGCCTTTTAAGAACATTGCACAGCTATCTCAACCAAATCCTAGACACAAGCATGAAGTAAAATTATGAGCATCGACCAAATTTGGATTACGTCGCAGACCTTATAGTGAAGAGCATATCTTAGTTGCAGCTATAAGACTTACTTTTACTAAGGCATCATTTTCCATAACTGAGTAGGAAAGAAAAGAAACAATTGTGGCATAATTGTACATGACCATCTCAAGGCAACTTAATTATAACCAAACCTCTCCAATCGAGGTTGGAACATCTTGCTTGACTAAAGTCAACCATCTTGGCCTAAACCAAGTCTCCCTGACCGAAGTTGGGCCTTGTTGACAGAAGTCAAGTGTCTTTGACCGAAGTCAATGCTTTAACCGCTTACAAGAACTCTGACCATAATTATAACTAAATGAAGAACTCTTTAATTATGATCAAATAAATGGTCAGCTTTGTACTTTACTTGGATATTTACAGCTTGGTAACATTGGCCACCGCCTAAGGAAATATAAATATTTCTAACAAGATTGAATCACAACTCTCACTCTTTAGACTTCATTTTGTATCCTAGGTGCAAAATTGATGCGAGTAAAAATTCAATTTCCAAGTGCTTTTAAAGATTTGTTACAACATATGAATGATTGACTTGTTACCCAAACATAACTCCTTTGTAGTTAGCCACACCTAGTTACATGGTGTTTTGTGATTGCACACTCGACCCTTGTCGTTGGCGTAAACCAGTATAGAGTTATCTAATCCCATTCTCTGCAACATAAATGTCTAATGCGGACATTAAACCCTTTGATAAAGAGGGTACATGTTGGAAGTTACTTTCTAGAATCAAACTTTTTTTTAAGGGGCAAAAAGGAACTTTTATATTATGATAAGAGAGGAACTTTACATCCAAAAAATAAAAGTACTCCTAATCAGGATAAGCAGTACAAACTAGGCTAAAGTATGTCATCCTCTCCTACATAAGACTGCATATATAGAGCCATAGGCTTCCTCCATCGCATCTAGTAGTCTCAAATCCTCCTCCTCCGCTGCCTCAACCTGCAGCTCAGCTCCTTTGCTTCTACTAAAGACCATCTCATTTCTAACCTCCACATCGACTTGATTACCACCACTCCGCATATTTGCCACACTTCATGGAGTAGATGACTAATCCCTTTATATTCTAGAAATTAAACATTCTTGATCGAAGGTAACCCAGCAGACCTTAAATTCTCAATTATCATTGCCATCAATGAGAACCTGCCGGAACGTGCAAAAAGCCTGCCAATTGCCGGACATGCTGACTTCCCACTTTGGAAAGCAAATAGCTTGTTTCCAATATAAATTTCACTCCTTGGTAAGGTGATCACAGACCATGTTGCATCTACAGAGTCATTAGCCAGAAAAGGTACTAGGTAATGCACATTTGAGGTATTGAAAACGTTCAGGTTCATATTATCCCTGACCAAAACTCGTTTCAAATCTACTGTTGCAGATAATGTGCACACAATATTGATAACACATTATTGCACTCAGGATAATGCCTTTTTAACAGGAAGATACATGAATGATTTTTCTTCACATTCTCAGCCAGGAAACCCTGCTTTCCTTCACAAAAGTTGTGGCAGTAGACCAAAAGTTGTGGCACATTGAGACCAAAATTGTGGCACTAGACCAAGAAGACATTCTTAAGTACTATTCTGCATACATGGAAGCTGGTAATCAGCTTGGCTCTGATATTATAGAACAATGCCGCGCTATGAGTTGTAATGTCCACTAATGCAACAAAGGAAGTCCCTTACAATTTTTGGACCAATGTGAAGACTGGCCGTCCGGTCTGATCAAATTTGTCACATTTAACGAGTAGTTGATCGCCCAAATGAAAAGTTGATGAATCAACTCCCTGCAAAAACACAAGCAAGTAGATTCAGCTCAAAATCCAACCATATTAACACAAAGCTACAAACAAGTACATTCAAAGATGATATATAGAAAAACACTTCAACAGCTTGTAAATCTTTTATCGGTTTGTACACTTAAGGAGGCTAGAAGCCTGTATAAGCTTAAACATATTATCATTTTCAAACATGTGTCAACAATCAGTCTGATATCACGTTAGAGACATCACCTTGTATTACACTAACCCTTTGAACAAGGGTCACCTATGTGGACAAAGTGCCAGGATACTACATACCACCTTTCTCGCTTCAGACATTACAAGTAGATAAAGAAGCACAAACAAATCTGGAAAATACACAGCCAGAAGAATGGACAAAAGACCATGTATAGATATGTAGAATCAAGTACAGAACCTGCCATGAATTGAACCACCATCTGCTGCAAATAAGAGCACAGGTATCATGCATGGCACCACCAAGGACTCCGTACGCTGCACCTTCTAGTGTGGAGCTCACGCTAACTGCCATGTGACTCTCGAAGACCTCAGTTAGCTGTTCAAGGAGAGCCCTGCTGCTCAATATGATACATTCCCTAACGTATAACGTGTTCCATATTCCCAATTCTACGATAAATCATGGAGCAGGCACTCAGATTATCCACCCAGCCGATTCTCGGTGGTAGCAAACTCTCAAAATGCGATCTTACGTGAAAGCTCCTGCTTGCAAATTCCACCAAGCCCCAATTCCCTAGATGGATCTAGTATGCCACATGTCTTCATTCTAGGGTACCTCTTAAATGCATCTTTACTACCCCTCTCTTGAGATATCAATTTATTTATTTATTTTTTCCAAAAAAGAGACTTCTATTAAGTATTAAAGAAAACCGTTAGAGCAATCTCCATATGGGAATACGGGATACACCATGCAACGCATGAAAAGCTAGCCAAATATGCCAAGAGGAAATGCTAGCCAAAATCTCCAAAGAGGTGTCCACTGAAACATGTGAAGCTCTGAAAGGAATATGTGGTACATCCTGAAGAGAGCAGGGCTCTATCACCTGCCAGCGGATCGAGAGTGCCCAAGAAGAAGACTCACCCTCATAAAACACATGGGGCTCAGTAAGGGATAACCATGCGACCGAGCCCCAAGTCATGAAGAAAGGGAAAGTATGAAAAATGCTGAGTATCCGAGTAACTCCTTTCCAAACAATTCTCCCTTGATTGCAGTCCCAAAGGCAATGTCGCACTGACTCCTCTATAGAATGACAACGAGGGCAAGTGGGATCAGCCCCAAATCGTGATCTCCACAGGTTCACTGCAATCCCTCCATGAATAGAAAGCCAAAAGAAAAGAGTGATCTTTCTATTTCAGAGGGATTTCTAGAGCCTCCTCTAGAAATTCCTACGCAAATCTGCGGTGATGAAGCAGCTATCCCAATGGGGGGCTCTGGAGGGAATCCAACCTCTACTGCTCAGCTGAAATCTCCTGGCATTACCAACCGTGAAATGAAAAAAGGGAATCCCCCTCTCTCGGTGCCCATGATCTATCCACTCCCACTCTCCTGGGTCCCACTGCAAGCACCTGATAGGTGCACCTCCATATAACCACAACCTCCAGGATTCCAGGGCCAAGAGCAGAGGGTCGGGGTCTAAGTACCACTGCAAGCCTGCTCCATGGTCCACAAAACCAGCAATCCTGATAGGTTGAAAGGCAACCTCTAGAATAATATCATCCGTTGATCTAGAGAGTATACCTCCATTCCCAATGTCAAAGACTAGAGCATCTTTCCCGAGATCTCGAAGAGCGATCACCTGTAGAGGAACTGTTGTCCTCGAAAAAGCTCCCATCCAAGTGGTGGAAGTAATAGGCATCTCAATTGTCCATTCCACTGGGATGGCTGTATCTATCTGCTGAATCCTGCATGCTACCCCTCTGAGGTGACTCAGGGAATGTAGCCTCTGATCAAAAGCCTTCCAAGTGCCTACTGTGTAGGTGGGGCCTCTCTCCCATCTAGACCACTGCATATAATGGAAAGTGCCCAGTGGTCTGCCATGCTCATCAAGTATACTATCGTTCCAAATGATCGGCTGCCTATCAATCTCTTCAACGGTAGAGGACCGAACCCTTCGAAGAGTGTTCCTGAAGCTCCCCCAAGCTTTTAGAATGGCAGTCATGAGAGGAGAGGCAGGAGACCTGAGAGAGGCAGAAGTAAAAATCCAACAAGGACTGTCCACCTAATCATCTCCCAAGGTAGGTGTGCAAGCCTGAATGCGTCCAAAAAAGAAATCCTTCCAAGGTTCCTGCCCAGGCATGAGTCCCCTCACCACCACCTTACAAAGCAATGCCCTGCACTGCAAGTCCGGGTCAATGATATTAAGGACCCCTTCTCATGTAGGGAGAATAATGGTCTCCCAGGCCACCCTCGCTGCAACATCTGCCATGCCATCAAGTCCACTCCATAAAAAATTCTTGACTGGTCTAATTAGCTGAGTGATGCAATCCCTACCGGCACCAGCAAGAACACACAAACCAGGCGGTGGCCAAGAGAACCTGGTTCACTACCACAACTCTAGAGGAAAGGTAAAGTTTGGCTGAGCTCCAAAAAAGAAGCTTTTTTCTTATACTTTCTAGTATTGGGGCAAACTGCTGTGTTGGAGAGATGCCCAATCCTACCTGGCATCCCAAATATCTGACAGGAACACCCCTCTGAATCCAGGAAAAGCCAATGTCAACTCCCCATCCTGGAGTGTCCTCATAACTGATCCAAAAGCCAAAGGATTTATGCCAATTAATGTGTGCCCCTGCAGCTGAGCAAAAATTATCCAAGGCTGTCCGGAAAGAATCAAGTGACTGTGAAGAGGCCTCAATAAAAATAGCAGTGTCATCAGCCAACTCACAGTCAAGAAGCTCCTGCTCCTGTCTCAAGGGCAATCTCAACCCATAAAGCTCAGCCTGAGATCTAAGGAAAATACTCATAGCTTCTGCCACAAAAAGAAAGAGGAAGGGGGCTAAAGGGCATCCCTGACGAACTAATCTGAAAATCCGAAACTTGTCACCCTTTACCCCTCCAATCAAAACTTGGCTGTGGGCTGATCTATAAAGGGAGGCCACCCCTCTAATCCATGCATTTGAAAATCCAAATCGTAGAAGAGTGCCCTCAAGAAAACCCCAATCTACTCTGTCATAGGCTTTCTCAAAGTCCAAAAGTAGAACTGCCAACCTTTGCCCGCTCTGCATAGCCCACTCTGTGGCTTCCCAAAAGGAAAAGATATTATCAAACATGCTCCTACCACGCACAAAGCTTGTCTGAGTATCATGGATGAGGTCTAGAAGAAGGGGCTGCAATCGGATGCCCCTAGCCACATTTCCACACTAAATGCATTTAAGACCCCTAGCCTTAGACATGTCACCCTCATCAAGGACCTTGACATTAATCCTTTTGACCATTTACATGAAGCCCAAATAAATATAATACAAACATTGATCCTTTAAAGAAAAATGTCCATTGACCCTTCCGAGGTCATGCTACCTCAACTTGAGCGTAACATTCCTTCTCTCTTCAGGCATCAGCATCCTCGATGATAAAGTCTGGGAACACTCTCTGAAGCTGGTATACGGATACCCAAATAGCTTATGATAGAGGTAAACCATGCCATGCAACCAACACCGTGGGTATCTTCCGATTGCATACTTGCATTGTTCCTCAGTCCAGGATTCAACTTGGTTTGCGTCCTACATTATCCTATATCTTCTGAAACAAAACAACACCCTCGATTAGTGAGTCACCTGCATGCAAAAATTTCTTTAAACGAGAAACATGAAACACTGGGTGCACCTTACAACCCTGTGGTAATTCTAATTTATAGGCCACCTTGCCTATTCTTTTTAGAATTAACCATGGCCCATAATATCGGGGTGATAATTTAGCACACTCTCCGGAAGTCAAAGACTTAGAGTGTGAAGGAACTCTGAGAAAAACTTTTTCTTCTTTCTTAAATTCTCTAACGGATCTGTTTTCATCCGCATATGCCTTAGCTCTATCCATAGCTTGGCGGATGTTAGCTCTCCCAAGTGCTAGCATCTCCCGCATATGAACCACAAAGTTCGGGGCACTAGGCACTTTCTGAGGTTCTCCAATTGTAGTTGGATTTGCTGTAGAGGAATGCTTTCTATCATTGTAGGCAAATTCTAACAGGGGCAACCACTTATCCCATGTATGTTGCCTCAATGACACATATGCTTTAAGCATATCCTCTAAAATTTGCTTGATTCTTTCCGTCAGACCATCCGTTTTTGGACGATCTTTACTACTCATTCCTAACTCAGTCCTTAGTGCCTCAAACACTGCAGTCCAAAAATCACTCGTAAATTTGACATCCCTGTTTGACACTATGGATTCGAGTAATCCATGCAAACGAAATATATGCTTAATAAATAAACCCGCCACGTGCGAGGCACTAACAGACTCTCTAGTTGGAATGAAGTGAGCCATCTTGGTAAGACAATCAACTACCACAAGAATAGAATCGTATCCACCTTGTGTCATAGGTAGACCTACAATAAAGTCAATGGAAATGCTCTCCCACCTATCTAGTGGAATTTCCAAAGGCTGTAAAAGTCCGGGTGGCTTCACCCACTCTACCTTACTTACTTGACATGAAAAACAACGTGTCACATATTCATGAATATGGTTTTTCATTTTTGGCCAAAAGAAATCTTGCTTCACAAGATCATACGTTTTCTCGACTCCTCCATGTCCCGCACATGGGCTATCATGGCATTGTTGAATGACTCTCTGCCTGAGATAATTCTGATTAGGTACTACTACCTTGCCATTCTTTTTTAGCATACCATCTCTTATGGTATATCTTGCATAAGTTTGGCCTTTTCTAGATGCCAGGTCACCCTTTCCCTTGGGTTTAAATACATGAGCCTTAGGCCGAAGACTCTGAACAAAGTCGTCCACCTTTTGAGTTTCTTTAATCTCGGTCATTAGAGCACTCTCTAATACCGTGAAACTCATATTATGCATAATGTGTAACAACGCATCAGCAACTTTATTATCCTTCCCTCTTTGGTGCCGAATCGTCAAGTTAAACTCCTGCATGAGTTCTGCCCACCTAGCTTGGAGGCCCCTCAAGTCAGGTTGTTTACAAAAATGTTTCAGAGTATCATGATCAACATCAATATAAAACTTTGATCCATATAAATAATGTCTCCATGTTTTCGGAGCATGGATAACACAACATACAACTCTAATTCATGAGTTGCCCAATTTCGTTGAGAGGGAGAAAGCTTCTTGCTTTCAAAGGCTACTAAAACTCTGATCCATATAAATAATGTCTCCATGTTTTCAGAGCATGGATGACAACATACAACTTTAGTTCATGAGTTGGCCAATTTCGTTGAGAGCGAGAAAGCTTCTTGCTTTCAAAGGCTATTGGCATCGGTTTCAAGGAAAAACGGTTTCTCGGGATCAACTATTTTTAATACCGGTCTTGAGACCACAGCTTGTTTTATGGTGTTAAAACTTTCCTGTTGATTCTGTCCCCATAAAAAAGGTACTTTATTTGAGGTCAAATCAATGGCGATACTATTTCGGAATATCCTTTGATATGCCTTCGATAAAATTAGACAAATCCCAAGAATGATCGCAAAGCGGTCAAACTCTGAGGGATAGGCCAAGTCAATAATGAATCCTAAATATTCAAGTCTTATCATACACAGTACAGTTTTCTTTTTATTTACATAAAGACTGGCTTTCCTCAAAGTATTGAACACTATTCTTAAGTGTTTGTGATGCTCAACAATATTTTTGCTAAAAACAACAATGTTGTCAATAAAATGTACTACAAACTTTTCGATATACGAGCGTAGTAAATCGTTCATAAGCATGATGAATGTAGCACGAGCATTGGTAACTCCAAACGGCATTACCAAAAACTCATAATGTCCAAATCTGCTTCTAAAAGCGGTTTTATGCACATCCTCGGCTCTAATACGAGTCTGATGGTAGCCACATTTAAGATCTATCTTATTGAAAATTATGGCCCCATGTAACGCATCTAGCAGATCATTAATCCGAGCCATCGGATACTTGTGCTTAACAGTGATATTATTCAATGCTCTGTAATCTATACAGAGGCGAAAAGTATCATCTTTCTTTTTTTTTAGATATCATTGGCGAAGCAAAAGGTGAGAAACTGGGTTGAATCTGCCTCAGCTTGATGTATTCTTCCAGTTGTCTTCGTACCTCCGCTTCTTCGGTAAAACTTAACCTATGGGGAGGTCTATTTACAGGTTCTATCCCCGGGATTAGTTCAATCTTATGCTGAACATTCCGCTTTGGAGGTAACCCATAAGGTAACTCATCCCTAACACAATAAGAGAACTCCTCTGCTATTTGACCAGCCAACTTGGCCATCTCTCCATTTTGGGTAACATCAGTGCTAGACGAAGGACCATCAATCGGCTCTACCGATGCTGTATAAAGAAACAAAAACTCTTGAGCTTTAAGAACTTCCATTACGGAAACCAATGGTCCTTGAGGTATATCTTTTTGACCTCGTGAGACATACAACACATCATTCATCTTGAATTGATAAATGTGCTTTTTTCAATCTATGGCTGGATTCTTCCTAGAATGCCAAGCCTTACCTAGGGCTATATCTGCGTGAGCAAGCTTTGTCATTTCAAAATCAAGCTTGTCTGTATAGTCCTGAATTTGAAGTTCCAACTGGGTAACCCTTTGGCCCCATACTCCAGTTGAACTTCCGTTTGCCATTCTGACTGTGTATGCATAGTCAGACGGGCTAGTCTTTAATTTCAGCCTCTTTACAAGCTTGGAGTTAATTACATTGTGCGTTGACGTTGAGTCAAACAACACAATGATGTCATGATTGGCTACTTGCCCCTTCATCTTAATTAACTCCGTATCGTTAAAGGCTGTATACCCCGTTGCTGCGAGCTTTGATAGAATATTATCAAGTGCATTGTTTACAAGCTTAGCAACAGATAGCAACAGACACACATAACAAAACACGTACTGACCTTTGAGAAGATCCCGCTAGCAGAATTCTCATCTGTTCTGCTTTGGAAATTTTCTCAATTTCCATGTCGCATTTTGAGATCACCATCTCAGCCATCCAACGATCCTTGTTTCATGGGCAATCTTTCCACTGATGAGGCTGAAGGCATCCAAAACACAAGCCTCCTCTCCTCGCTTTTTCTCTTTGCTCTGGGTTCAAAGAAGACTTTGACCAAGCCCGGGCTACCATTGGTGTAACTTTTCTTTTCACTCCAATGGTGGTACTTGGTTTAGAAGGAGTCTCAACTGGCTTCGCTTGCTTGGCTTGACCACTAGGCTGTGAGGCACTCCTTTTGCTAATCCACTTCTTCTTAAACCCAGTTTTCTGCGGGTACTCATACCGAGTCCTAACCCGCACAAACCCACTTGGTCTGTTCCCTTTGGCATCCTCATAGTTTAGGGCTATGGCAATTGCTTCATCTAGCGTGTTTGCATACTTAGCCCAAACTTTCATCTTGATCCGATCGTTCAGTCCAAAGATGAAATATTTTACCTCCACCGACTGAGGTAGAGGTTCGTAAATTTTCATTACACTTTCTCTGAACTTATCAGTGTATTCAGCTACTGATAAATTTCTCTGACGAAGGTTTCAATACTGATCCCAAGCTCGGGATGCTTTGTCTGGAGGTAAGAAGTGTTTTCTAAGTTCTCTTTTAAACCCCCCCCAAGTAGTGGATGCCACTCCATCTTTCCGCTGTTTTATCCACCACCTATCTGCTGCCTCATTAAACATATGGGTGGCCTCGCGGATTTTCTTCATGTCATTCCCGATTTCACAAATGGCGAAGGCCTCGTCCGATTTGTGTAACCAGGTCACTATGATATCGGAACTACGGTCAAACATCCGACTAGAATACTTTTTTGGCCTATAATTGGCAATATTAGGCGCCTTAGCCCTCTTAGGCTCGACCGTATGAACACTGGTTTCAGGCTCCATTGGAGATTTACCCTTCTCTTCAAGAGATGGTCTAGCAGACATACTATGATCCATTTTTCTAAGCTCGGATTGCCCTACATTTGCTTGCAATTATTGAGCTAAAATATGTTGCAAGGCATCCTCCAATAATGCAATTCTACCAGATAGTGTATGACATGTTGGGCACGACACCGGTGGGGTCGGCCAGGCTCTCGACTCTACGGGATCCACTCTAGAAGCTTCTTCTTCCACTTCCATTTAAGTTGATTGGTTTTTTTTTTTTTTAAAACACCGCCTAAAATTGTATTTACAAACTGCTTTTCAATCTCACAACCACAAAAGGTGTCTAAACAGGCATAACCATCAACTAAAAATAGCTGAGAACCAAGATGAATATCTTTTCCCTATACTAGGGAAATATCTGCAATCTCAAATAACTCAAATAACGGGGGCAAATAAACTAGCATGTACCACAACAAAATTTAAAAGGCATAGAAAGCTCCTTGGTTATATTTCAACTGCATGAAGAGATCAACTTGTCCCTGCAAGCCACTCCAATACTCAGTCGAACTCCTTGAGCGAATTCATGCATATAAGCAGACCCACAAGACCAGCCTCTTCTCTATTCTAATTATGTGACGTCGATTTTGCTCTAGCTGACCAGCAGGTCTTCATGAGCATAGTCTAGATTTATATTCGCGACTAAATGTAACCAACCTCCCCCAAAAATATTTCACAGCCAACGCACGTAGCTCTGCTGGCTATTTGAAAATTTCACAACTCATTCCTCTGACGCCCCATCAAAGAAGCGAACACCAGAAGCAAGGTGCCGGCGATGTAATGACGTAGAGAGTAAATGCCTTTCAGTTATGTCTCTTCGAGATTACAATGTGCTAGATAATGAACACAAATTGAAGACCGCGCAATCACTACAGGCGCAATTTGATGTAGATAATTCGTGAATCATAATGTCACCACACTCCCTTTGTTGTCAGGATCCGATGCAAATAATGCATGCTTAATTAGTGTGAGATTCAATGAGCAGCATGGACAATTCTAGACGCCGCTTCAAACAAAGACTCCGTTTCTTCTTTTTTTTTTGCCAAACCCAAAAATAATCACCATCAACCAATAAGCGTGGATGTGGTATATTGATTTCTCCAGCCTGGACCACCTGATACGCTTCACCAAATCGCACCCTCTTTTCTCATCGCTCAGTCAGAAAACGTGCCGCCTATCTCAACGCAATCCTTTCGTGATCTGGATTCGCCCCTTTCACAAGCTTAATTGTGGACTCCCCAAATTGTTACCTAATTTTTACGGTATGATGCCAAATGATACATTCCCTAACGGCACTCAGATTATCCACCCAGCCAATTCTCGGTGGTAGCAAACTCTTAGAATGCGATCTTACGTGAAAGCTCCTGCTTGCAAATTCCACCAAGCCCCAATTCCCTAGATGGATCTAGTATGCCACATGTCTTCATTCTAGGGTACCTCTTAAATGTATCTTTACTACCCCTCTCTTGGGATATCAATTTATTCACTTGCCCCTAGGCACATTTCCACACTTAATGCATTCAAGACCGCTAGCATTAGACCCATCTAGTCAGTCACCCTCATCGAGGACCTTGACATTAATCCTTTTGACCATTTACATGAAGCCCAAATAAATATAATACAAACATTGATCCTTTAAAGGAAAATGTCCACTGACTTCCGAGGTCATGTTACCTCAACTTGAGCGTAACACCATACATTTCCAGTTGCTCCTTGGCTGTGTGCCAACCTGCACACTAGAATGCCTTGGATGCTGGAACTGAAACTTAGCTAGCTATCTACCACACATTGGCTGACCTGCTGGCCGACTACGGGAAGCCCATGGGGCATATGAATGGACCATCTGTCATGGGCATCTACAGCCTGTGGCATGGCTACATATGTGGCAGTTCTGCAGCACAGCAGCCCACAGCAGCAAGCCTCAGCAAGGACAGGATGACATCAACGTGTACAGCAGCTGACATTAGCAGGACAAGCCAGGACTGCACAGTGCAGCTCAGCAGTATGGTATGGCTGTCTGTAAAGGGGGCTTCCATGTGGATGTGCAGGAGGTACCCAACTGTCACGTGGCAGCAGCAAAGAGCTAGTAGGGTTCTCAACATCATAGTCCATGGGATTCCCCACACCCCTCCTCTGTCATAGATGCTGATACCTTTGTGACCATTATCTTGGGGGTGCTAGAGCATGGCATTGAGGGGGTTGGCGAGTAAGACAAGTTCACCTTCTTGCAGACTTCAATGCTAGAATTTAGACCACTAAGCATGGACCAAGTATTTACATTTATATACATTACCATTGGTCTCCCTAAGGACTTTCTATCGCTGATCCATCCGAGGTCTTGCTCCATTCAAAGTGCAACATAACATTCTTGCCCTTTTCAGGCATCAGCATCCTCCATTCCAACTGGTACATAACATTCTTTCCCTCTTCAGGCATCAACGTCCTCGATGATGAAACTTGGGAATGCTCTTCGAATCTCGTAAACAGATTCCCGCGTAGCCTAAGATAGAGATACTGCAAACCTTGGAGGACCTAGAGTCAGGAGAACTATAGGCAGAGTCACCAACCATACGAATTGCAGATCAAGAGCACTCTAATGTCCAATCCAAATTGTACATAACATTCTTTCGCTCTTCAGGCATCAACGTCCTTGATGATGAAACCTGGGAATGCTCTCGGTATCTCGTAAACAGATTCACACATGGCCTAAGATAGAGATATTGCAAGCCTTGGAGGACCTAGAGTCAGGAGAACTATAGGTCAAGTCACCAACCATATAGAATGGAGATCAAGAGCACCCTAATGTCCAATCCAGCAAGGAGCCAATAGCAGAAAGGACAAAACAGCTTGTATGGCTGAGAGTTTCATTGTATAATGTTTCAGAAAATTCATGCCAAGCAATCAACACCATAGGTATCTTTTGCTTCACACCCCCCCCCCCCCCCCGGGCGGGTCTAGGATTCTTGCTGGCTTGTGTATTGCATTTTCCTGTAACTCATGTAACATAAACAATTTCATCAATTAATGAATCAATTGGTTCAGAAATCGTTTTAACAAAGAAACATGAAACAATGGATGCACCTTACAACATTGTGGTACTTTTAACCAGCAACCTTGCCTACTTTCTCAAGAATTAACCATGGCCCACAATATTGGAGTGATAGCTTAATGCATTGTCATGTAGCTCAGGACTAAGTGTGCGCAATGTCATGTAGCTAAGGACTAAGTGTGCAAAGGAATCTTAGCTAAGGATCTAGTGTGCAAAGGAATGCATTGCTGATGAACCCAACTACTAGCACACATTGGCTTATTCACACAATCCTCGAACAGAGGATCCCAATAACACAAATCACTAGCAGAATAGCAGCGGCATAAAACCGCATGCTTCCCAATTTTAACCACCTAGGCCAACATGCTCTCCATTGGCAAGGCCTTCTGTTCTATCAACGTTCACGAATTGGAACTATAACCCGCCTATTGTCCGTTGCACTTTGACGGCGTTCAATTTCTAATCATCCATCTACCGGTTATCCATTATACAAAATGCATCTCAAACCATGACAATCCCAACGGTTTAGTTCGCCACTCTAGCATCAGCCCTCAATTGATCATTGGTGGACTAAGCCCAAAGCCTCACACAATTATACGTGTGATCAACAAAAACCCTTCCATTGACCAGCTTGGCATTCTGATGCCAATTTGTAACACTCAAATCTCTTTGTACCTGAAGATATTCACAAGTTTCGAGACAATCTCTCCACCAAGTCATAGCATTCTTTTTGTGTAGACCCAGCTTGGGTTCTTCTACCTTAATCGTGACTCTCTCACCATTTTTCTTTGTAGCGCATAGCAAAATACATCCCATTTCCTTAGAAAGCTCTATAGTATTCTTAGCTGCTTGCTAGGTCCTAAACCTTTTCCAAGCATTTATTAACCTTTTGCCCCTTTGGGTCTTTAAATAATTTATTGACTTACCCCCAAGTGCATGACTAACAAATTTACCTACATTACCATGCACGGAGGTTCCTAGAGTCTAGCCACTGGAACCTTGTCATCAAGGACCTTGACACACAAATCTTTGACCGAACTATTTAAAGACAACATAGCAACTAACTATTTATATCTATATGCATTACCATCTCCCGAAGGACTTTCTATCACTGAGGTCTTGCTATATTCCAAGTAGAACGTAACACAACTAGTATGCATACTGCACAAAACATGTCCAAAGAGATGGTTAACGCCATTCATGTGCAACAAGGGTTCTTGGTTCCGTCTTTGGATTCTACATTTATGACTTAAAAGCAAATGAGTATCCTCAAGGACACATTGGGAATGCTGCAAATAGAAACACTTGTTCTCACCTTTCATATGCCTACAAGGGCAACCTTGGTAAAATCAATAGCACGATCCTCAACACTAATGAGAGCTAAATCTACTAGTAGAGAAATCCCATCATACTTCTATTCAAAGGGCATTAGCATTATCATTAGCTTAGGGAGGGGTAAGCTCTTTTCTATAAGCTCCCTAACCTAGGCTAAATAGGATATCTATCCCTCTAGCTCTTACTTAAATTTACAAAACCTATTATAATCATGTTGAGGTTTCAATCTAGAGCATTAGGATGATGATAAGGCTTAGGAGGAGGGGAGGCCTATAAGATTATGCCACCTTTTGACACTTCATGGACGATGGAACATGCCTCTAGTTTTATTGTGTTTAGAGCATTTTTTGTTTTCCATATTTCACGTACTTGACTCTTGAGTCTTGCTTACTTGTATTGAGAGTCAAAGCCCAAGGTATTGGATTGTGGCAATGTACAATGTGAGCCATTACATGTGGACCAAGGCCTCCTTTTTTGTATCTTGTATATTTATATACTCTAAGATCTACAAACTAACTATGACATTTCTAAGCCATCTCGTCCAGTTGTATTTCACAGAAAGAAAGAAAGAGCGAAAGAAAGAAAGTTTATTAAAGTCTTCGAAAGACCGATGGGTCTAAGAGACCGTGAAAAACCTAGTACAAATGAGCTATGTGGTGGAGCTACTAAACGAGCATCCACACCATTGCAAAATACAAAAAATGCAGAATGGTAGTACTAAGTCCTAGGTACAACAACATAGTCATGTTAGTGGTTGACCATATATCAATCTCATTATCATTATCAGGACATCAAGGTAGATGGGGCTATGGAGGCATGCAATCGGTGATAGAGTGTTGTCAGCCACTCAAAGGTGCTGCCCTAGCACGTCTCTTGGTCATAGCTCTGCGTCTAACCAGGGCTACAGTGACCCCTATCGGTCAGGCTCCAACTCTAAACAGGGAGGGGATATCTCCAAGTGTGATTTGTGTATCAACCCTTTGTCTAAGCTGTCGGGTCACTGGCACCGGGTCATGGTCATGTCGAGGCCTCGTCTCGTGCGGATTCATGTGATGGCTGGAAAAAAACCACCAATGAAGAAGTCGACTCCTGTCTCTGTGCTCGAAGTATCCTGTTGCAGTGTCTAAGTACCTCATGAATGAAACCTGTCAAACATCGCTGGTCTGGGTAGAAGAGGAATCGGGCCAGAATCCCGCAGCTATCTCTGAAGAAGCAGTAGAAACGCCCTCGGATCTCATAGTAAACAGGACACCTGAAGATGAAGTGCTCCTCTGTCTCAACCTCTTGCATGTCACATAATATGCATATGCGCCTCTCCCTGGGTAGTCACTCTGCTCTACCGCTTTGGATATGAAGTCTATGAAGAGACCCGGAACTGCCCAATAGAGATCCTCAGTGAGTGGGGTAAGTAGATCTGTGTGTATCCTCGGGGGTCCATGAAACCCTCCTCTGTGATATGTAAACAATCATCTCTGTAGAAGCTAAGCTTCATTGGGAGTTCAACCACGTCCGAAATGTGTGTAGCAAAAAAGGAATCCTCACGGATAACCTGGTTGACCACGTGTGATAGGAGGGGAGAAAACAAAGCATCCATACTGTACTGGAAGGGAGGTAGACTATCCATGTGGAGCCCCAGTCGCTCAAACCATCTCTCAGTGCGTGCATACTAGCACCTCTAGTCCCCTCCTCCTACAAGTGCCATAGAAGAGGACAGTGCTAGCCATGGTAGCTTGCTATGTCCAGAGGTGTAATCCCCATACTCCCTAACTTGGTACAGATACGTGATGACCTGAAATGCAGCATCTAGCTGTAATGGGGGTGTGACCTAAACTCAACCTAAACGATCTGGTGAGGAACGGATGGCTTACCACGAATCATCTGTGATAACACGAGAACCTGTAGCCGCTCCACACGGGCCCACTCTGTATCTGACAAGTATGGCCCTCAGTATGGGCTGTTGTACAGACCGAGGAGTCGAAAAGCAACCCCTTGGTCCGTGGATCCTGAAAGTGCAAGCGGAAGCACTGTCTCTCTAGTCTGGCCAATGAAGCATATCCTCTGCCCAAGCGTGTCTGCATCGCGGGTCTCATAGTGAAGATGGGTCTAGAAAAGACAACCCCAAGATAAGTGTATGATGAAACTATCTCAACAGGTGACCCATCAAATGTAAACTGCTCCTGGCGCATGACGGCTCGAGATGTATTGAAGATCATAACCTTGGTTTTACCCAGGTTGACCTTCAAATCATGAATTTTCTTTCAAGTCAAGACTTTGGCGTGTTTTGGAAAAGTATTGACTCTAGAATATATGTTGACATTTGACATGAGTCATGACTGAAATGGGAAGTTTAGAGCTGTAATACAGTTTCTTTTATTTTATATTTTGTGAGACCCTGATGTCATATGTTGTGGCATTCATGTTTTGGTCAAATTATTCTTGAAACTTATCACTTTCCTTTGTCAAGTTTTAATATTTATAATGTATTTCTGATTTTGAACACCGGAATTTGGATTATGGATAGATCACAGCTGATGAACCTTATAATCTAATGTCTGGACCTCAGATTTAACATTGTTGATTTTTGAACCGTGAAGAATTAAAGAACATACAAACTTTGAAAACTGTAAACCTTAAAACTATACAATGCAAATACTGCATTATTTCAATCTGTTCTCTTGAGACGCATTGAAATGTAACAAAGAGATGTCAACATAATTTGAAAGACTGTCCATCCTTGCTCAAAGAACAAACCGTGACTGACCTTGTCAAAGAAAAATTTGCCAAGTACTCCATTACTCATCCGCAGAACAGCGCCCAATGCTTTGACTTGATGGACATGCACTAGATATTCAGAGCCAACCTCAACTGCTGCTGCTTTTCTTAAGATTTTAGCTTTCCATTCTGATTTTTCCACTTCGAGATTCTGTAAAATTCTCTGAGATACCTCTGACCCATCTTCACCCTTGTGTGCTGACATGTCTTTCCCACTCTTTCCATATTGAGATTCATTTTCATTCCTGCATTTTTTGACTGATGTCAAAGGAATACCTTTAACATCACCATCGGCAACTGGAATTTGTGTCTGATCATTCTTAGAACTCTGCACACCTGAGTCTGTTGCTATATTCTCATCAGGCGTCTGATGTAGCAGCACTGTACGTTTTATCACATCTATTTTGGAGAGAACATTATTTTCCTGAGTTGGCTTTGGTTTTCCTCCATTGCCCCTAGCACCAAGAGATGGGAATTCATACACTACAACTTCACGCTCAGTTCTAGATACAGCTGTTGATCCTTCAACTGAAACAGCTGTTTCTGTTGTTTCTTTTATGGACACTGCAGGTGCAGTTGCTTTCAGTGACAGTTTCAAATTACCACGCACATCCCGTCCTATGCACATGACTTGTAGTTTCTGCCCTACTGAAAGGGCATCAGAAACTCGAGTAACCTGCCAAATAACAATCATCGTCATAAAGGAACATAGATAAAGTTCAGTACAGAGGCCTCCACAAATTTGAAAAAACATGATAACCTTACCTTTTCATGGGAAAGTTCAGAAATATGAAGCAGACCCTGCTGTCCTCCATCTAGCTCCACAAAGGCACCAAAATCTTTTATAGTTACCACTACCCCATTGTACATGTTTCCAACCTCTATTTCTTTTCCCACAGTCGACTCAACCTAAAGGCAAAGGGCAAAGCTGCAGATTATTGAACACCTTAAATAAGACAGGAAGACATGAACTTGCTCTGTTTTGAGCCATTTCTGATGTGACTCTCCACACACCAACCAAAACACAAAAGAGTCACGTGGCTGCAAAAAAGAATCACAACGAACTTGACATCCTAAAGAAAGCTTCCAGCACAGCACATTATGCTACTGCACTAACAGAACTAAGAAAATCAGATATGTTAAGTAGTATCTATGAGGAAGCGACCAAAGACCAATGCATGCTAATCTTCAGTCTGCTATTTTCAATGCTTGAACCTGTTAAGAGACACAGTCCAGTCATAACCAGGGAAAAGATCCCAGAATCATGTCATCCAGAATCCATGAAATCCTCAGGACTGATGCACTTTGCACTCATGATAACATATTAGGATTCCTCAAATAGCTGTTTTCCAACAAAAAACTAAGCTTTCTTCAGAGTATTGTGTGATGTGATATAATCCTCCACCTTGGTTGCCTTTTAGCTAGACTCTTTTTACAAGTGCAGAAGGGCCATTTTGACAATCACATGTCTTGTTTGGAAAAATTTACAGATTCCAACGTAAACAATACTACAAAAAACGATGCATGCTTCCTTCAACCGTTTTCAGAAAGGATTTTCACACATTCAGTATCTCTTTTTTTCCAAAAAAAAGAAGACAGAAATCTTACTAATGTCTTCAAAAGATAGAGCGAAAAAACCCTGATAAAACAAAAGCAAAGGCATGGGGTCACTACACGGGCAACCACACCCAAGGCTGTTGTCTTGAGAGAAGAAAATAAATACACTGTGTTTTGCCTGCGGGAGAATACCCAAATGCAAAGCACAAGAGGGAGACAAGTCCCTGGCAATTGGCCATCCTCCAAGTGATGGGACCTGTGTATGATGTCTATCGACCCAACTCTGCTAAGGGGCTTTAGATCTGGCGAGGGCTGGCACTATCAAGTAATAAAATCAGAAATGGAACCCTGCTGCTGGTGCTCCGCCTGATCAGTGTGTATGGGTCCCTCCCTCCTCTATAATCTGTGGGAGGTAGCTCGTTGAAAAGCACTACTGCTCTCTCCACAAGTCAAATAGTAAAGAAGAGATGTATATGGTTGTCGAGTGTTGGTCCACACAAGGGTAAGTCTGTGGAGTAGTACTTTCTGGTTCTCTACTCCACCGCATCCCTAACTGCACCTAGCATGAGTCAGTGGAAAAGAAATCTGTGATCGTCCTTTGGCTGGGCTCTGGCGGGCCCTCCCAGGCTTTGTTCTACGCTCGTAGACAATAACCTGTCGTTGGGTCTCGAGGAGGAAATTGCAATACGTCATTGATCAAGATGGACCGATAATCTCTGAATGGGCCAGAACCGCTCATGCCTAAGGGTGCAGTCCACAAATTGGATAGTACACAGGCCTCTAAATGCAATGTGCTTCTCTATCTTGACCTCTTGCATATCACATGAAGTGTAGATTCGTTTCTCATGTAGCCCTGTCATGTCTCAATATGTAGCCTATGAGAAGATCCTCGGGACTGCCCAATTGAGATCCTCAGTGCATGTGGGAGATGGATCTCATTATCGCCCGGAAGATCAGTAAAAGCCTCCTTCGAGATCTGCATGCAGTGATCTCTGTAGAAACTGAGTTTACCGAAGGATCATGGGGTGCTAGCAAGGTCTGTAGATGTGAAGTTGTACAAGATCATCTCTGATGAGCTGGTTCACCTCAGGGTGGATGGAGCCTCAAGACTATACTGAAACAATGGTAGTTTGTCCATATGGAGTTCCAGGCCTACAAACCATCTACGAGTCTGAGCATACCAACTCCTGTGATCACACTATGCCTCTAGTGTAATAGAGGAGGTCACAGCCAGACATGATAGCCTATGCCATCAGGATATCTGGTGCTGAAGTCCCTAACTCTCTGAAGACATGTAACCACTTGAAAAGCTGCATCAAGCTATAGAGGGGAGCCCCAGCCTCTGCTCACAGAATATGATGTGTGATCACTATTCAATGGCTTACTATAGATCATCCAAGCAAGAAGTAGAATCTGTAGTCTCTCGATGCAGGACCAATCTATCTCGAATAAATCTGTCCCCCAAAAGGGACTGCTGTACATCACAATGGGATGAACAAGAGAGTAAACCAGAAGAGACTTGGTTCTGCGGTTCTAAAAATGGGACTGAAAACACTTACACTAGAGTCTAGTAAGTGTGGCATACCCTTTTCTCAAATGGACCTGCATTGTCGGTCTCATGGTGAAATTAGGCCTGAAAAAAGGGCCCCCAGGTATATACACCCCATCGAAGGTAAATTGTTCTTGATTTGCAACTGCTTGGGATGCGTCGAAGATCATCACCTTAGTTTTAAAGGATGACCTTCAGATCATGCGTCTCACAGAAAGTCTAAGGTGCATCCATGTGTCACTGGAGACCCTCGACTAATGAGAAGAGTAAAACCGCATTATCTACACATAGGAGAACCAAGGACTCGAGCTCATCAATGTATAGGCCAAACAAGGGCCGTGATAGAGGACAACCTTGTTTCACCCCAACGGTACTCATGATCTCCTTCATCCACCCAATCAATGTCCTGACTCTACCTGTTACCCGCTCATATAATGTGTTGATTGCCCAGATGATGTTTTAATAGTAACCTAGATCAAGTAGTCGTCTGAACTCGGCCCGCAACGTTGTGCTAAAGGCTTTGCGAAAATCCACAAAGCAACAATAGACTCTCTGCTTTTGTGATCGGGCCTCGTCAATGGTAGCTCTTAGAGTGAAAATGTGGTCGACCATAGCATGATTTACTCAAAAACTTACCTACCCTAGAGCTCCAAATCCCTCACACTCCACGAGCAAACTAACTTGAGTGTCAAGTGTTGATGCATAGTCTTGGACATGACATGTCCGATCATAAATGTCCTATAGTTTTACAAGCTCATGGGATCCCCTGCCTTATGGGGTAGGACAATGGTGTTAAGGATCAAGTGTAGGGAGGAAACTAGTGCCAACGGCCTCTTGGAATAGGCTTGTTAGGATTAGGGCTAAGAAACTAACTCCATGTGCAATGTACTCTATGCATAACCCTCCATGATCTTTGGCTCAAGCTATTGCACAGCTTGAGAGTTTCGTGTTTGATACAGTTGGTGGTGAAAAGTGTGTTAGAATGTGAAGCCAAGTTGAGTCAATTTGGTGTGTTCTAGTGTGTTCTAGTATGAGTTCTAGTCTAGTATGTCCTATGGATGCCATGTGTCACATTGAGAGTTATCCCATATGCAAGGTGTTCATATGTGTGTGTGTGTGCTCTATAAGTATCAAGCTACAAGCTCTTTGGTCTACATGTGAGTACTTTCATTTGGGTTCATTGCTCTAGTCATTTCATTTCCATTTCATTATGTCTCTATTTGAGTATCACTTCCTCTCTCCCTAGCCTACCCTCTCTCTCTCTCCCTCTCCACCATGTGCCTTCAAAGTGAACAGTAGGTAGGGAGATGAAGGGATGCCCCTGTGACTCAGCATCATCACCAAAATCAGTTAGGAAAATTAGAATCGAGTCGCGCTGAAGATCAATGATCGATATCAAGTGGCCTGAGGTCTTGGCGTTGAAGTCTCCAAAAAGGAGAATGCTTGAAGTCTCCAAGAAGGAGAACTTACCTATGGCTTGAGAAGTCTATGGTATCTTAGTATATGGACGTACACGAAGAATATATGAGGTCTCCGAGGAAAAGTAGCATATTATGAAGAATGTGTCACATGAGGATGTGCTCCTAATCTGGATCATAGAAATCTGGCGTGTGGATTGCGTCACTCCACCGAGATCATCCCAATGGCACACGATTCATATAAAACTATGATGTTGCCTGATCCTCGTACCCCTCATGTCTCTCTAGTCTTGTCATGATAGGCTCACTTCCATGTGTAACATAGACTGATGGCTCTGGGTTCTGGTGAGTCTCTATGTACAATATCTCGTCCTATGTGTGACTCTGAGAAGTTCCTAGGCTCTGAGCATAAGGTTCCATTACAGCTCGAAATGGTACAACTTAGGGTTTCAGTCCTTTGAGTCTCACGGAGGAGGGAGCAAAGTCCGAAGATAAGATCTCAAAAGGATCTTGTAGGCCTTGTCCATTAGGGAATATTTGTCCTATCCTCTCCATTGGTGATCAAGCAAATCAATCCCTGAGAAAAGGATGATGACATTTGTCTAGATTAGATCCCAATGCTGCCTAAAAGACAAGTGTAATGCCATCCCTTGAGCATTTAAGCAAACAGGCCTTTAAGGCAAGCATCTCCTCATCCATTTAAAGAAATGGCCTCCTTTGCCTGGAATAGCTGCCCATAGATGGAGGTGGTCAACTGCAGGATCTCCTCTAGGTGTAATTGCCTTTGGCCATCTCATCCGTCAAACGTTGGGTATGTTTCCCTACTCATCTTCGTCCAATGGTCAAGAAAAATAATCACATCATCTTGCCTAAAGGAGAATCTCAAACTACCTGCTTGAAGTCTCCAAGAAGGAGAACTTACCTATGGCTTGAGAAGTCTATGGTATCTTAGTATATGGACGTACACGAAGAATATACGAGGTCTCCGAGGAAAAGTAGCATATTATGAAGAATGTGTCACATGAGGATGTGCTCCTAATCTGGATCATAGAAATCTGGCGTGTGGATTGCGTCACTCCACCGAGATCATCTCAATGGCACACGATTCGTATAAAACTGTGATGTTGCCTGATCCTCGTACCCCTCATGTCTCTCTAGTCTTGTCATGATAGGCTCACTTCCATGTGTAACATAGACTGATGGCTCTTGTCCTATCCTCTCCATTGGTGATCAAGCAAATCAATCCCCGAGAAAGAGATGATGACATTTGTCTAGATTAGATCCCAATGCTGCCTAAAAGACAAATGTAATGCCATCCCTTGAGCATTTAAGCAAACAGGCCTTTAAGGCAAGCATCTCCTCATCCATTTAAAGAAATGGCCTCCTTTGCCTGGAATAGCTGCCTATAGATGGAGGTGGTCATCTGCAGGATCTCCTCTAGGTGTAATTGCCTTTGGCCATCTCATCCGTCAAACGTTGGGTATGTTTCCCTACTCATCTTCGTCCAATGGTCAAGAAAAATAATCACATCATCTTGCCTAAAGGAGAATCTCAAACTACCTGTAAGCTGGTAATCTCAGCCCTTCTCGAGCTCCTCATGGAGAGAGAACTTACTTCTAGATACCATGCTTAGCTAGAGAATCTCCAAACAAGAACTGCCTTGTGGCGTTGTCCTTTGTAAACTCAAGTTGATGCAAGAAACTTGTGAGCTCGCACTAGAAGGGGGTGTCTCTGCAAGCTAGAGCATACATATTCAAGATCCCAATTCAAAGTTCCCCTACCATCAGCCCCCATCCCAGTAGATGTCCCCCACTAAGCTCATCCTTGTACAAAGCATCAAGTGCCAAGGCTGAACTAAGGAAGACACATCCACCACCCCATAGCTCGATATTGTTTTTTTTTTTTGGGTGTTTTGGGGTTTGTGGAAGGGGGGGGGGAGGGGGGGGGCGGGGGGCTTCTCTTGCTACAGAGCACTTGCCTTTGGGTCAGGCCCTCCATGGGCAAGGTGTCAAAAAGCTCCTCTCTATCCAATCAGCCCTGATGCTTGGGGGGGGTTTCACAACCCCTTGCTTAGCATCTAAAGGAGAATATGTCGAGGACTTCTCCTTTGTTGGCTCTTTTCAAGCATTCTTGGCTTCATACATGAATCTAGTCCAAGCCTTGGCTTTGTGGGCTGTAGGGGTTTGAACTTGAGGAGGGCTTGTGGATGGATCTTGTTATCTCCCCTATCTGGGGAATAGTCACATCGGCACAATGGGGCCTATCCCCAAAGAAGATCTGTGTCATAACCCCTACTTGGAGAGGTCATTTAAAATCAAGGACAGCTTTTGGCCAAGTGATCTATCTATCTACAAAGTAGGCACTACCCTAGTAGACTTAAAAACTACACCGGCTTGTGATGGACCTATCTATTCATGGTCGCTTGAATCACCTCCTGAAGGAGGAAGTCGGGGACCTCATCAACTAGGTGAACCTTTTGTACTCAGTCATCAAAGAGGTCAAAAGCCGTTATCTCACGCATTTAGTATCTAAGATGATAGATTGCCGAGATCTATTTTATGCATCCCATTTGCAAAAAGATTTTCACATGTAGTGACCTTCTAAACTAGCATATTGGTTTCATGTAAACCGTTTACAAAACCTTGAATTGTGTTGATTCCATGAGAAAATTATGGCAAACTCGTCAAAGCTATTAAAAAAGTCATTTTCGTTCTGGATGAGCCAATAAATGCATATGAGAAAACCTACCATGTCTTTTGCCTGATCAAAGCTGGCTTGGTCTTTTGCTATTACACACACCCTACCCTCGTCATTCACAGTGAGTCGGACACCTGTGAATACAAAGAAATGTACAGTCAAAAGTTGTTCGTTTCCAGAAAATGCAATCTTTGCATGCAATTACCATCAACCATTTAACGTGCAGAAAAAATGTTCATGAGAAAGCTTATCAGTAGCATTCCTAGCTGCTTCCTTTAAATGCAAAAAAATATAGCAGTAGAAAGACTGCTATCAGACATCGATACATTCTTCTTTGAATCTCCCAAATGGATCAAGTTAGGCATACAAATCACTCAATTACTATGGCTACATAAGCTCGATACATCATATCTTTATCAAGCATCCATTGCCTTGAAGAAAATACCTGTGACCCGCTGAATGTTTTTCACATTCGTCCCCTGTGGGCCAATCAGACGCCCAATGTGCTCCTTTTGAATGGAAAAATAGCCTGGCACGTTTGAAGCTAAACAGTTATTGACAGATGCTAGCAGCAATAAATGTCTGAAATTACCAAAAATTTTGCCAAATAAGTTTCGTACCTATTAGATTTAAAGTTTTCTGTTAGCAACTCTATAGCAGTTACTTAGCTAGGCTTTGCCTATTCAGTTCACAGTACAGAGTATGATCGCGAGTTGCTCGATTATAGGTATATACCAGTACATGAACTTGAATGAACCCACTGAAGTACCAATTGCAACACAAACGTGGCATGGCCATGAAGTGCAGCGTCTACCTTTGCGTGGAGCATTCTCCTTTTGTTCAGAGTGTGGTTCTCGAATTTCTTGTTCCATCATGTTAAGAATATGCTCCCGTGCAACACGAGCTGGTTCTAGGGCCTCACAGAGAATCTCTAACGGAATACCAGCTGGTTTTATGTCTAATTGTATTGCAGTTATCCCAGATCTGGTGCCAGCAATCTTAAAGTCCATGTCTCCTACATGATCTTCAAGCCCCTGACAGAAACAGAAGCATCGTAGTAGTCAAAATGTGAAGAACTCCGTTGATGGAGTACATCTAACAGACAGCAGTTGTAAAGTCTCTCATTTGAACCATCCAAATAAAATGCATGCAAGCACTTGTCTGCACTTAAGAACATACTTCTACATTTGATTGCTATTCACATAGAAGCCATGCCTTTGCCAGTTTGCAGAACCAACACATAGATCAGAGTCCACTTGCACAAGAAAAGACACCTAGGGGGTCCCCAAGTGGATGCTAATTCTTTGCACCGTACGTGTGGCACTATGTCAAATGTCCCTCTACAATCTGACCTAGTTCTAATTTTAGGGTTTCCTACGAAACCCGACGTTTCTTTATATCTTTAAGTTGTGTGCAATTCATTTCATCATCTGAAGCTTCATCCAAATTTATGTGTTCTCTCTCTGATCTAAAAATTTCACATATGATTTCAAAGCCTCTCTCCCATGGCATCATGCCCTTGTGAATCCCTAGAGGTGATCTAGAGGTACGAAAAAGAACCACGAGAAGTTCCATTACTCCAAACTCGAGGCACACAACTAGCACAAAAATGCGAGCACTCACACAGCTTAGGGCAACAAGCACACAACCTTCACATCGAAGAAAAGTCCAGTGGCACCCAGAATTATCATGGGTGGAAGTTCAAAATGAAGATGCTATGCATAGGAAAGAGCTTCTGGAAGATTGTCAAAGACAAACCCAAAAAGCCACTTGCAGATGCCATAGCAGAACTAATTGCAAAAAGATGGACAAGCATTGTCTTTGTCTATTCTCACTGCAAATATTACATTCTCTCTCATTACATTCTCACTCATTACATTCTCACTGCAAATATTACATTCTCACTCATATAATGAATGCGGAAACTTCAGCACGAGCATGAAAGACAATGTGACATAACTTCAACGTGAACAATGCAGGTAGAGCATCGAAGCTCAAGGGACAGCTTCATTCTTCGAGAATGAGAGAGAGAGAGAGAGAGAGAGAGAGAGAGAGTCTATTAAGAAGACCAAAAAGCGTCTATGAGACTAAAAGAATATGATACAATGAACTGATGGGTGGAGCCATTAAAGGGGCAGCAACACCCAAGACAAATACAAAATCCATAATCCATAGTCGTGCCCATAACGGTGTCAGTACATAAAAGGGGAAAAACACTCTCTGAGTTGAAGTCAGCGAGAGGTGTCAACCCTAGGACGGGAACACGTGCACGTGTGTGTGTGTGCATGTCACCGGGGCGTGAAATTCAAAGTACTTTAATGTACTACAAGACCATGACAACTTTGGTTTTAAAAGTCCAAGCGTGGGCTTAATAATGTGTAATTAAACGCGGCATGGTGCCTAGCACATAAGCGTAATTAATCCCTAGGCCCAAAGGCATTCCAAGAAATTAAAACAGTGGTTGTTGGAAAATGATGATGTGGCATTTTTAATGGGCCCCCTAGAGGGCCATGTACCTTCAGTGGCCCCCCTAGAGTTCCAGGTGGCTCTAGTGCCTTCTACATGCTCCTTTGCCATTCCTGGACCTTCCTGGGCCTCACATGTGTGGTTTTCTCTCTCATCTTCTCCTTTTGTTGAAAATTTGGACTGGTTTTTCAGCCTCCTTCAGCTGAATTCCGTTTTTCTTCATAACTCCTCACCCGTTTGGATTCCTCGACTTCCGTTTGGCCCGATGGCTTCCCCTCTGCCTCCCCTTCGTAGTGATATGCTTTTCCCTCCGTGCATTTGGTAGAACGGGCAGAGCTGAGCACTTCTTTTGCTGGTCGAATTTGCAAAAGTGGCTTTTTCTGGACCTTTTTTGTTCTACCGCCTCCTGGGCCTCTCCTCTTGCAAAGCTACAGCTTTCTGTTGAATTTCGAGTGGTCCGATGCGCTGGATGACTGGTTTTCCTCAGTTTTGGAGGACTTTCCGATGATGAAACTTCTCCAAAACCTTCTCAATGCATTCCTCTCTGAAGCACGCTTCTTTTGAGCCCAAGAACTCCCACTTCTCCGCGACAAAAGTGCTTCTTTTCGCATTTTTCAGTGGAATTCTTGCTGGTCGGCTCTTGTAAATGCTCTTTCTTCATGCCTTTGCACTCCTCTTTGGCTAAGAATGCAATTGGGCATTGGCTACTATGTCCTCTTGGCGATTGAGGACTTGGTTCGAGTTTTCAGGGCTTAGTGAGTTGTGATTTTGCTACTGCAATTTCTTTTTGCCATAAGCTATTGGTTGGCCTCGTGTGCCGCCTCTTTCTTGGCTCACAGGTGCCCAGGCAGTGCTACATGAATCATTCTTTGGTTGGGTACTTTGCTGATTTTATTTTGGAGCTTTGAAAAGCTTTGTGAATGCCATCTGGAAACTACTCAAAGAGAGTGCAGCTGGGGTGCAGTGTGATTGCATCTAGACAGCCAATGGAATTGCACTCGGAAAAGAGAATGCCTTTGGGTTGAGCCTATGGGTTAAGTGCACTTATGTAATGGTGTTCTATGCTTGAAAGCCTTGCGAAGGCTTAGTGAATTGGGGCTGCATGCTCAGTTGCAGGGAAGGTCTCCCAGATGCAACTTGTAATCATTTCACTGTGAAATATAAAGAAATACCAAAAGGGGCGCCACGGTGTTTGGGGCCAATTGGGTGCACTTATCTATGTCTGTTGAGCAGGGGCATTCTAGCCTCCATCCCTTTTTCAGTGGTTTTGTTTGTGAACAAATGGGTAAATGCCAAATGGTGATCATGCAATGGTTAATGGTTGTGATATATGCTTTGTGAGCTATAAATAAGTGCTGAAGTGATTAAAGGTTTAGTTCCACTACCCTCTAAGTGATTAGAGGCCGATTTCATTTGTTCCGTTGCCGGGACACCACACACTCTTTCTCAAGAGGTGAGCCTCGGTAGATTGGTGGAAGGCTATCTTTGCTGCACTTTTTGACAGCTGAATATTACAACCATAAACATGGTGAGTACCCATGAGCAAGAGAGCTCCACAACTCCTCAAAGGAGAAGGCAGGAAAGCCTTAATGATCCAGCTAGTGTACAGCTGCAGGGAGCACAACAAATGCCTTTTGATCAGGCCACACATGAAGCTACAGCTGAGCTCAACGGTGATACTAGTTCTAGCAGTGAATCAGATGATGCTACTATGTTGAATGCACAGCTTGCAAGTGCAGTGACTGCTTTGACTCAGCTGGCTCAAAATTTGGCTCAGATTGTGCAAACAAATGCCAAGAAGAAGAAGAAATCAAGAAAGCACAAGCACGGAAAGAGTGAGTACACACATGCATCAGCTTCTCATGGCGGACCACACACTCATGCATCAGTTTCCCATGAGGGACAGCCATCAAAAATGACTCAGAAAGTGACTTCCAAGAGAGAGGAATCGCCCAAAAGAGCACTTGAGAAAGAGGTACAAAAAGTACATCCAGTGCAACAGTATGAGCAGCCAGCACAAGGCCTTGGTTTGGGTATTTCTACTCCTCAAAATAATAATATGCAGTCCATAAATGTGGCTCAACCACCTCAGCCATATTTGAGGCAGCAACCTGAATATTTTGGTACAGATTCTATCTTTGATGCTATGTTGATTTCACCGCCAATTGGGCATAGAAAACAAGCCATGTATGACAATGTGGGAATGCAGCCAGGCATGCAAGCCACAGCATATGCTCCCATGCCTAATGTTCAGCCAAGCATGGCTCTCCCTAGTGAAGGGAATGCTGCAAATATACAGCCATCTTTGGGACAGCCAATATCAAATGTATATAAAGAATTTAAGGATGGTGGTTCTCATGTCAAGTTTGATACATATAATGGAGTACAGAACAGGTACAAAGCCCTCACATTCCTTCAACAGTTTGATGCCGCATTCTTGGGGGTTTGTTTACAGAAGCATCCAAGATGAGGAAGGTTGCCACATTTTTGAAAGGCAATGCACTTAAGTGGTACACCAACCTTATGCTTCATGGAGATGCACCTGCTACTTGGCTGGAATTTAAGCAAGTGTTCTCTTCTACTTGGCTTACTCCAACTTTTGAAGTTGAAGTACTTTCACACTGGCATGACTTGTCATACAAACTTTGCAAGAATCTTGATGATTACACCAAGAGGTTTTGGGATGTTTTGCTGCCATTGAGCTCTTACAGGCATGTTTCTTTGAAAGAGCAAATAGAGAGGTACTGTTGTGGATTGCCTAGTGAGCTATGTGATTATTGCATCAAAACCAAGGTGGGTTCAATGACTCAATTAATTGAGAATGCAAGGACACCATATGCATGGATGCAGGAGAAGAATTTGGGCTTTATGGACAGCAAGAAAGAAGACAACAAACGGGCTGCCAAACACCAGGATAAGGACATCAAATCTGAAAATAAAAATTATGGCAAACGACCGTTTCAAAAGGGAGGAAAAGCCCAATTCAAAGCTGGTCAAAGGCGTGGACAGCCTAATAAACAGCCCCGTACCAAGTTATCTGATGAAGAGAAAAAGTCACTCATGGAGCAAAACAAATGTTTTATATGCAAAGGAGAGGGACACCGCTCTTATGATTGCCCATTCAAGAAAAGAGACAGGTCAGATGATGATAAGAATGGTGATAAACAGGCTGATCGGAAGGGCAAAAAGCCTAAACCTTCTGCAGGACTACTTCCAGATGTGATTGGGAGTTTGCCACATGCACATGATGAAGAGGAAATGAAAAAGACTGAGATGTGCAGAGCATGGGGAAAAATCAGAAATCAGAATTGTTTGTTTTTCTTTGATTTTGGGGCAAAGGCAAATTTCATAACTCCTGATATGGCAGGAAGGCTTGGCATCGAGCCTGAGGAAATGGGGCCATCCGGCATGTGTGATATGGCCAACCCTGAACTCAACACACCTGTCACTCCTATCATTGGCAAGTTGAGGATGCATATCCAGGGATATCAGGATGCAGAGGACTTCTACATTATGCCTTTGCCAGAGTGTGATGCTTTGCTTGGGATGCCTTGGATGTACAGGGTGGGGGCTGATGTGCAGATGAGAAACAAGAAGATTTCTTTAACTCATAGAGGCAAAAATCATGTACTTGATGTAAAGTTGAAAGGGGAGTCCATCCCTGTAGTTTCAGCTTCTTGTATTTCCAATGTAATAAAGCGTCATATTTCAGTGTACTTGATTTTTGTCAAAGAGGACAGCCAACCAGTTCAGGAAGGCTCTACTCTTTCTGCTTTAGATAGAGAAAGGGCTGCTTTTATTTCGGATTTTCAGGATTGTTTCTCAGATGCACTTCCTCAAGAATTACCTCCCAAGAGGCCCGAGGATCATCAAATTGATATAATTCCAGGAAGCTCACCGCCTAATATACCTCCCTATCATGTCAGTAAGGCACAACAGGAAGAGATAATGTCACAAGTGAAGGAACTCTTGGAAAAGGAATTAATACAGCCAAGTAATTCTCCTTACTGTTCCCCTGTGTTGCTTGTGCAAAAGAAGGATGGCAGTTGGAGAATGTGTATTGATTATAGGGCTTTGAATAAAGTCACAATTAAGAACCGTTTTCCAATTCCACGCATTGATGATATATTGGATCGGTTGGAAGGTTCCTCAATGTTCAGTCGTATTGACCTTAAAAGTGGATACCATCAGATAAGGATATGGCCTGAAGATGTCTACAAGACTGCCTTCCGCACTTCATTTGGCTTATATGAGTTCCTTGTGATGCCTTTCGGTTTGACTAATGCACCTGCCACTTTCAATAGAATGATGGATAGAATTTTTAGAGCGCACAGAAAGTTTGTGGGCACTTTCTTCGATGACATCATTGTGTTCTCTAAAAATGAGCAGGAGCACAGGAAACACCTCACTATTGTGTTTCAAGAGTTGAAAAGACACAAGCTATTAATAAACACCAAGAAAAGTGAGTTCTTCATGCATGAGATTCATTTTCTCGGTCATATAGTGTCAAAGGATGGAGTCAAGATGGATCCTGCAAAAGTTGAGGCCATAAGGAGTTGGCCAATTTTGAAAAATCTGCATGAAGTCAGAAGCTTTCTGGGGTTGTGTTCATACTATCGGAGGTTTATAAAGTACTTTGCAGAAATTGCTTCTCCCTTGCATGCTTTACAAAAGAAAGCTGTACCGTTTCAGTGGGGACCAAAGGAAAATGCAGCTTTTGAAGAGCTGAAGCAAAAGTTGTGTTCTAAACCCGTTATTATCTTGCTAGATCTTGCAAAACCCTTTGCTGTAACTTGTAATGCATGTGGAAACAGCATAGGAGGCACTTTGATGCAGGATGGCAGAGTGGTTGCATATGAGAGTAGAGTTCTCAAAGATGCTGAATTGTACTTGCATACATACGAGAAGGAAATGTTAGCAGTGATACATGCTTTGACCACATGGAAACATTACCTTCTTGGAGCTGATTTTTATGTGCAGACAGATCATCAGTCACTTAGATATTTTCTCACGCAGAGAAAATTATCTGAAAAGCACATGAGATGGGCTAACTTCCTCTCAATGTTTCATTTTCAAATTGTACATGTGCCGGGTAACAAAAATGTCATGGCTGATGCACTTTCCAGGAAACCACAGCCTGAAGCAGTCTCCAAGAAACCCAATGTTTCAGCAGTGAGCATTGCTTACAACAATGTGTTAGATGTGATGAAAGATCAGTATGTTAATGATGCTGATTTTTCAACTATTTATAATCAGCTTTCTCATGGTCAAAGGCATGATCACTATATGTTGAAAGAGGGTTTCATTTCGATGCATGGACGACTCTGTGTCACTGATTAGATGTGACAGAAAGTCATAATAAAAAGTCATGCTCCTCCATATGCAGGACGTAGGGGAATTACAGCAGTGGAGCGATACTTTTATTGGCCATCTTTGAGGAAAGATGTGGAAGAATATGTGAGAACATGCATGGTTTGTCAGAAAGTAAAGTTTGACAGGTAGAAGGCACCTGGGTTGTTACACCCTTTGCCAATTCCGGATAGACCATGGCAACGCATAGCTATGGATTTTGTGTTTGATCTTCCACGTACTCCTACTGGACATGATGGATTGTGGACAATAATTTGCAGGTTTAGCAAACAAGCCCACTTTGTGCCAGTAAGAAATAAAATTACAGCAGATCAAATGGCCAAATTGTTTTTGCAGCATGTCTTCAAGTATCATGGGATGCCTGAATCCATAATCAGTGATAGAGATCCGAGGATGACCAGCCTCTTTTGGAGAGGACTGTTTGAAAATATGGGCACTACGCTGAATTTTTCGTCATCTATTCACCCTCAGTCTGATGGACAATCGGAGCAGGAAAACTCTACCATCTTGGATATGTTTAAATCCTATGTCTCAGACCACAAAAGCAAATGGGAGCATTATTTGCCTTTGCTGGAATATGCTTACAATAATACGGTGCACACATCCACAGGTAAAGCACCTTTTGAAATAGTGGAAGGTGCCAGGAAGATACCTCCCATTTTGCATACAAAAGAGAAAATCTTCGAAGCTGATCGTTTTGTGGAAAGCCTTGAAGAGGCTTACAAGAAGATCAAATATGCCTTGCAAAGAAGTCAAGACAAGCAGAAAAGAGCAGCAGATAAGCACCGCAGGAAATTGGTATTCACAGAAGGTGATTGGGTTTTGCTGCGTTTTCACAAGGCAAAGCTGAAAAATAAGAAAGGCAAGGAAAGGTTGTACACAAAGCTGAACATGCGTTACTATGGTCCTTTCCAGGTTTCTGAAAAGATAAACGAGGTAGCTTACAGGCTGAAGTTGCCTCCGCATTGGAAGATACATAATGCCTTTCATGTGAGCTTATTAAAGCAATATCATGGAGATATTCCCGAGGATGTAGTCCCATCCCCATCTTGTTGCATAGCACTCGCATGGTGCTTTGTATGCTATGCCAAACTTGATGCCTGCAAACACCTCTACTAAAGTACCTTGAGTATGGAAAAAATCTTGTTGGCCACTAAGCCAAGATTACAAGGCCCTTGAGGAATTTCAATTAGCCTATTGACTTGGGGTCTCCTCTATTATCTTAGCTAGAGTGAACATGCCTTGATCATGGAAGGTCCCTTCTTGACGTCTACAAGGGCTTCTCAACCTTTCTTCCCTCAAGGCTTTTATAGCCTTCTCTTATACAATGTCTTGCTACATCGCACAAAATGCTTCTCCTCTATAAGAGAGAGTGACAAGATGAGGTGCAGCCTGAAGTGGAAGAACAGGATGAACTTCTGGTCCCAGAGCAGATTCTGGCACACAGAGATAGAAAGCTCAAGGGTAAAGTTATCCGTCACTACTTGGTAAAATTTCAAAATTACCCATCACTTGATGCGAAATGGATGGAGGAAGGTGAACTGGTAGATTCACCTGGGATATTGTAGCTTTACCTTGATGCTTTCTAATTAGAGCCAACTGCGGTCTGGGCTCCTACAGGTAGTTCAGCAGAGCGAGCGTCTGGAGCATTACCTGATGTTCGAGAGGGGGGTAGCACCTCCACTCCCTCAGTACAGACGGGCTCACTGTGATTTCATGAGGTCGCTTGATGACACTGTATGTTTCATCCGAGATACTGAGCTGACAGTATTTCTGCTGTGAGACTTCATGATATTGATGCATCTTGACTATTGATCACCGAGGATCACATAGATTTTGAGCAGTATATATGGATGGATGCATGCCTCTCCTAGCCATATTTTCAGTGTCTTTGTATACTATAGCTGCGGCTTTCTTGTATACTCTTTTATGCTATATTTCATGCTCGCTCTTGTGTTTTGGGGCAGCAAACTGTGGTTTGCTGTTTCAAGAGAGGGGTATGTCACGGGGGTGTGAAATTCAAAGTACTTTAATGTACTACAAGACCGTGACAACTTTGGTTTTAAAAGTCCAAGCGTGGGCTTAATAATGTGTAATTAAACGCGGCATGGTGCCTAGCACATAAGCGTAATTAATCCCTAGGCCCAAAGGCATTCCAAGGAATTAAAAGAGTGGTTGTTGGGAAATGATGATGTGGCATTTTTAATGGGTCCCCTAGAGGGCCATGTACCTTCAGTGGTCCCCCTAGAGTTCCAGGTGGCTCTAGTGCCTTCTACATGCTCCTTTGCCATTCCTGGACCTTCCTGGGCCTCACATGTGTGGTTTTCTCTCTCATCTTCTCCTTTTGTTGAAAATTTGGACTGGTTTTTCAGCCTCCTTCAGCTGAATTCCGTTTTTCTTCATAACACCTCACCCGTTTGGATTCCTCGACTTCCGTTTGGCCCGATGGCTTCCCCTCTGCCTCCCCTTCGTAGTGATATGCTTTTCCCTCCGTGCATTTGGTAGAACGGGCAGAGCTGAGCACTTCTTTTGCTGGTCGAATTTGCAAAAGTGGCTTTTTCTGGACCTTTTTTTGTTCTACCGCCTCCTGGGCCTCTCCTCTTGCAAAGCTACAGCTTTCTGTTGAATTTCGAGTGGTCCGATGCGCTGGTTGGCTGGTTTTCCTCAGTTTTGGAGGACTTTCCGGTGATGAAACTTCTCCAAAACCTTCTCAATGCATTCCTCTCTGAAGCACGCTTCTTTTGAGCCCAAGAACTCCCACTTCTCCGCGACAGAAGTGCTTCTTTTCGCATTTTTCAGTGGAATTCTTGCTGGTCGGCTCTTGTAAATGCTCTTTCTTCATGCCTTTGCACTCCTCTTTGGCTGAGAATGCAATTGGGCATTGGCTACTATGTCCTCTTGGCGATTGAGGACTTGGTTCGAGTTTTCAGGGCTTGGTGAGTTGTGATTTTGCTACTGCAATTTCTTTTTGCCATAAGCTATTGGTTGGCCTCGTGTGCCGCCTCTTTCTTGGCTCACAGGTGCCCAGGCAGTGCTACATGAGTCATTCTTTGGTTGGGTACTTTGCTGATTTTATTTTGGAGCTTTGAAAAGCTTTGTGAATGCCATCTGGAAACCACTGAAAGAGAGTGCAGCTGGGGTGCAGTGTGATTGCATCTGGACAGCCAATGGAATTGCACTCGGAAAAGAGAATGCCTTTGGGTTGAGCCTATGGGTTAAGTGCACTTATGTGATGGTGTTCTATGCTTGAAAGCCTTGCGAAGGCTTAGTGAATTGGGGCTGCGTGCTCAGTTGCAGGGAAGGTCTCCCAGATGCAACTCGTAATCATTTCACTGTGAAATATAAAGAAATACCGAAAGGGGCACCACGGTGTTTGGGGCCAATCGGGTGCACTTGTCTATGTCTGTTGAGGAGGGGCATTCTAGCCTCCATCCCTTTTTCAGTGGTTTTGTTTGTGAACAAATGGGTAAATGCCAAATGGTGATCATGCAATGGTTAATGGTTGTGATATATGCTTTGTGAGCTGTAAATAAGTGCTGAAGTGATTAAAGGTTTAGTTCCACTGCCCTCTGAGTGATTAGAGGCCGGTTTCAGTGCATGTGCGTGTGAGTGTCCTCGAAATCTTTCTTTCGGAATTTACATGCACATAGACAAAGTCAATCTATCATGAGGGTCAGGAAACCTGACGGTCTTTGGACCCAAACTTTATCTCAGCTAGAAAAACAATGTTTGGATCATTTTCAGCTTCTTTTTTCTCAGCCATCTTCTTCTACACCTCAGGTTGCATTGGCTCGGAACAGATTTATTGAGCCTGTTTCTCCTATTGTTTCTTTGCAAAAAGCTTCAATGCTGGAAATGTCTTTCTCAGATTTTGAATTGGATGAAGCCCTCAAGCATTTGGGTAAACATAAATCCCCTGGCTGGGATGGTTTGACGGTTGAATTTTTTGTAGCCTTCTGGGCTGAATTGAAGGGTCAAATTTTGAAGTTCATTAATGTAGCCTGGCAGCATCAACATCTTCCCTCAGCTTGGAAGCATGGTCTGGTTAAGCTTGTGCCCAAAAAACCTCTATGTGAGACAATGGATGACTGGAGGCCCATCACTTTGATGCCGGTTATATACAAACTTATTGCTAAAATGTTGGTACATCGGATAAAGGATATCCTTCATGATGGACTTCATCCCAGGCAATATGGTTTTGTTCCAAGACGACATATACATGACAATATCTCTAATACTCTCATCACAATGGAATATGCAAAATATTCAGCTCAAGATGTTTTGGTCATGCAGGTGGATGTGGCAAAGGCATTTGATACGGTACAGTGGGATTATGTCTCTCAAATCATGTTTAAACTTGGTTTTGAACCAAAGCTAGTTAATGTCATATATTGGCTTTACTCAGATTCCACTGCACAATGCTTTATAGGGAATCATTTGTCTGAGTCTTGGACTCTGGAACGATCATTTCGACAAGGATGCCCTCTCAGTGCCTTGCTCTGTGCCATTGCTTCACATCCTTTGCTTCTTTACATGGATCATCTGATTGATACTGGACAGTTAGTGGGGCTTCAATTTCTATATGTTAGCTTCTGCTATAAAAACTTCATATCCTACAGTGAAAATATTTATACTCCTTTTTGTAATACACTTGCAGTCTTCTATGATGGAAGCGACAACTTGGAATACAAGAGATTTTGGAGTGTTTCAAGAAACATGGATAGGATTATTGAATTTTGAAGGGTTGACTTGGAATGAATAAATAGCTTTGATTGTTTTATTTGAGGCTCCCTGAAGTAATGAAGCGAAGGATTCTAAAATTCAGTGTTATTTGATTGAGGAAGATAGACTTCTCAAATATGCAACACGAGCTTCATTGCGAATCTGATATAGAGAAGCCAATTTATCGCAAGCATCCTTTGCTGTCCTGCAAGACCGGATGTGTGGAATAATGATTCTCTTGCATGATAAAGCAATGCATGAATGTGCATTTGCATCTCTTGCATCCCATCTTGACTGTTCTTGAGTTGGAAGAGCAGCAGCAGGAGTGCTAGAGGAAGAGGCATCAAGAGGAGTACCCCCTGCAGAACAACCAGTAGTAGAAACAACCACTGAAGGATTGGTTGGCCTCAAAACAGCCCCAGAAACAATATTCCACAAATGCTTTGCAACAAGAATATGTTTCATGAGATAAGACCACATCGGATAGTTCGTGCCATCCAACTTATCATCTTCACGAAGAACTCCAGATAAATCTTGATTGTTCCCAGCCATAGCAATTGTGATAACCTGTAAAAGACCTGAAAACCCAAAAGCCTCAAGGCTATCATTGCAATACGCTGGCTGTCCCAAAAATGACAGCAAATATATGCAAATTTCTGACCCAAATCAAAGGGCAAATGCAGATCTGACCCAAATGTGACTGTGACAGACAATGTTCACTGCAAAAACAGCAAATTTGGCAAAAGCCCCAAATTTATTGAGGGCAAATAGGCCAAAAAGAGGGCAACTGTAGAAAAGCCCCAAATTTTGCTGAAATTTTTGCAAATGTGACCCAATGTATGCAAATCTGACCCAATGTCCTACAAATGTAACTGAATGTCCTGCAATTTGACCCAATGTACTGCAATTTAAACAAGAAATTGCAGACTAAATCCCAAAACTCCAATATTCTTGCAAGAAATTGCAATCAAAGGAGGTGAAAGGAAATGAAAGCCCCAAATTTTCCAATGTCCTGCAAATCAGCAAAATCCCCAAATTTCAGACTGATGGTATGAAGTACGGTGGCTGTACGACTGATCTGTACGGTGGTACCACTGTAGGTACGACCCTGTACGGTGGTTGTACGGAATAGCGCGGAGTACAAGTATGGCGCAAAGTACGATGCAAGTACATGTGACCACGGCACATGTACGGCACAGAGTACGGTGCAGAGTACGACGTCGACGGATGTACGGCGACCTTCGATGCACGGTGCCGATGGGTGTACGACGACCTTCAATGTAGATGTACGATGACGACGCAGAGTACGGTGCAGAGTACGGCGCCGACGGATGTACGGCGACCTTCGATGCAGATGTATGGGTGATGCAGGTTTGCTCACGTACGGACTGCACGACGCAGATACTATAGGCAATACGGTACAACACTGAAGGTACGAGAGATTGTGGAAGCTGGACGCCTGAATATTGGACAGCAACTGAAGAGCCTCGAACAGGCTGGGAATTTGTGGACCAGCAGGGCAGAAAACTCTCCAATGAGCAACAAAGGACTCGGGGCTGAGGAGAGCTGGAAGGCTAGAGCAATACCTACTCTGATACCACTGTAGATACGAAACAAAGAGAGAGAGAGAGTGCATGTACAAGACAAGTCGATAGAGAAGTCACGTCAATCTTAGATAAAAAAGAAGAAACACAAGTACAAAGTACTTGTACCTAGACCTAGGACTAAGTGTCCTAGGTGTCACATAGGACTAAGTGTCCTATGTGGCCTAGTAGGCACTAACACTATAAGTGTCTACACTTATGCCTACAAGGCACATACCATGGCCTATAGGGCATCACTAGAACCACCAGAAGATGGCCTACACCACTCCAGGTCCTCTAGGTCCACCTCTGTCTCCTCCTCGCCCTGCAATGAGCCTCTCGGTCCCACCCGATACAAATGAGACTGGGGGGAACCAAGAGACTCCCAAAAAAAGTGTATCTGGAGTGGTATTCCTATCCACGAGAACTGTCTTGATCAGCAATGGGGGTCCAGGGGTTCTGTAGTCCCTCCCACCAAGAGTCCAGGATTGCCTCCTCAATCTCCTCCATCGTGATATCTGCTCCTTGAAGGTAGGAGAGGGCCTGTCTGCGGGCCTCTGTCTCTCTAGGAAGTCGTCTCCAAGTCCCAAAGGATTTGGCCAATCCCCTATCCTACTGTGCCTATCTGATATGAGTCCGCTGCCCTGGCATGCATCCCTCCAGGTCTTTAACATCTGATATGAGTCCGCTGCCCTGGCATGCATCAACGGAGAGGCCTTTCCTGTCACCGGAGCCTCGAAGAAGATCCACCTATAGGACTGCTGCCACTGCCTCCCAATGCGAGGCGTGTTTCCAAGAAGCCTCCACTAGAGTAGGAGCTTCCAGGGTTTCGCAACTGGAGTAAGGCCTCTCACAACCAACTTGCCTAAGAGAGCTCTACTCTGCATCTTTAGGTTAGTAATGCCAAGCCCCTGCGTCTGTGGCAGGATCATTGTTTGCCAGGCCACCCTGGCTCTAGTGTTGTGCATGCCATCCGATCCCGACCAGAGGAAGTTCCGTACTATGCGCCGTAGCTGCCTCAAAAAGCCCCGATGAAAACACCAACACGAGGCGATGTACCAAGCTGTGGCTAGGAGTACCTCGTTCACCACTACTGCACGACCCAAAAGCGATTGTTTGGCAGAGCTCCAATATAAGAGCTTCCCTGACACTCTCTAGGACCAGGCTGAACTGCTGCTCTACCAAAATGTCAATGCCTACTTGGCAGCCCAAGTAACATGATGTCACTCCTCTCGGGATCCAACGAAAGCCAAAATGATCTCCCCAATCTCAAACCTCGTGGGTGTCCTCTGAGCCCGTGAAGAAACCAACGGATTTGGTCCAATTTATGCAAGCTCCGAAAGCCTCGCAAAAATAAATGGCTAAGGCCCCTCTGACCCTCTCCAAGCTAGCCACAAAGCCATCCACATAGAGTGCTGTGTCATTTGCAAACTCGGAGTCAAGGAGCTCCTCCTTCTGCCTGATCGGAAGCTGCATCCCTGTAATACTAAGAACCTGGGATTGCAGAAAGTAGCTTGAGGCCTCTACCACGAAAAGGAAAAGATAAGGGGCCAACGGGCGGCACTACCTCACTGAGTGGGAGAGAGGGAAGGCCTCGGTTGTGTGGCCCCCAATAATCATCTTGCTGGAGCTGCCTGCATAGAGAGTTGATACCCCTCTGATCCATCTCTCTGAGAACGGATCCTCTGCATGGTCCCCTCCAAGAAGGACCACTCCACCTTGTCATATGCCTTCTCGAAATTGAGGAGAAGAACGACAAGCGGTTGCTCCTCCTCCCTGGCCCAGTCCACTGCCTCCCAAAAAGTGAAGATGTTATCCAAGATGCTACGCTCGTGACCAAAATCGATCTGCGTCTCATGAATGATATCTGGGAGATGGGATGTCAGATGTAGACTCAAGACCTTAGCCAAGATCTTGTTAGCTGTGTCTAGAAGGGTAACCGGCCTCCATTGCCAAATGTCTGATCTGTCACCCCCCTTCGGAAGCAGGCATATGCCACATGCACCCCTGCACTTGGGTGCAAAGTGACACACTGGCTACATCGACAAGTGCGTAATAGTTCCCTAATAGGAGATTTTGTCGTATGTTGTGACCCCTTTGTGAGCCCTTGTTTAGTATGGACAGCATCATTGTCTCAGTATTGGCCGGCGTTGCCTCTCAGGTCTTTGGGTTTGCTCTACGTGTGCATAGTGAGCTCTCTCGAAGAGCGTTCTTTGTATTTCTCAGTTCTCCGAGTATAAAGCAAATTCTCCCCTGATTGGGGGAGGGGGCCCTTAGTGGGTACAGGGACCCAATCGGTGTCGATTCTACTCTCTCTTTACCCTCATCTCCTTTCTCTCTCTATGGGGTACATACAACTCTAATTCCTCGCTAAAGGTTTAAAGGTCTTGTTGTGAATTACACGATCAGATTACCATTGCATGTTACATTGGTATCAGAGCTTCGATCCAGCTTGACTACCGCAAGTGTATGGTTGTGTTGAGATCCGGAAAGGACACACAACTACCACACTGATGCCTCCTTTACGGGGCTGCAAGACCAGAATGGTCAACTTCAAGGGCATGGGGTAAGAATCCGAAATCTCCAAATAGTTCCAAAGTCCTAATCGCCAAAACTCACACGGCAAAGGCCTCCCAGCACGCATGCGAAGGCCCATGGACTCATCAACATGACCCTGCTCCCCAGGACTAGGGGAAGAGGAAGCTAAGTCCTGGCTGCCTTGAGCGTTGACCTGCTGCTGCTGAGGAGAGGTCAACGGGGGAACCTTTGCCTTGCTCATGCTTGCGGAAGCGGGGTCACTTCCACTAGCAAGCTCTAAGACTTGGAAGGACCGTGAATTGCACAAAGGGAGCTGCCACACTAAAGAGCAAACCACCAAGAAGCTTTGGCACTTTCTGAGAACTCGGGACGCGCTTCAACTCTTCTTCTTCTTGAGGGGCTGGCCAAACTAATGGAAGAAAGCTTGAGCTAGCCGTACAATGCCAGCCCCTAGACCACAAGCTGCCTGCACAAGTTGCCTTAAGCCTCTTTTGGTCGATAAAGATGTGTCTTGGAATCGGTGAGCACCAAAAGGAGGGCTGAAAGACCCACAGTGTGCTGGTCCTGTTCAACAGCAGTGTCTTGTGAGCCAAATGGCGAGCTGCAAGGCGGTGGAGTGCGTGTTGTTCAGGAAGGGGCGGGCTGGGAGAAGATCTCGACAGCAGAAGTCGTGCTGCTCCTAGCGGCAGCCCTACTATAGCTATGGTGGTTGGCAATCGTACGGTGGCCACAGCCCATATGGTGGGCTGTGGTGGCGGAAATAGAAACGAGGAGGGGGTCGCAATAGCAATGCGCCCCCTCCAGTCACACATTCATGCACTCAGCATCGTCACAGACAGGCCGGAATACGCAGGAGCCCGCGAGGGCTTAGACGGAGAGGTTGGAAGAGGGGGGAGGTGCAGTGGAGAAGCAGTTTGCAGGTACCTTCACAATGCGACCAGGGTTGCAAGCCCGACTAAGCATGAGATATGCCACACTTGCTAGACTCGAGCAGTAGTGCTTTCACTCTCATTTCTAGGATCCCTAGACCAAGACTTTTCTCTTTGACTCTTTGGTTCGCCCATCAGGTACATATAGAATCTCTTTTGGGGAACAGCCCTATTAGAGACAGATTTGCATCGAGTGGAGAGACTTGAGATTCTCTACTTTCACAGATGATTGGCAGCAAGCCTTCAGTCCTACATCAGATAGTCCTACTTAATACTTAAGGCACACCAATGAGAAAGGATAAACAAGGTTGGCTTCAAACGGAGTATAAGGCAACTGATGTATCTGAGGATCCAGAGACTCAACAGGTTTCCAGTCTGCTCGGTACTTCGAAGGTACCAGATTTGCTGCAGGTATTAAAAGATTTCATCTGCTAGAGTGATGATACTTTTTGCTGCCCAAAAATTGAACTGCAAATTATCTTAATTCTATGGTGCACAATCTTCAAAACCACATGAATTTAGTAATTATGGATTGGAACCCCTGAAAGTAGCTTCATCTCAAACAATCATCTTCAAAACTTGTTTGCATCCTTGGGAAACAGAAAATAATGAGACTTTCCTTACCAAAATATCTGTCAGCAATCTGTAATCCTTAATCTTGCCAGTTATCTCATCCACATCTGTGACCAGTCCGATTGAAACTCCAGCTACATGCCCACGAAGGGGAACTCCCGCATCCATCAGCGCTAGACTCCCTGAAATTATTATCAAGGAAAAAAATGCCTTGTGCATGACAATTAAGCAAATAGTCCTGACAGCCTAGGAAAGCAACATATAGAGCATACAATACATACTCGTTCATCAGGAAGCTTAAAAGAAGAACCCCTCATAAGCAAGCTTTAAACTGTCAAAGTGTTAACTGATTGGTTAACAATATGCCACCGCTGGTTAGTGATGTGATTTGATGGACAGTGGCAAGTATATAGACCAAGGATTGTGTCTTAGAGCTAGATGGGCCCAAGAGGATGGTAAAAGAATGAGAGGAGAGAGTGGTATAAAATGATTAGCGTTGGCCCTCCCTTCAAAAGGTGACTTGTATAAAAGGCCAAATGGTTGACTTTGGTCTTCATTGTTGTATGCACAAGTTTGGAATTCAAGCCCCCTCTTCTCTTTCAAGAGTGTCTTTGGGTGTTCTCTTGTTTCCTTTGTAGTGCCTTTGTGTTTGCCACTCCATCCCCCTTCATTCTTCCCTTCCCCTCTCCCATCTCCCCTTCTCCCTCTCTATTTTCCCATCTCCCCTTCTCCCTCCCTTCTCCCTTCTTCTCCTTCCCATTTTCTCTACGATGGTGTCAAAACACTTTCTAGTGTCGAATTCTAAAAACCAAGAGGTCGTGGAAACACATTGCAACAATTCGGGAGCCACTTGAGTGACACTTACGGACGGCTCGTGCTGCAATATATAGTCCAATCTATTACAAGGCTTGTGGCAAATGATTCCGGGAATAGCCAAGAGGATTTACAAGGCTCAAAATGATGTGCATAAATAATGCCAGAAAATAGCTTGATTAAAGGCCTTACAATGATGGCAATGTGAAGTGAAAATGTGCCAATAGTCTGCAATGTGCCCACTGATACAATGTGCCCACTGAAGACTGCTCACTGATCCAAAGATGGTAGGGTTTCAGAAAATGATGTGCATAAATAATGCCAGAAAATAGCTTGATTAAAGGCCTTACAATGGTGGCAATGTGAAGTGAAAATGTGCAATAGTCTGCAATGTGCCCACTGATACAATGTGCCCACTGAAGACTGCTCACTGATCCAAAGATGGTAGGGTTTCAGAAAATGTAATCAGTGTGAAACCACATGTGAGCATAGGGACTTAGGAACTAGTCGGGAATTTTGGGCATGGCTTAGATTGGCAACTTGGAGAAATTCAAATCGTCTCCATTGCTCTCACAAGGAGTAGCTTAGAGTGGAGGCTCCATCAGCATTCCTTCAAGATCCCCACAACACGTGAGTCACCGTAGAGACTACACACAAGGCAGAAAATAATTCCAATCCCTCGCCCTAACAATGATGCACTGATTTCTGGACGAGTCACTTTTATCGGAAAGTGAAACTAAACTATGAAGCTAGTTGAAATCTATCTTTGGATGGAGACACCTTTATGCTTATCAATGATTTAGCTTGATGCTATAATCTTCAACCTTCTTCCACTTGTCAACAATTCATATGTGGATCAGTTTCACCGATTATATGTCATCATAGTCAGAGCATATTTGGATGGTTGATGACATCAGGAACAGATGTGATACTACTTATAAGCACAAACAACCATGTGGAGATCTGGGAGGGTGAAACAGTGATTGATTAGGAAAGTCGCTTCTCATGCCTCTTTCAAGGTATGGTCTATGGGTTATGATTGAGTCTCACTAAGGATGCACGTCAGTCCTGTAAGCTGGCAATCAAGTACTGCCTCACTCTCTTAAGTCGTAAGGGTAATTTTCTTTGACAAGGTTTCCTGTGCACTTTCCTTCGCTACCATTAAGTGCACTTCACCTATTACTGCTGTATCCCAACCCAGTAGGATATGATGTGGAAACTATGGACACAACAAGAGGGATTTGTTGCAAAGTGGAAAATTTTGTTGCAGATTCTTTTGGAGACCTTATAGCCTGAAGATTAGAACCTACTCTTGCCAAATGTCTTTGTCTTTTTTTGCTTTTGTTTATGATCTTTAGAATTGCTTAGTTCAGACCTCCTGCCTGATACATTATCTCCTGCTATTCTTTCATAACCATAGTACATAATCATGTGGATAAGAAATTCATTCAGAAAACAAACCCTTCAGAGATCCTTGGTCGGAATTGGTGAAACTGAGTAACAAAGCTGAAGTAATGTTGGCCTTGGTCAGACCAGTGAATTATTCCCCATGTACAAAAAAAATACAATTATTGTTACAGTGTGCATCAGCATCAAATATAAATCACAGTAAAACAGGGGGTATACGGTACTATGGGGCTGGTGCCTGATATTCAGGATGAACAGAGTTGCAAGAAGATAGCTGTAGGAGCCCCCCTTTGGGCTCCTCGGGATACCATATTCTTAAATGAAAAACAGATGGGAATGGGTACTACAGAAGTTAAAAAGGAAACTGCAGATGTGGTAGGGGTTTCAACCCTCTTTGGCTAGGAGGAAGTTCGTATTAAATCACTTTCTGTACCCCTCAGTAATCTATTGCTGTCTTGTTGGTCTCCTTTAAAAACAAGAATCAACAAACTTAACTCTTTGTTTAGAGTGTTCCTGTAGGGAGGAGATGTTAATCACAGAAAGATTGCCAAAATGAGGTGGGAGTACTGTACTATACCGAAGCATGAAGGAGGATTAGGCATTGTTGACTTGGAAAGGTCAGCAGCTCGTTTCATGGGAAAATGGATTTTAAAAGCACTGCAGGAGAAGAACATAGGGTGCTCAAAACTGATCATAAGGCACTTCAAATACACTCATCCCATTAGGTGCAAGAGTTGGATAGGGTACCCAGAACCCACCTTGTTTGGGGGAGAGCCCTGCAACAAATGTTCAGGACTTGGGGAAGCAATGTGGAACGTATGGCAGATGTAAAGACATCATACACGCTGGAAGGGGCTTTCTAGGAAGAACAGGTACCTTCACTGCTATATTGTTTCATGGAAGGATCATGCTCTCTAGAATAGGGACCTCAAGCATGCAGTGTACCTCAACAAAAAGGGTTTTACAGTCTCGGGTGATGTGTGGAACAGGGAGTCTTGTAGCTGGTTTAATGTGTTCTAATAAAAAATGGAATGTGCTTGTGGAGGCAGCTCAATTACTTATAGAGTTCACTTCGTATGGACAGGAACATTTAATCCCAGTTCCTGTTTTCTTCAACTCCAATGGAATTCACGATTGTCTTACTAGAAAGTGGGGAGAAGGGATTTGTCAGGGGTGTGGAGAGAAAGAATCACAAAATTTGTGAGAGGTCAATGCAAGAGAAACATTCGTGCCTTCTGTGGCGAATAATCCACAAAACAGTATGGAAAGGCAGCAGAGCTGCTGCTTTGACAAATAGAGCTGTCGCACTATTTGTCAAAGGTGTCAGTTGTCCCTTATTTATTCCTTAACTGTAAATGTAAAAAAGTTTGTTCCTCGTTTATTCCTCAACTGAAAGGTTCTAACTTGTTGTGGCACAAAGTTTGTCAGTAGGTCAGGTACATGCCCACTGCTTGGTGATAAGCCACCTAAGTTGCAGGGGGAGTGGTGTCATTCAAGGTCATGTTTTACGGGCTATATGGCTTCAAAGGAATGCTATGGGGTATAATAATAAAAATCTGGATGTTTTGGTATTAATCTCTAGTTACTGCTGTCCACAGGCCCGGAAGAATATAATCCAAGAGCGTGATGCACAGATTGAACAGATCACTGCCAGTCTTAAGAAAGATGTTGCTCTTGTGTGTGCTCACCTCAAGGTTACAAAGGATATCTGGAACCTCGTGGCAGACATTCATGGTTCGTTTCAAAAGCAGTAGAAACACCTGGACACATTTCCGAACCAGAACTAAAGATAGTGTTCTCCCAGGCTGCTACAGTGTTTTCCCGGGTTTTGGTGCTTCTCTGGGTTATGCTTGGTATGTTATCTCATGGTGCACAGTGCTGGGACATATCTGGCATTTTGTGAATCTGAAAAATGTGGGCTGAGGATCCCATTGTGAAAATTCTTTTACAGCTATCAATAAAAACACCCTCTTTGTAACACCCCCCCCCCCCAAAAAAAAAAAAAGTTCCTGGGTCTATGCCACCTTCACAAGGTCATGCATCTCCTGGCATGTACATAACATTGCATAATTTAACATCAAGAAAAAGGAGATATCCAACTTGATGCCATCCCAGCACAAGAAACTTTGAAAATGGAGGACCCTTTGCAGTCACCTGCAATTCCAAACTACAAAATATATGATACCTTAGAAAGTAACATGCATGATAAAATTCATCCACCCTCCCCTCCCAGCATGCACCAAAAACATTTCTTTTAAAATGGGGGGGGCGGGGGGGGGGGGGTTACTTCAGACATAGAGAGCGCTGATCTTGCCTTCTTCCTAAGTTTTTGCCTTCATAAATATTGAGTACATCTGCATAGTATAATAGCAATTGCATAAATGCGCTTGAAGTAATGAGATTGACATTTTAAACCCTCCCAAGCTTTGGGCTCTTAAAAGATAACCTCAGCAATGTAGCTGAGGAGGCCAAATAATTATTTTTGGGCTGCAACTTGAATGTACACATCATCATCCGGAATCTGCATGCAAAACACTTTAACATGAATATACTACGAACTTATTGATACATGCACATGTTGCTATGCTTGTTGAGATATGTATGTCTCTTTCTGAGTTTGCAAGGCAGCCTCTGGTCAGAATATTTTTTAAGCAGTCCACTAAAACGACTTTCCACAAGCCCTAAATCCCGACCTTAATAGTGCCCTGCCCTCACACGGAGCAGGGATCTCTCAAAAACATTACAGATACTGGTTTACTAAAGGAGACACCTTTCATTCCTCTTCCATCTTCATGAAGGCATTGTTCCTTAAGCAGCCATGGTAGCATGTTTTTCTTACTTCAAGCATTTTCTCAAACTTCCCCAGCAAGAGTACGAAATATATGATGCTCAATTTAGTTTACCAATGGACAAGCAAGAAAAAAAGTATGAAACAAATTCTGAAAATTTTAGTTAGACCCTTGCTTTTGTTGCATAGAAACCACAACATGCCCTTTCCAGATGTCATTGGGTTATGAAGATCGCCATTCCTCACTGCTCATTATATAAATGTACATAGTCAAAACACATAATTTTAAAATGAACCAGTACAAGCCACACAAGAGTATACAACATGTAACACATGTTATAGATATCGAGGACATATCTTTATTACGATTTCTATTACACTTGCTGAAACAGAACTATGAATTCACAGCCTCACAATATACAAGGACCCAAAGGAATTTTAAAAAAGATGAATTGTAGCAAGCAAAGCACGACTTAAGACCTCAGCAGGCCCCACCAATACGCACTCACTCTGATGAACCCAACAGAGTTTGACAGAGCCCTTTGATAAAGGACAACACAGATGAGAAGACTACTAACCTCCACAAACTGTTGCCATTGATGAGGATCCATCTGATGCCATTACTTCTGAAGTAACACGAACACTATATGGAAAATCCTCCTCTGGGGGCAAAAGGGCAAGTAGAGCCTTCTCTGCAAGTGTGCCTAAATAACCCCGACAAAGATGAAGGACTCAACCAAATATCAAAAATATTTAAAAAGGGTTACAGAAACCGTAAATCTACTATGAAGATTCTTCCAAAGACATGCATAGAAGAAAATGTCTCTAATTCATACAGAAAGACAGATTTTTGGTCAGAAAATAAGCATCCCTAAAATAGACCCAAGATGATCAGAAGTGGAATCGCAAAAAACACAGCACAGTTTTGAATAACCCCCAGAGATTTCTACCAAACTACCTATCCTTATCTACCATTCTCTCTATATACACAGACATACATACATCTAGATTTGCACCTCTCTTTCTCTCAACCTTATCAATGTGAGTCTTTCCATTTTGGTCTATTGCTCATTTCCATTTCCTTTCAATTTTATTATGTTTCCATTTGAGTATTATCTTCTCTCTCTTTTCTTTTCTTTTTAAATAAAAACTTTTCTTTTTTAATTTTAAATCTCTCTTCTCTTTCTCTCTCTCTCTCTCTCTCGCTCTCTCTCTCTCATCGCACATTGGCAGCGCTCGCCATCTCCCGCTTTTCAATGTTGCCAGTTTCCCGTAATTAAACATGGCCGACACCGTCGAGCATGTTACAGAAGCAGCAACAGCAGCAACATCAATGGCCGCCACGACCGATATGCTGCACTATAGTAGAAGAGGACTTGCATCTTCTTCAAAGGACAGCGCAGTGCCTGCACTTGCCGCACTCCCAGTCGCAGGTACACCGGTTTCAGCTCCACTATCTCATCTTCCGCCCAGCGCAGTGCCCGCACTTGCCGCACTCCCAGTCGCAGGTACACCGGTTTTAGCTCCATTATCTCATCTTCCGCCCATAGCTACTTTGTACCCGCAGTTTTTTTCACCCCTCCCCTCTTAGGTTCCTTCTTCTCCTACCCCTTCTCCACCCTTTTTGCTCCCCCTCTCACAGCCCTCTGTCACCTCTTCCCCCCCTTTGTTGCCTATTTTACCTACTTTGCCAGAGGCTCCCTCCTCCTCATCCTCTCTACAGACTTTACCCATCCCCTCCTCTCCATCCCCGGTACCCGCTTTCTCTCCCCCTTTCCAGCCTTCTCCTTCATCCCCGCTACCCACCTTACCGGTTTCCCCCCTTTCTCCCTTTCTTTCTCCTTCCATGCCTTGTGCTGTTTGTCCTTGCCGCCACATCCTACCAGAGCTTCAGCACTTTGAGACCCACCTCCGAGCTGCCCTTCAGATGCTTCACAGGAAGGACGAGACCATTGCTCTACTTACAGCTCAGGTTGCATCTCTTGCTGATCGAGTGACACAGCAGGATCGGGAGATCTTGTCTATTAGGACAGATCTTCAGGTCTTACAGGCGACTCATAGGACTCTTGCTGGAGAGATTCATGGACACATAGAGCGAGTGCAGCAGATTGAGACTCGCGTTCAGCACATAGACACATCTCCCACTACAGCAGTAGCAGCGGTTGAGGAGCGTTTGACCTCCCTTCAGACAGAGGTCCAGAGAGCCACAGAGTGGGTGGATGTCGTCCGCCGTCAGCCATCACAGCCTCAAAGATCGACTGTATCAGCTACATTGGCCGAGTCACAGCAGAGGGCCACAAAGGCCCTCAACATTCGCATTCGTGGTATCTTGCCCTCGGCGACAGAGTCCACGATGACACAGGCTGTGACCTTTGTCTCTCAGACACTGGGAGTACAGGATCATGGCATAGTAGGATCATATAGAGTCGGGAGGGATCGAACTAGAGAGCAGCCCCTCATTATCAGATTCAGAGATGCCCAGGCACGTCTAGCTGCCCTCAGGAGGAGAGGGACACTCAGAGACCACCCACAGATTTCCATGGACGAGGATCTGACTCAGATACAGGTTGAGGAGCGCAAGGCGCTCATGCCTTAGAGAGATGCAGCCCGAGCTCAGGGCAAGTGGGCAGTGATCAGGGATGGCAGACTCATCACAGGCACTTTGAGGCGTGCTCCCACAGTGCTTAGAGATGACAGACCAGCAGATATAGCCCCACCTCCACCTCCTGCTACGACCGCTTGATGGGACAGGGCCCATGGGACACACCACCCGTCAGATAGTCTACGCATCGCTGTATGGAACTGCAATGGTTCTTTTACAGCACAGCCAGGCAATCTACCGGGGGCATTCTTTGGGAGAGATATCATCTTTTTCACGAAGACACACGAGAGTCCAGAGAGACCTTTGCCACGAGTGACAGGGTATACATGGAGATCTGCCTTCAGGCAGCACACCCGAACATTTGGAGTGAGAGGATCTGGAGGAGTGGCCATTTTGTACAGAGAGCATCTCGATCGGATCATCACAGTGGAGAGAGCGGATTCACATGCCCGATTCTTGTGGGTACGCATCTGCCGCAGAGCCCCTCAGCGAGATCTTTTTATTGCAGTTTGCTACATCCCCCCGGCGCAGTCGATCTATTCTTTTACTGGACCAGGCCAGTCCATATTTGAGGATCTCTCAACGGACATTGCAGATTTTTCACATCGCGGAGAAGTCATCCTTTTAGGAGACTTCAACGCGAGGACCTCAGACAGACAGGCCCTCACTTATGACTTCATGGAGGATCCAGTCATACTCCCAGCATTTCACGATGATAGCCTCTGTCGGACTTCATCAGACTGCACAGTACAACCCACAGATCAGGGACGTCAGTTACTGGAGCTCCTCACCTCGCACAGTATGGTCATTTATAACGGCTTATCCAGGTGGCCACAGTCTTCCATGCCTACATTCTCTTCTGCTTCTGGGCGTGGTACTAGCGTGATCGACTACATCATAGGTCCCCCGACTCTAGTCCCTTCCATCCATAGCCTTACTGTTAGCCCCTTCATGCCCTCTGCCGACCATGCACTCATCCACTTTACTTTGACTAATGTCTCCCATGACCCACCCCCCCCCTCGTTATCATGACCGCCAACCCTATTACGAGGTTCATTTCGACCACCAGTTCGATGATGTATATAGCCAAAACCTCAGCCGCCTACTCCGTCCTCATCTATTAGATGCTCTACCATCCACGCAGGACCGGTGGGAACTTGTACATACTTCACTCGTTTCTGCCGCTCACATGTCGTTCCCTGCCACATGTCATTCGTCTAGTCCCCCACCGGTTGGTCTTGTTCCTTGCAATGGTTGGTATGACGAGGAGTGTAAGGAACTCCGCAGGAAACTTCACCTTGAGACCAAGGAGAAGTCTCTCCTCCTTGCCGAAACCAAGAGAGACTACAAGTGGTTGGTTAGGCGCAAGAAACGCCAATTTCTAGCCTGGAATGAGGAGGAGCTGAGAAGCTTGCTTTTCAGCTGTGACTCCAAGGAATTTTGGAGAAAATTCCTCCGCTCGAAGTCTCAGAGCCCCCTCACAGATCCACATGTCTGGTCTGCATACACTTCAGCTCTATACGATGTTCCAGATCAGCCAGCCATCGATTTATCCCATTCCCCTAGGCCAGCTTCATCTAGTCTCTTCACACCAGAGAGTGTCCGTGCAGCAGTCCACCGATTGAAGAACGGGAGAGCTAAGGATCATGATGGATTGCAAGCGGAGTATGTAATCCATGGGATTGATGCCTTAGATTTTGTTCTTTCCCGTCTCTTCAATGAGTCTGTTTGTACAGGCCTACCACAGTCCTGGTTAGGCAATACCATAGTACTTATCCACAAGTCGGGGGACCCTATGGAGCCGTCGAATCACAGGACCATCATGATTGGCCACGTTGTGGCCAAGATCTATGCATCAGTTTTGGAAAGCTGTATAAATGACCATGCCGAGATGACAAGACTCAGAGCCAGAGGGCACGCTGGATTTTGCAGGGATCATTCGACACTTGACCACATCCTCACACTCAGGGCACTGGTAGAGGAGGCGAAGTCACGAAGGCAACGGCTTTATTGTTGCTTCGTGGACTTCAGGAAGGCATTTGACACAGTTCCGCGATTCAGATTGTTTCAGAGAATTCGCCAGATGGGCTTCAGTGGAGAGATACAGTGGGCTATCATGGCTTTGTATGAGAGGGTCACTGGTCGGGTTCGGACACGTGAGGGGCTCTCAGAGGAGGTATGCAGCACGATTGGGGTGAAGCAGGGTTGCCCGCTCTCTCCTACTCTCTTTGGATTATATATTGATGAGCTAGAGATGTTTATACAGATGACAGGCGGTGTGGGCTCTACTCTCTCAGGATCCTCCATTCCTATCCTCCTGTATGCGGACGATGTGGTTCTCATTTCCTCTACTGCTCAGGGCCTCCAGGCACATATTGAGGCACTCCACAGGTTTTGCCAGGACAGGGGGTTGACCGTAAACCTTGGCAAGACCAAGGTTATGGTTTTCAACACCTCTGATCGTATTTACAGCACGGATGAGTTTTGCTTCACATATGACGGACAGCCCATTGAGCTTGTTAGAGAGTACACTTATTTGGGGGCAGTTTTCAGGGGACCGGTTTTCACCATGACATATGCAACACGAGATAGGATTAGTAAAGGGTATGCTTCGTTGGCTCATCTTGAGCGTCAGTGTTTTCAGTCCCACTTTCAACATCCCGATACGAAATCCTTGCTTTTTGATACATTGGTGAGACCAGCTGTGATGTATGCAGCTCCTTTCTGGGCAGGAGACCTCGGCGCTGCAGATTGGAGACGAGTAGAGAGGTTACAGATCATCATGTTCTCTCGGCTCATTAGGGCCAAGGCTACAGTTCCGCACGAGATCATGCTAGCAGAGTTTGGAGCTACTCCCCTTGCATTGGATGCAGCGTTTCAGTCGGTCATGTATTTGCGTAGGGTTAGGGAGTTTGGAGACTCAGCAGCAGGCAGAGCTCGGTTGCCATGGTTAGCACTTGCATCTTCTATGGAGTTGGCACGATTTGGGGCCCGATACTGCTGGTACTTCAGACTCACTAGGTGGCTCACATCTCTTGGACTAGACATGGATAGACTGCCTCCCTTCCGATACAGCATAGATGCCCCTCATCTCGAGTTGACTCACCACGAGCTTAGCCAGGTCACGAGAGCAGACTTGCTGCAGCTTCATACGTATCGCACTTGGATTTATCCCACGCAGCTTCCGACGAAGATGGCCACATATCGTGACCACTTCCTTCGGATCTCAGAGGATGGATTTGTCATTCCACCAGGCTATATAGGTATCCACATGTCCCACTCACTGAGGATTGCCCTTGGCCAGCTTAGAGTCTCTTCGCATCAGCTCGAGATAGAGGCTGGTAGGATGCGACGCATGGAGGATGGACGGCGACCAGGCCGAGAGACCAGGATCTGCCCTTGTTGCACCATGGCCCTTGTTGCACCATGGGAGAGGTGGAGTCAGAGGAGCACTTCATTTGCAGATGCCCGCTATATTATGAGCTCAGAGGTAGATTCCACTGTCTCTTCACGGATGGCTTTGGACCTCTCTCACGAGTGATGGACTACGAGGATCAGCATTGCCTAGCTCTTTATGTCAGGGAGGCCACTATGCTTCGACGAGACTACCTCAGAGACCATCAGCACAGACCAGAGCGTGATAGAGCCCAGCCTGATAGAGCTCAGGCACACGCTATACCAGAGGACAGAGACCAGGAGGAGCACGAGGAGGTCAGAGCTCACACAGGACACATGCCTCCACCCTGTGGATGTACATATGAGATGGTTTGTAGACGCCGCAGGATCTTGTTACATAGGGGACGTACTCGTCGCTTCATCTCCAGACGATCCAGGATGATGGCAGCTTTTCGGAGGAGACTTACTCATGGAGATCTCGCCCCACCAGCCGCTCACCTCACCTTTGCTCAGATTTGTACTCTCATAGCAGGAGGCAGAGTCGATGGACAGGATTTTCAGTATTATTTTGGTTCTCAGACTCCGTGACACCTGGACTTGTATCTTTGCATTGGCATATTGTACTCATCCCTCCATTTTGCACCCAGGGGCGGTTTCCTTGCATCTAGTTTACTTTGTATTTAGGCTCAGATTTGACATTATGTACTTTCACTTGCATTGTATTGCGTAGCACTTAGATGATATTCGACGATGCCTCTTCTTTGTGGCACGTTGATTTTGTGCTATCTTGTATGCAGAGTTCTTGATGTCCCATGGGCCCATTTTGGCCTTTAGTGGACAATAATACACTTTCTTTCTTTCTTTCTAGATACATACATGTCATGTCTAAGATATATGCATCACTATTTGATACAAAGGTCAGTCGATTCGCAGAAATGCGGAATAGAGAAACAGGCCGGAACCATGGAGTACATGCTCACACTCAGGGGTGTCAAGGCCACGGCATGGAGACAAAGGGTCTATTGTTGCTTTGTGGATTTCCACAAAGCCTTTGATACAGTACCGAGAGCCCGCCTTCTTAGACGATTACAGAAGCTAGGGTACGACCAAGAGATCATGTGGGCTGTTATGACACTCTATGAGAGGGTTTCACGAAGAATCCAAGCATGAGCTGGATGGAAAGAGGAGATCGTGAGCACTATTGGGGTCAAACAAGGGTGCCCACTTTCGCCAACCCTGTTTGGCCTCTACATAGACGAGAGCTCGCAGCTTTTATGGAGACACTAGGGAAGGCTTCATGCTCTCTCGCTGATTCCTTGATTCAGATCTTGTTGTATGCAGATGACATTGTGTTATTATCCTCTTCTGCGGAGGGCTTCGAGAGACACTTAGATGCATTACAGTCATGTCGTGAATCGCATGATTCGAAGGTCAACCTTGTAAGGTCAAGGTCATGATCTTCAACACATCTTGAGAAGCTATGCACAGAGAGCAATTCAATCAATTTCGATGGATCACCAGCTGAGATTGTTTCATCATACACTTTATCTTGGAGTTCTCTCTTCTGGTCCTATTTTTAAGAGAGACCGGTGATGTAGGCCCGTTTGAGCAGATAATATGCTTCGTTAGCCAACCTAGAGAGGTAGTGCTTCCACTCAAACTTTTAGGACCCTCTCCTTTTCGACTCCTTGGTCCGACTAGCAGGCATGTATGGTAGCCCTTGTTGGGGACCAGATCTCTCAGACACAGAGCAAGCATGGATAAAGCGTCTCCAGGTTCTCATGCTATCGGAGATGATACGCAGTAAGCCGTCAGTTCCACCAGATCATTCAGACTGAGTTTGGGTCATCTTGTCACAGCTTGCGATGGCATCCTTCGACATAGATTGAGAATGAGATTTTCTCAAGCTTCTTTTGGCAAGCTTTTCTGGCTGTTTGGGATCTATCCTAGACAGCCAGATTTTGAGTTGTTCTTTACCTGGGTTCACTACTGGGCACTCCCACGGAGTCTTTGGTGATCCAATTTTTTCGACTTTTGTTTTCTTCCGTTGTTCTTTGCAGCAATTGCTCTTCGATTTTCTGCAAACTCACTACATGTATTTGTCCTACATGGAGATTTTCTCTTGATGTAATATTTCGGCTTACCAGTTTTTTTTTCTTGGATAGATATCTTGTAATATAAAGCATTCAAAGTTTTCACTTTAAAAAAAAGTGCATGGTGTGAGGTACGTGTGAGTTTTCTGTGTGTCTTCCTTGTCCTACGGTCACTCTGTACAGCCTCCATACAGCTCTTTTGGGCTCCCGTACAGATATTGCACGTGCAATCAAGCCTTCCGTACGGGATTTCGTACCTCTGCCCTACACAAGCACTCAAGTCTTTCTTGCAGCGTATGTCGGTACACGTTCAGCGTCCATACAGTACATTGTCCGTACGCGTGCTGTCAGGCCCTCTGTACAGGACGTCGTACAATTGCTGTACATACATTTTTCTGTCAGGCTGCTGCTTCCATACAGATTGTACTTTCCGTACTGTTTTGCGGTCAGGGTTTTCTTACAGTTTGTTGTCAGAGTTTCTATACAATTTGCTGTCAGAGTATCATACACTCTTTTTCTGTTTTCTTTTTGCCTTGGTTCGCAACCCTATGTGGGTTTTGGTCCGTACCAAATGGGTGCATATGAGTATGATAAAACTTTTCGAAAGGAAACCAAATGTTGCCCTCAATGATTGTCAAGGCAGATGCCTGATTATACAATGTCTCATTCAAGGATAAATTTTTGAATTTGCCATGGTTTATGCGCCTCAATCTTCTTGCAGTAGAGGCTTAATTTGGGCAGATATGCAAGGTTATCCCTGGAGACAGCATGCCTTCATTCGTGGGGATTTTAATAATGCTCCTCATCACAGTGATAACACTTCTGGTCATACTCAGCTGTTGGCTTTTGAGTGTCATCTTTGGTCAGATCTATTACTTCAGCTTAGTCTTGTTGACCTTTGGAAAGAATCGCAGCCCATGCTGCCGGGCTATACTTTTCAGCATAAAGCTCAGCCATCTTATCGGGCTCATCTAGATCATTGATATAGGGTTAATCCTCAACACTATGATAATCTCAATGCTAAATTATGTGTGGATTATGCATTTATGCATTTTGATCATGCCCCTTTGTGGTTGAGGATCTCTCTTCATGATATGCCTGCTGATCGGCTTCCACAAAGAAGACTACTTATTGTGAATAATAGTTATTTTGAGCATGAGACATACAAAACCATGGTTCATGATGATGTTTAGCCCCTATCACAACAGTCTCACATTGGTATTGATTATGCTTGGGAAGCTTTCATTGTGAAAATGCAGGCTGTTATTCGCAACTATGGCAAGAATTACATGAAGACCTTGAGAGAGAGTGTTGCTCATGCGAAAGTTACGTGTCAGTCTTTGACTGACCTGATTCGTTTTAGAAATCTCTCTATGGAAGAAAATCAGCTTTTATGTCAAGCTAAATATTGTCTGCAATTCAATGATAATAGGAAAATATCTAAATGGGAAATCAAGGCTCGACAGAGGGAAAGTATGAAATGGGAGTTTATAGCTCAGACTATGCTAGCTTTGGGTTTTAGTCCAAAATTGCAGCATATTATCTTTTGGCTTTACACTGAAAGCAAAGCCGCATGCATCTTATCGGGTGATATTTCTAAAGCTTGGACACTCCATTGTTCAGCTTGCCAGGGCTGTCCTCTGAGTACTATTTTATATGCTATAGCCACGCATCCTATGCTTCAACATATTGATCATTTGGTGGCGACTGACATGCTAAATGGTTTGGAGATTTTTGGAAGTCGCCCTTTGGTTGCTCAGACTTATGCAGATGACTCTTTTTTTATGCCACAGAATACTGAAAGAGACCTATCTTCGCTTATGTAGGCTCTCTCTGTGTATGGGCTGGCTGCTGGTCTTCATGTTAATTTTCAGAAAATCTCGCTTGTTGCCTTTGCATTCAAAAAATTGGCACACTCTGGTATGCTCGGGGGAAATTGTCCTGCACACTCAGATGGTACACCATCTTGGTTATCCTCTGGGTTGGATGATAAGCCGTCATCAATAGATTGACTAGGTTCTTGCTAGATTAAAGAAAAAGCTGAAATATTGGAGGTTAGCTACTTGGCCGTTGCATGTCCAGCTCTGAATCGTTCGATCTATTTTGGTGGCCTACATTCAATTTTATTTGCCATTGATATTTTTTACCAAAGGAGATCTTATAGCTTTTATGTGCACCATCATGGAAATTTTCTGGCAGTCAAAGCATGGCAGGAAAAGCTTACGCTTGCTTCCAATACAACAGTTATGTTCACCAAAATTGCATGGGGGGTTGAATATTCTTAATATTCGTGTGCACATTCTAGCTCATAAGGGGAAAATGATGCTACAGTTTCTACATGGTGATCACCCTTGGGCTGCTATGATGCGCTTTTTGCTTCTTCAAATCACTACTCCTGCTTTTGGTTACTAGCAACCTACTCAATGGGATTTTCTCAAAGCATCTACTGGTCCAAACGCTCATATTTTCTTAATTCAAAAGGGATCTCTTCTGTGGCTGATGTCATTCATGATGATGGCACTCTTCTATCTTTTCCTCTGGTTGCTGGCAAATATAGTTTAGGAATGCATTATCGCCCTCTATGGCAGGCCATTACTCGGATGATTTTCCCTTTTCAGTCAGTACCGCCTTTAGAGCTGCTAATAGGTATTTTTATGCCGCGTCTTGTTGGGGGTTTTCCCATCTGGATAGCTTCTTTCTTGCAGACATATTGCTTTGGCTATTTGTCATCGATCTTTAGCTCTGCGCGAATCTGTTTCTCATATTTTCTGGCATTGCCCTAAGACACATGACTTCTTGGATATCCTTCAGTTGAGATTGCAACTGAGATTTCCTCACGCTTCTTTTGGGAAACTTTTCTGGCTTTTTGGCATATATCCTCGACGGCCGGATTTTGAGTTGTTCTTTACCTGAGTTCGCTACTGGGCACTTTCGACCCTTTGGAAGGACAAAAATCATAGGGTCTTTGGTGATCCACTCCTTTCAACTTTCTCTTTTTTCAAGCACTCTTTGCACCAATCTTTCCGGGATATTTGCTCTCTGTAATATAAAGCATTTAGAGTTTTCACCCAAAAAGAATAAAAAATGTGTGTGTATGTGTGTGTACCTCGGTTTCTACACCTCAATTTTCTCGCAATAGAGGTTTAATTTGGACTGATATGCAAGGCTACCCTTGGAGACAACATGCCTTTATTTGTGGGGACTTTAATAATGCTCAAACTATCCATCCCCTCTCGCAACAGTCTCGCTTTGGTATTGACTATGCTTGGGAAGCTTTCATTGCTAGGATGCAAAGAGTTATTCGCAACTATGGCAAAAATTACATGAAGACCTTGAGAGAGAATGTTGCTCATGCTAAAGTTACATGTCAATCTTTGACTAAGATGAGGCATGTTAGAAATCTTTCTATGGAAGAAAGTCAAATTTTATGCTAGGCTAAACATTGTCTTGAATGCAATGACAAAAAAAAAATCTCTAAACGGGAGACACGAGCACAACAGAGGGCTTTTTTGGATAAAGGATGTTCATCCAAAGCCTTTTTAAAGGTTTACACTATAAGAGGCACTCTCAAAGTATTTGCAGGGCCCTTCTCTTGGATGGTGTTTGGACTTCTTCTCGAGCACAGCATGTTGCAGCTTGTGTTCATCATTTTTTTGCTCAATTTAGGAAAGCTGATTCTGCATCACAGGAGGTTATTCCAGCAAGGCAGAAATTATTACAGCATGTCACTCCCATTGTCTCACCAGCACACGCTTTGGACTTGGAAACTCCTTTCATTGAAAGAGACTTAAGTGATGCTGCTAAATCATGTGGTAGATGGAAATCTCCTAGCTAGGATGGTCTCATTATTGAAGTCTCCTTTGCTGCAAATGATAAATAGTGCTTGGCAAAATCAATACATGCCGATTCTTGGAAGAAAGGGCTTGTAAAGCTTCTGCCTAAGAAGCCAATCAGTGAATCCTTGGCTGATTGGAGGCCTATCACTCTGATGCATGTTATTTATAAGATCGTCACCAAAATGGTGGTTGATCATATCAAATAATATTTGCATGATCGCCTTCATCCAACGCAATATGGTTTTATTCCTCGTAGGCATATCATTGACAATATTGCAAATGCCTATGTTGGGATTTAGTATGCCAAGTATACGGAGCAGGATGTTCTCTTGTTGCAAGTAGATATTGCAAAGGCTTTTGTATAGCTCAGACCATGCGAGCTTTGGGTTTTGGATTTTATCTACCATTGATCTTTTTTACCAAAGGAGATCTTACATCCTTTATGTCCATAGAATAATGAAAAATAAATGGAAAATAATACAAACAATCCAAAGAGGGTTTCTCATTAAAAAGCTAGCGGTCCAATTATGCTCATAGAAATAGGAATGATACCAATCAAAAGGAAAGATTTGTGTCAATGTATAACCTACCTTACAAGGTAAAGAAGATGGATGCAAGCAAAATCCTGCACAAAGCCATGGGAGAACAAGATGGCACAGAGAGGGGCTCAACTCGATGGAGATGACTCCATAAAAGACACAAACTTGAGAACATATTTGAAATAATACCGTATGACTCCAAAAAAACACACACTACAATCAATAAAATATTAGATATTTTTATAAATTTACTTTCAAGCTGCACTTTTTTTACTTCATTAAAGAATTTATCTGGGTCAAATGAAGGCAACAATCTGGGTGTAAAGATCACTCAATAAGCCTAGCAATTTTCAAAGGGAGTTTTCTGGGGGGTGGGAATGGGTATTTTTACATTACAGAAAACATTTCTTGTTGCATCCCTCTATTCTTTACCACGTGCACTTTCTCATGCTCTGTTAGGCATTCATTTTTGGCAACATGGATGTATATATTGAAGTATGTGCAGCCACCACCATCAATCAAAGTCAGAAATTCTTAAATTTGGATTTCTCAAAATGGATGTGTTATACCATGGCCAACCTCGCGCCGATTCAAGCCCATAGATTTGCCAACTTCGTTAATACAGAAAGGAGGGAAACTGTAATGCACCATAAAACGTTTCTTTGGAGGTCCAACCAATGAATCAAGCTTCTGTGCATCTTCTGGAGCACCGAGTGTAACAGTGCACAACACCTGTCAACCATCAGAGATTCAGCACAGCAATAAATTCTGCCAAGGAAATTAACCAAAAATGACTTCAACACAAAATCCGTGCCATCACCATCAAGAGGAAATATTTGAACAAATTCGCTTGTAGGGCAAGTTTGCAAACTGAGCCTCGTTGTCATTCATGTTAGAAATTCAGTTACTAGTTACTTCTTTCTTTCACAACACACCACGAGACTGGCAACAACATTCATGAGATGATATAAAATCACAAAATGACCTTATTTTCATAAACTACAACCACTCTGTATGGAATTCCAGCTCATCCTTACAATCATTGAAGACACAAACGCCACAAGACTGCTGCTTTCAACCGAGGACAGTCGGGAACCCTCACATCAAAGGACTCTTCTAAAAACCACAAGCGAAGCAAGGACCTAGCAACTCTGTCAATAATCAGCAAAGCTCCACGGTCGACTCTCATCAATTATCAGCCCTCAACCACTGCATATAGTCTCGGCAAGATATTGACTCTTCCTCACCACCATGAGCCCTAAACTCTCAAAGCCATGGAAAGTTGATTGGATCACAAAGAAACCACCACAAGATCTCCACGTGATAAACATGCAACTGCCATGTTGCACGGCTTGAGGGTCCCCCAAGAGCCACTTCACAACACCCCCTTCTAAACCTTAGAGACATGGAAACGTCCACACCATGATCATTCCCAACAATCCCCCCTTGATCTGAGGGAACAAAAACAAATGTTTAAAAATACACCCAAATAATGTAGAAGACACCTGAACAAAAGACGGCGCCTGTCCACAGAGAGCTGAGCTAAACATAAAAGAAGAACAGATCAGGAAAAAGTGGCCATCCACATAGGACAAGACCAGAAACATTAGGTCAAAGAAAAGATCTGATATTCTGCCCAATCATCTTCTGCATTCGAAACTTCATCAGCAACTGCAACGAGATATTAAGATTTGCCTACAGAGAGCAAAAATCCGCAGTACCATCAGGTGCAAAGGGCCAAATCTGAACAAAGAGATTGACCAAGATAAAAAGCTGTCTGCAACCATCGAAAGAAGCAAGCCTTTAGAGAATCTTTATCAACAAAAGATCTGTTTGCAGCTGTCAAACAACGAAGCTTTCAAAAAATCTTCATCAATAGCTGTCAATGCACTTGTAGACCCATCACACTTCCACTGCACCAAGACTCCTCACACCTCACAGAATTCTTCCACTCTGACTTTCTACAACCTCAACCGACTGCTCAGATTGTCCAATACCTTGCGGTCTCTCAGCTTCTCCAGTACCTTGCAGCCTGTCAGATTCTCCATTACCTTGCAGTCTCTCAGTAACTTCCCCTCGTCACTCTGATTAGAACAAGGATGCTCTGACACAAAAGTTAGCAATTCAGACATGAATATTGTCGTTAACAGTTAGACATGAATATTGTCGTTAACAGTTACTTCTTTCTTACACGACACACCATGGGAGAAAATCCTTCCTTGATTTGAGGAGGGGGCAAAAACAACAGTTCCCTTGTGGTGGGCTGCCAAGCTACAAGCCCTACGGGAGCAGGATTCTCTAAAAAGCAAAGGCCGGGGCGAATAAAGGCTAGGGATATGCCCGCTTGGAGACTTAGGACGTCGGTGGTCAATGGAAAGGTTGAAAAAAACACCCAAATAATGTAGAAGACACCTGAACAAAAACTACGCCTGCCCACAGTTAGCGGAGCTAAACAAAAAAGAAGACCGCATCAAGGAAAAGTGGCCATCCACGTAGGACAAGACCAGAAAATTTGTTGGGAAAGTTCATAGCCAAGGTGTGGAAACACTAGGCCTAGAGTGAGTGAGTGTGAATGTGTCCTTAGTTTGGTAGGTGAGCCACTTGGGCCACTTGTGTGTAGGTTTTTCCTTTCTGGGATTCAAGGGTCATAATATTAGATCTGATCCTGTGTGGTGTGACATCATCAATGAGGTGTATGTGTGTGAAGATAAGGCTATCCTCAGCCTATAAAAATTAGGCTCCATGTACTCGCTATGCATCAGTCGATCTCCATCACTACCTTTGCCTCAGATATGCATTCTCATGTCGTCTCATCTTCATTGTTATTTAACTCAGCCATGGAGCACTTCCATCCTCCATAGCTTGAGGTCCCACAATTGGTGTCCGAGCTTCTGCAAACATGGTAACATGGCCAGCGGGTCAGAGGGAGCTAGCACTGCCGGGGAGAGTTTTCCTTCAGAGTATTATCAGTCGACCAGCAGTAGTTGTTTCTTTCTGCCTATTGGAAGTATTGCAGCTGCTCCACGTTTTATAGGTGAATCAATGCTACAGACTGATTGTTGAAGGCTTTCTGAAGCTATTATGCTGTCCATCATTTTCCCAAAGTAGATTTTACAAGGTTTTTATATGCTGCTGATCGTCGATGCCATTCTTGCTAGTAGTCACTGGTCGATTTGTTCTCTAGCTATTTGTAGCTGCGACTTATGTTGCCAAGAGCCTTCCTAAAGGAAGTTGTTTACCGCCTGGATAGTCTCTTCTAAGCTATTATCTCTTGGTTGCTGATATGCTAAAGATCTAAGCGTGGTCTTTCGCCATCAAGGATGTCACTTCTTCTCATGAGGCATATTCTTCCGAATGATGCGGTTCATTGTACTCTGCATCGTTTTCTAAGAGAGGACATTTCTCAAAGCTCCAGGCCTTATTTCTGCTCGTCACCATTGATTTATTCAACTCTATTCCACACCAATTTCTCCTAAAAAGTAACGGTTTATCTGATGTTGTCGTCGAAACTCTTTCAAGTCTCTTATTTGACAAAGTTGAATCTTCTCAGGCTTAGAGTTCTTTGCAATCTCTCTAACTGCTGCGAAGTAGCCGGTTACTCAAAGAAAAGGTGTAAGGTTACGTGAGATGGTGAAGACGATGAACCCAGAGATGTATTCATCTTCAACGTTTTTGTTTTTCTCTATGTTTTGGTGAAGGTTTTGCAAATAGTCTCTACAATCGACATGTGGTAATCTCATCTTTGGCCCTTTATCTTCTTCCCCTGGCTAGTTGATATGTTAATAGCCCGTCAACCAACGGATGATTGGGCTGTTTTTAAAAGGAACCATTTTTAGTAAGTCTTTTACGCATTTGGTGGCCGTTTGACAATTGTTGATCTCTTTGTCAAAGCGGTAACGGTGGCAAAGTATGTATGAATTAGGTTGTTGATTAGCAGAGTCTTGGAACCATTTTTAAGTCTTTTACGCATTTGGTGGCCGTTTGACAACCATTGATCTCTTTCTCACAACGGTCATAGTGGCAGAGTATGTATGAATTAGCCTATGGATTAGCAGAGTGCGCCATCAACCAGCTCGAATCGTGGCAAAATCCTTCGACGAAGTCTCTCTCTCCGGTTTTACTAAACTCTTCTAGATCCTGGCAAAAATCTAAGATCCTTTGATGCTGCTTGCTACAATTTGAGCTCATCTTCAGGGACTTATGACTAATCTCTGTTTCATGTTCTTTTCCAAATATTTCATAACGCTAAGGTTTTCTGAGACCATTTCAAATCATGACACGTGGCAAGTTCTAAGGCCTTACGTCCAAAGTCCAACAGCCAAGATTAATGCAACACGACTTATTGTTGAAGGTCACACAGCTGCACTTGGCTGAGCTTCCTATCTTCAACATTACGCTACCCTTATCAACGACTTGCGATATATCAGGATCTTGACTCTTCACTCTATTCTCATGGCATCACTGACTTTACCGTAGCACCTCTCCCTCCAGGGGCCAACCATACCTATCTTTTCTTTAGCATTTCTATCCCCCGCCGCACAGCACTTTCTACCTCGTTGAGCTCTTACTCCACTTACCATGATATATGCTTTGATCGCGATCACTCACCTACTTACTCTGGTTGTCTATACATTCTTCTCGCATACATTGACTTTATACCCTTACTAGAAGACCGTGCTGCCCTAGTCACTCGCTCACTACACGAGGATGCTCTTCACACCTTCCCCCACACCACCCGTCCACCACCTCCTGGGACCGTACCCTGTAATAGCTGGTACAATGATGAGTGTAAGGCTTTACGCTGTCAGCTCAAATTCGAAACAAAAAACAACCTTCCAAGCGAATCAGCGATGCTACGCGAGTACCGCCGTCTCGTACGCAAGAAGAAACTTGACTTCGTGCATCGGAACGAGGAGGAGCTACTGAACATTCTCTTCAATAACAACTCTAAGGACGTCTGGCGAACATTTCTAGAGGGATGGTCCTCCCCACCACTCACTGACACTCAGGTGTGGTCTGATTCTATGATATTCCAAATCAGCCAACCCCTAACCTATCACATATGCCACGCCCCACATCCTCCACCCTCTTCACTAGGGGGGGGTAAAGGATGCCGTAATGAAACTTCATAATGGCCGAGCGAAGGATCATGAGGGACTATGCACTGAGTTCATTGATATGGGATTAACCTCCTAGCCCCGAGCTTAGCCAAGCTATTTAATGAAGCCGTTTGCTTGGGGTTTCCACGCACCTGGACCATCAACACTATCTCACCCATCCACAAGGCAGGGGATCCCATGAACCCGGAGAACTACAGGACCATCATGATTGGACATGTCATGTCCAAGATTTATGCATCAGTACTTGATTCTGAGGTCAGCAAATTTGCGGAGTGTCGAGGACTCAGAGCAGCGGGACAGGCCGGTTTCAAGCGCGATCATGGGACCATGGACCACATTCTCGCGCTCAAACTACCCCCTTTCCAGTACAACATGGATGCTCCTTTCTCTCCCCTCCTATCACACGAGGTCAACCAAGTTATCCGTGAGAATCTACTACAGCTACACACATTCCGGACTTGGTTGGGCCCGAGTGATCTTCTAGTGAAGCTGGGCCTCTACAGAGATCACTTCTTACATATCACAATGGAGGGTTTCACTGATCCACTAGGATACACGCAGATTCACCTACCCCACTCGTTGAGGATCTCCCTTGGGCAGTTCCGAGCCTCTTAACACAGACTTCGTATCGAGAGTGGCCGAGCAGAGCGGTTACCTAGGGAGAGGCGCATATGCACACTGTGTGACATGCAAGAGGTTGAGACAGAGGGGCATTTCATCTTTAGATGTCATGTTTACTATGAGATCCGAGGGCGTTTCTACTACCTCTTCAGAGATAGTTCTGGGATGTTAGCTCATGTCCTCTCCTACCCAGACTAGTGATGTCTGGCTGGTTTCATTCATGAGATGCTCAGACACTGAGATAGGATACTCCGAGCACGGAGATAGGAGCAGACTTCTCCCTTGACTCATACCTCTCAGAGCTCTATCACAGAGTTCTTTCAGCCAAATCACATAGACCCCCATGAGGCGAGACCTTGACATGACCGCGACCCGACAGCTCAGACAGAGGGTTGACTCACAGATCACACTTGGGGACATCCCCTCCTTGTTTAGGGTTGGAGCCCGACCGACGGGGATCACAACCGCCTTGGTTAGACGCAGAGCTACGACCAGAAGACGTACCAGGACTGCACCCTTGAGGGGGTGACAGCGCTCTATTGCTGACCTCATGCCTCTGCTTCCACAGCCTCATCCATCTTGATGTTCTGTTGGTGACGATGATGATGATGATGGTTATGATGGTGATGCCGACGATGATGCTGAGATTAGTATATATATATATATAGTCGGGATATGACTATGCTGTACTTAGGACTTAGTACTACCATTTTGCATTTTATTGCATTCTGCATTGGTGTGGACGCTCGTTTAGTAGCTCCACTACCACAACTCATTGTATTCAGGTTTTTTCGCAGTCTCATAGACCCATCGGTCTTCCGAAGACTTTAATAAACTTTCTTTCTTTCTTTCTTTCTTTCTCATCGAGTGGCATTATCTTTGATGAAAATTTCCAAGGAATCGGATTCCATACATGGTGGTAGATGAAAATGCAACTAATGCTTATACAGGAAGGCCTCTAGGAGGTTGTATCTCAAGAAGATGATGCAGCTTCCAACCCACATCCGACAAAATGCAATCACAAGGCCATATCCATTATTGGGCTAGGACTTGTTGATTCTCTGGTGCACCACATCGACTTCAAGTCCAAGGCTAAGACGATTTGGGAAAGAATTGAAGGTATTTTGGCAATAAAATCACCAACTCGAACGTGTCTTTGAAAGTAAAATTTTATAATCTCAAGATTGATGATGGTCAAGAATTAAGTGATCATTTGGCCAAGTTTTGATCACTAGTTCAACAATTAGCTAGTATCAAATGTGAACCTGCTGATGAAGACAAAGTAGCTTTGTTAATTAAAAGTATGCATTGTATTTTCCGTTTGGAGCATACTTCAGAAATATTGTGTATCGCAGTCACCACTTATGAAGATCTTGAAAAGAAAGAAGGAAGATCTAAGTGCCAACAGCTTAGACTAGAGTTCAGCTTTAAACTAACTGAAAGAAAGGTAAAAGAATCCAATGCAGATATTGTAAAAGTTGGGACACATTGAGGCCAATTGCTTCAAGAAGATGGAAAAAGAGCAAGAGAAGTATTAGGCAGATCTTGTAGCTGAAGACTAAGCATGTTGCTACTGCTCAACTCAACTTAATAAGAATGATGATCCTTTCTGAGTTGTCAATTATCTGCTTGATTCAATAAGGGTACTTTGACTTGGGTAGCCCCAAAAAATTATGTATTTTCTTATTGTGTGAGAGCCTAGTTCCAAGCTTTGGATTTCTATCTTTACCTAATTAAGAGTAAGGGAAGGTGACTAAGTTATGTTTTCTACCGCCGGTCACAAGCTGACTGAGAGGTTTGCAGCCAAAACATAGGAGGTGTTGGACAGTAGGACATGTTCTTTGCAGCACTGCGGTGATGTGGTCTTACCACCTTTGCTTCGATTGGGAAAAGCCGTAGCCAAAGTGTGCGCCTAGAGTGTGTGAGTGTGAATGTGCCCTTAGCTTGTTAGGTGAGCCACTTGGGCCACTTGTGTGTAAGTTTGTGTATTCTAGGATTCAAGGGTCATTATCTCAGATTTGATCCTATGAGGTATGACCTCATCAGCAATGCCACAAGAAAACTTTCTAGAATTTACTGGCGTTTCGTCTAAAAATGCCTAAAAATTTACATTTGATATAAATTTTATATATTACATAATACACATACGTCTTAGATACAGACATACACACTAAGCACTTTGAAAATTAAAAAGATACAGCCTACAACCTACAAATGACAGCCCACCGGCAAAGAGTCAAGTCTCGACCTATAGGCTATAATTTACAAAGACAATGGACATAGATCTTACTGGTTGCAAGTGCATTATGCATATGCCATGGCCCATATTTTAAACAGTAAACTTTATACTTCAAAATCAAGATTCATCATGATTCATTCAACTTTCAAAGTTCAAGTTTAATGTTTAAACTTGAATTTTTAATGCCCATTTGAAGTTTGAACTTCAAAGATTCAAGATACACATTGCGAAAGATGGTCCAATGGAGCAGATTTCATTCCTCAAGCTCAAGAGTCAATCATCCATTCAAAAGACAACAAAATGTAATACATGTCTGATGTCATAACGATATATTGTATACATAATTCATGAAACCAAGCCTTGAAGACCTACAGGCTACAAGCTAGCTGCTACACTCTAGTCTCAAGAGCTAGGGGAGCCTGAGACCCCGGCTCCTCTCCAAGATCTGCTGCCTCATCACTATGATCAGAAGATTAATCTGCAGCCTTTGCAGAAAAAGAGAAAGTATCACACCCTTGAACCAACCTGTGCCTCACACAACTGATCGAAGTCCTTTAAGGTCATGGTGTCTGTCAATGCCGCCTCCTCCTCCTGCTCTGCCTCAAATTTGCCTTGACGTCCTCAGGATGACTATGCAAGAACACATATATGTGATTCCCCTCATGAGGCTCGTGCTCGATGCTCCTAACCACAAATCCGAGGAGTTGCCTGCTATGAGGATCTCGAGGCCATTTGCTTCGCCTTCATTACTGTTATGCTCAAGTTGAGGTAACATGACCTCGGAAGGGTCACTTGACATTTTCCTTTAAAGGATCAATGTTTGTGGCAACATATTCCTATGTTGGTGGATAGAGATATGAGAGCCTCACTTGATGCACGCTTCACCAACATAGAATTCAGGACTGCTCTTACTGCCCTTCATAAGGGTAGTTGTCCAGGGTTAGATGGACTTACACCTTTTTCTTTTGGGCTTCATGTAAATGATCAAAAAAGGAATAAAGGTCAAGGTCCTTGGTGAGGGTGATATGGCACTAGACTAGGTGGATCTAAGGCTAAAGGGACCTAAATGCATTAAATGTGCCTAGGGGCAAATGGTTTCAATGATATCCCAAGAGAGGGGTAAATGATGCATTAAGGAAGGACCCTAAAATGAAGACATGTGGCATACTAGATCCATCTAGGGAATTTTGGGGCTCGTTGGGAATAAGCAAGCTGAAGCTTTCACGTAGATTGATTTTTCTGAGAGCTTGCTATCACCGAGGTTGGCTGGGAGGAAAATACTTGTGCATGTGCTTGTGATTCGACGTAACATTCTAGGAGCAAACATAATTTCGTATAATATTTGGTATCAGAGCACAGATTTGATTTCTTGTCGAAGAAAGGAAGGATTGCCAGCGATTTCCAGTCGAGATCAAGGGATTAGCTGCGCAATCTTGTGGGAGATGCTGTCGCAGGTATTGGAACTCTGGCTTTTGATATCCACGTTACGTGATGAGGGGTAGCGCTGATGAGCAGCGCACAACCAAAGTTACTGTGTGGTCACTGTGGTGATATTTACGGCATTAATTGTTCATGGACGTCATCGCAGCGTTGGTCACGGTTTGGTGCTCCTTCACATCGCGTGAGGAATTTGGTTAGTTCTGAAGATTGGGCTCCTTGGCGTCACAGGGGCTAGCTGTTGTCATATTTACGTAGTAACTGGCTGGCGAAGCAAAATACCAAAGGTGGAGCATAATAAATTTCCAAAACCTCGCACCTTATAACTTGACCCGTGATAGAATCTTGTCCACGGTATTTGAGCGTCTGCAGTGTGTCTCAGCAATTTGTGAATCAAGGGGCTGTGTGATGCCCAAAAGTGACGACGAATAACGCGAACCACGGATTGTATTTCGGCATGATATGTTCACGGACGTCAAACCGAATGATGATTGCGTGACTTGAGTGTGATGCGACGTTTTAATTAAGAAGGGATTCAAACACTTGGCATACGAGCTACGCGTGTAAGGAAGCTTTCCACCACCTATTGGGCAAAGGAGGCAAAGGAGACTTTTGATCAGTACCAACACGCTCGAAACTTGGTGCTTCTCATCGGTTGGTGCAGTAAAGGGACCCGAGATGTAAAGGCGAGCACAGTGTGTACGATTACCAAGGGTTCATGTGTCATTTGGTATAACGATGGTGAGCAAAAGACCGCAGCTACACCAGCGATGATCGCACCACCCATGAGACCAGCCTGGCGTGTGTTGTTTGCGTGGAGATACCAGGGGTCTTTCGATTCTTTTTTCCCTCTATTTTATTTTTGGTTGAATTTCTAAAGCTTCGAGGTGTGAGCTGGATTGGGAAAAAAATTATGCCTTTGGATTTAACGACTTGAGGTTTCTTAGATTGCAAGAGTTTCCCTAGTATAGGAAAAAGCGGATTTGGTTACAGTGTGATTTCCCTGGTTAGCTATAAATTTGGAAGTTGGACTCGTGATTTGTAATTACAGTTTCAAGCAGTGTTTTATTATTTATAATTAAAAAAAAAAAAAGCACACCCATTGACTTAAATGGAAGTAGAAGAAGAAGCTTCTAGGATGGATCTCGTAGAGTCGGGAGTCTGGCCGACCCCGTAGGTGTCGCGCCCAGCAGGTCATACACTATCTGGCATAATTGCAATGTTAGAGGATGCCTTGCAACATGTTTTAGCGTATGTCTGCTAGACCATCTCGTGAGGAGAAAGGTAAATCTCCGATCGAACTGGAGTCCAGTGTTCGTACGGTCGAGCCTAGGAGGGCTAAGGTGCCTAATATTGGCAATTATAGGCCAGAAAAGTATTCTGGTCGGATGTCTGACCGTAGTTCCGATATCATTGAGACCTAGTTACACAAATGGGACGAGGCCTTCGCCATTTATGAAATCAAGAATGATATGAAGAAAATCCGCGAGGCCACCCATATGTTTAATGAGGCAGCGGATAGGTGGTGGATAAAACAACAGAAAGATGGAGTAGCATCCATGACTTGGGAGGGGTTTAAAAGGGAATTTAGAAAACACTTCCTACCTCCTGACGAAGCATCCCGAGCTTGGGATCAGTATCGAAACCTTCGTCGGAGAAATTCATCAGTGGTGGAATACACTGATAAGTTTAGAGAAAGTGTAATGAAGATTCATGAACCCCTACCTCAGTCAATCCAAGTAAAAGATTTTATCTTTGGATTGAATGATCGGATAAAGATGGAAGTTCGGGCTAAGTATACAAGCACGCTAGATGAAGCAATTGCTATAGCCCTAAACTATGAGGATGCAAAAGGGAACACACCAAGTGGGTTTGTGCAGGTTGGGACTCAATATGGGTACCCAAAGAAAACTGGGTTTAAGAAGAAGTGAATTAGCAAAGAAAGTGCCTCACAGCCTAGTGTTCAAGCCAAGCAGGCGAAACCAGTTGAGACTCCTAAATCAAGTACCACCATTGGAATGAAAAGAAAAGTAACACCAATGGCAGCCCGGGCTTGGTCGAAGTCTTCTTTGAACCCAGCGCAAAGGGAAAAAGCGAGGAGAGAAGGCTTGTGTTTTGGATGCCTTCAGCCTATTCAGTGGAAAGATTATCCACGAAAGAAAGATCGTCGGATGGCTGAGATGGTGGTCTCACAATGTGATGTGGAAATGGAGGGAAGTCCCAGAGCAAAACACATGCAGATTCAGCTAGCGGGATCTTCTCAAAGGTTAGTACCTTTTTTGTTATGTGTGTCTATTGCTAAGTTAGTAGCTAGTGTCCCTGATAATATCCTGTCAAAGCCCGCAGCAACGGGATATACAGCCTTTAATGATTAAGATGAAAGGGCAAGTAGCTAATCATGATGTCATTGTGTTGTTTGACTCAGCGTCAACGCACAATGTTATTAACTCCAAGCTTGTAAAGAGGCTAAAACTGAAGACTAGCCCATCTGACTATGCATATACAGTCAGAATGGCAGATGGAAGTTCAACTAAAATATGGGATCAAAGGGTTACCCAGTTGGAGCTTCGAATTCAGGACTATGCTGAGAAGCTTGATTTTGAAATGACTAAGCTTGCTCATGTAAACATAGCCCTGGGTAAGGCTTGGCATTCTAGGAAGAATCCAGCCATAGATTGAAAAAAGAACATATATCAATTCAAGATGAATGATGTGATGTATGTCTTACGAGGTGAAAAGGATATACCTCAAGGACCGTTGGTTTCCGTGCAGAGCGGGTGAAGCCACCTGGACTTTTACAGCCCTTGGAGATACCACTAGGTAGGTGGGAGAGCATTTCCATGGACTTTATTGTAGGTTTGCCTACGACACAAGGTGGATATGATTCTGTCCTTGTGGTGGTTGATCGTCTTACCAAGATGGCTCACTTCATTCCAACTAGAGAGTCTGTTAGTGCCCCGCAAGTGGTGGATTTGTTTATTAGACATATATTTCGTTTGCATGGATTACCCAAATCCATAGTGTCAGACAGAGATGTCAAATTTACCGGTTATTTTTGGACTGCGGTATTTGAGAAACTAAGGACTGAGTTGGGAATGAGTAGACAGGATCATCCACAAACGAATGGTCAAACGAAAAGAATCAACCAAATTTTAGAGGATATGCTAAGAGCACATGTGTCATTGAGGCAACATACATGGGACAAGTGGTTGCCATTGTTAGAATTTGCCTACAATGATAAAAAACATTCCTCTTTAGGGTTTAGTCCGTTTGGCGAGCTGAACTATGGTTATAGACCAGCGAATCCAACTATAGTTGGAATACCTCAGAAAGTGCCTAGTGCCGCGAACTTTGTGGTTCAGATGCGGGAGATGCTAGCACTTGCGAGAGCTAACATCCGCCAAGCTATGGATAGAGCTAAGGCGTATGCGGATGAAAACCGATCCACTAGAGAATTTAAGGAAGGAGAAAAAGTTTTTCTCAGAGTTCCTTCGCACTCTAAGTCTTTGACTGCAGGAGAGTGTGCTAAATTATCACCTCGATATTGTGGGCCATGGTTAATTCGAAAAAGAATAGGCAAGGTAGCCTATAAATTAGAATTGCCATAGGGTTGTAAGGTGTACCCAGTGTTTCATGTTTCTCGTTTAAAGAAATTTTTGCATACAGGCGACTCACTAATAGAAGGTGTTATTTTGTTTAGGAGATAGAGGATAATGTAAGACGCAAACCAACAGGAATCCTAGACCGAGGAACAATGCAAGTACGCAATCGGAAGATACCCACAGTGTTGGTTGCATGGCATGGTCTACCTCTATCAGAAGCTACCTGGGAATCCGTATACCAGTTACGGAGAGTGTTCCCACACTTTATCATCGAGGACGCTGATGCTTTAAGAGGGAAGGAATGTTACACTCAAGTTGAGGTAACATGACCTTGGAAGGGTCAATTGACATTTTCCTTTAAAGGATCAATGTTTGTATTATATTTGTTTGGGCTTCATGTAAATGATTAAAAAAGGAATAAAGGTCAAGGTCCTTGGTGAGGGTGATATGGCACTAGACTAGGTGGATCTAAGGCTAAAGGGACCTAAATGCATTAAATGTGCCTAGGGGCAAATGGTTTCATTAAGGAAGGACCCTAAAATGAAGACATGTGGCATACTAGATCCATCTAGGGAAGCAAGCTGAAGCTTTCACATAGATTGATTTTTCTCAGAGCTTGCTACCACCGAGGTTGGCTGGGAGGAAAATACTTGTGCCTATGCCCGTGATTCGACTTAACATTCTAGGAGCAAACAGAATTTCGTATAATAATTACCAGTACCATCTGCAGAAGTGTACCTCTCAAGCAGACGTAGGTTGGCATTTACATACACCAACCTGTTGAGCTGCTCCACGCTCAACCTAACATAATTTATGAAGTATAAAGAAGTCAATTCTCACAACTTAAGAGTTATTTTTCAAAATATAACTTACAATCTATATTTACTAACTAAGCAATTAAGAACTTACTTGGATCTCTTCCTGGTATGTATGTCTGTAGACTGTACATATACTCTATATCCCTCAGCTAGACTTGATGTGCAATCTTGTGAGAGGATGCGAAGAGCTAGAATCTGCAAGGAGGGATTCAAAATCCCATATTTTTTCGACCAAGTAAGAGCCAACAGCATGTTGCCTCTTTCCTTGGAAATTGCATGGCAGAAACGACCCATGTCATTGCGGAACTCCACTATTCACTTCTATTGCCATTTGTAATACAAAAAAGACTATAATAATTAGATAATATAAAACAATCAATTATTAGATTCTAGAATTTAACAGTGAGCAGGCTACAGTAACTTACTAACTTGCAAACCATGCTAGTAGCTAATCTTGATTCTTAAATCACCTCACCTATTCTGAACCGATGGATTGCATGCTTTCTCCAAGTATTGGGTCCATCCACTCACAAGAACACAATCATTCCATTTAGCAGACTCCTTCTACAAGGGATGGAGCATATGACAACCTGGATTGGCCTATGAAACCAATCCCATCTCTTCCTCTAGATTCCTAATATGTAATCTTTCCTAAAAATTTACCAAAAGAGGTGTCAGGACTTAGTAACAAGTATTGCAACTTACAAGTTAGAGCTTGTTACTTAGCACTTGCAAGCTACAAGAACTTTATTTTCACCTCCTCTATTCGAAGACACGACAATCCTTGGTGGCTTTTCAAACCTTCAGCATGGACTCATATAGCATGCCCATAGTACAACCCTCATGGTCGAAGAATCTAAGCACCAAATATAAGGGCTCTATGGACATCTGAGCGCAAAGGGCTTCCTGCCAAAACTGATTGTCGAAGACAATCCTCTCTACATTCCAGTCCAGCCAATCTGAGTTGGTCATCATTCAACAAAGGCTCTCTTTGATCTGAACCAGCCTAGGAAAATTAAGCCCTTTGTGAGTCCTTGGTGAAGAAAAAAATTCCAAGAGAGAATGATAAACAAATTTAAACAATCAATAATTTTATGAATTGAAATTTGAATGATGATTCAGCCTAGGAAAATTAAGCCCTTTGTGGGTCCTTGGTGAAGAAAACAATTCCAAGAGAGAATGATAAACAAATTTAAACAATCAATAATTTTATGAATTGAACTTTGAATGATGATTCATGATTCAAATTTCATGTCTGCTAAGAACCAAGAAAATGTAGACAAAGTGTGTCTTTGAGGGTATCACAAGCTGCCACTTGCAAATACTTCTTCTCAAGGAGACTTTCTAATCTCATGTATTTAGAGCCATTGTTGGTGATGGATTGCACCACATTGTTTTCACCAACCTCCTTGATGGCTGCCTCAATATGACCCCATGTCCACTCTCTGGTAATGTGAAGGTCGGAATGTGAAGCATCAATCACCCTCAAGAAGATGCTGCCCACACAACAAGTAACCAAGATATTAATCATATGTCTCCTATTTGTGCCACTCCATCTGTCGCCAAGTATGGTGCACCCATACCAAGTCCAAGCTTCCTTGAGTCCCTCCATGTCTATCTAAATTAATCTCATCTTCTTCTTCAAACTTGTGGCGTGGAGAGCCTCAAAACTAGCATGTGTAAGGGATGATGTAGCTACCAGAGCATGGTAAAACTTATTGTAGGCAAGAGTCCTTGTGACATTTAAGGGAATATTGCAAGCATAGAAGAATTGCTCCTATGCAATTTCAGACTCTTGCTTCACGGGTGGTCTCCAAGCAGCCTGTATATGAGTCTCTCTCGGAGTGATAGCTACTTGACCCCATGTCCTCTTGGCAGGAGGCTGTGGAGGAGCTGATGGCATAGCGGACAGCCCAACTGACATGGATGCCGATGGAGTGGTGCCATGTAGAGCCTAAATAGAGACACTCCCATGCACTTGTGATGTTGATGCACATGGGCTCCCATCCTACTATGAGTGTGACATGACCGAACCCTGCACATCCCCAGTATCTGGCTGGGATGATGTGATAGTGACCGTTGCCACTATGCCCAACTTATGCTGCTCAATCGACACATTAGCTTGAAGAACCTGATCTGTGAACACAGGATGGAGCAGCAACACCAAATTCGATAGAGGTACCTCGATGTGCCAAGAAGATCCCTTCTAGAATGGCATGTCAAGGACCTTTACCCTGGCGCTCAAACTCGAGGGGCAGATCACGTCAATGTCTCACCACAAAACTTGCATACTAACCTCCTTGTGCCAGATGTGCCATATCTCTTAATAAACAAGATATCTTGCCACACATCACCTTGTGCTTCCACCAGCACGTCTCGAGGCCATGGAATGGATAATGGGATGAAGAAAGGCTTAGAAGTGTTGGAGAGGGAAGGCAAGTAGAGGCCAAAGCAAGGGATTGCAAGGCTAAAGGCTGGAGCAAGGGTTGGAGAGGATAGAGGAGGCAAGTACAGATATGGAGAGGCTAGAGCAAGGGAGAGGTCGGAGAGACTACAATAAGCCAATACTAGCTAGGCTGTAGGGGAGTGTACGAAGTGATAGCCAGGTCATTTGCCATGTAGCTATATGCCGAGTTTGTGCTTGGTCATCGGGTAGACTACCTTAGTACCCATCCAGGATCAGGAGTGGGACATGGTGAGATGGGGCATCAGGAGCGTCAGATTGTAGGTGTTCAGCATCGATGCGAGGCACCAGAGCTGCACACTATCCCTGCACTGGCATTGCAAGCTGTTGGAGCATGGATTAGGGGCGATGTTCATTCAGTGGCCTCATCCTTGCACGACATGGTCTCTGCCCTATCGAGATCACTTTCGATTCTACCTCCCCCACCTCCCACATTTATGGAGCCTCCCACATCTACACCACCTCCCACATCTACACCACCTCAGCATGAGTTGGAGACTCGAGACGCACGGATTGCACAGTTGGAGGCATTGTTGGCTAAGTCTAGGGATGAGGTTGGTTATTCTGATTATTTTAGTTTATTTTTTTGTTGCGTGTTTTGAACTGAAGTTTTTTGGTTAATTCTCACCATGTGCGTGACATGTTTGCATTGCAGGCACATCTATTGCGACAAGATATGGAGTCTCGTGTACGACTGTTGGAGGTAGATTTGGAGGAGCATAGGGACAGTCATTCTTCCGCAGGCTGAGGGTGGCCTGGGGGTTATCGATCCAGAGCTTCAGAGTCAGGCCTTGTTATGCAGGCAAGCGCGAGTTGGAGCAGAGATCTAGCGCTCAAAACGATGAGTAAACAGAAGCATTGAAATTTGGCCTCAGGATTTTGTATAAGGCGTTTCGCCCAATCCAGCAACATTTCGGCCGTTTCACCGAAACATTTCTAGAAGAAACGTTTCTACACATTTCAGTGACCCAAAATGCGTTTTTTGGTCACACTGCTCATCAAAGAGGTGTATGTGTGCCAAGATAAGGCTATCCTCAGCCTATAAAAATGATGCTCCACGTACTCACTATGCATCAGGCAATATCGATCACAACCTTTGCCACAGATTTGCTTCTTGTCTCGTCTCATCTTCATGTTAATTAACTCAGCCATGGAGCACTTCTATCCTCCATCGCTTGAGCTCCCACAAAATATAGGTCACCCACATAGTACAAGACCCAAAGTAAAGATCTGATATTCAACGTGCCCAGCCGTCTTTTGCATTTGAAACTTCATCAGCAACTCCAAAGACATATGAAGATTTGCCTACGGAGAGAAAAAATTCGCAATACCATCAGCTAGAAAGGGCCAAATCTCAACAAATCGATGGACCAAGATAAAAAATCTGTCCCCCACAACCATCGAAAGAACAAAGTCTTTAGAGAATCTTCATCAACAAAAGATTGTCTACAACTATCAAACAACAAAGTCTTCAAAAAATCTTCATGATGAACAATCATCACAACGCACTTGCAGGCCCATCACGCTTCCATTGCGCCAAGGCTCTTCACACCTCACATACTTCGTCCGCTTCGATTTTCCAAAACCTCAACCGACTACTCAGATTATCCAGTACCTTGCTATGTCTCAATGTCTCCATACCTTGTAGTCTCTTAGAAACTCCACTCGTCACTCTGAACCTGATGCTCTGATATGAATCTTAGCAATTCAAAGATTAATATTATCGTTCACAATTGCTTCTTTCTTTCACAACACACCATGGAATAAAGACTAGCAACAAGATTCCCATGAGATCATATAAAATCACAAAATGACCTTATATTAATTGATAGAGTGCAAGGACTCCGTATGGACTTCTAGCGTGTCCCTACACGGCTTTTGTCTTCTTACAATTATGGAAGACCCAAGACTATTGCTTTCAACCGAGGACAATCGGGAACCCACACATCAAAGGACTCTCCTAAAGACTATAAGCCAGGCAAGAGGACCTAGCAACTCTGTCGAGCAAAGCTCAATGGTCAACTCTCATCAATTATCAGCCCTGAACCACCACATATGGTTCATCAATTATCAGCCCTGAACCCACACTCCTAAAGACTATAAGCCACGCAAGAGGACCTAGGAACTCTGTCGACAATCAGCAAAGCTCCATGGCCAACTCTCATCAATTATCAGCCCTGAACCACTGCATATGGTCTCAGCAAGATATAGACTCTTCCTCACCACCATGAACCCTAAACTCCCGAAGCCACGGATAGTTGATTGGATCACCAAGAAACCACCAAAATCAGCTAGTAAAAAATTATTGGAAGGCCTAAGAGACAGCCACTGGCCAGTGCTATTATTTAGCGCTTTCACCTCTCCTCTTGTCAAGGTATTAGGGTTTGAAGAATAGCTTTTGCTTTTACATTCCTGCTTTAATTTCTTGAGATTGTAATATACATCTACTTTTGAAAAAGAGATGATTTTACTACTACTGTTGCTTCAGAAGCACAAGCTAAGTGGATAGATCATGGGCACCAAGAGAGGGGGATTCCCTTCTTTCGTTTCACGGTTGGTAATGCCAGGAGATTTCAGCTGAACAGTAGAGGTTGGATTCCCTCCAGAGCCCCCCATTGGGAAAGCTTCTTCATCACCGCAGATTTGCGTAGAAATTTCTAGAGGAGGCTCTAGAAATCCCTCAGAAATAGAAAGATCACTCTTTTCTTTTGGCTTTCTATTCATGGAGGGATTGTAGTGAACCTGTGGAGATCACGATTTGGGGCTGATCCCACTTGTCCTTGCTGTCATTCTCAAGAGGAGTTAGTGCGACATTGCCTTTGGGACTGCATTTTTTGCAAAAAGAGACTTCTATTAAGTATTAAAGAAAAACCGTTAGAGCAAGCTCCATACGGGATACATCATGCAATGAAGCTCAAGAGCCAAAAAGAAAGGATTGAGGCTGATAGTGCCATCTCAATCCGGTAGAAACCTCCGAGAAAAAGGGAGAACCTCTCCAAACTCAAAGAAATATAGTCCTTCTAGAAGAGGCTGCCCGTCAAGGGCCCTGCATGCTAGCCCATATGGCTATCAAAGTGTGAACCGTGTCAGACCAAATACCCGTGAAAACCTGTAATGGGTGTATCTGGGTGCCATCCAAATGTGCCAAGAGGAAATGCTAGCCAAAATCTGGCTCTCCAAATGTGCCAAGAGGAAATGCTAGCCAAAATCTCCCAAGAGGTGTCCACTCAAGCATGAGATGCTCTGAAGGGAGTAAGTGGTACATCCTGAAGAGAGCAGGGCTCTATCACCTGCCGGCGGACCGAGAGTGCCCAAGAAGAAGGCTCACCCTCATAAAACACCTGGGGTTATTGGGATAACCATGCGACCGAGCCCCAAGTCATGAAGAAAGGGGAAGTGTGAAAGATGCTGAGTATCCGAGTAACCCCTTTCCAAACAGTCCCGGTAAGAGATAACCATGCGACCGAGCCCCAAGTCATGAAGAAAGGGGAAGTGTGAAAGATGCTGAGTATCCGAGTAACCCCTTTCCAAACAGTGCGAGGACTGTTTGGAAAGGGGTTGCTCGGATACTCAGCATCTTTCATACTTCCCCTTTCTTCATGACTTGGGGCTCGGTCGCATGGTTATCCCAATAACCCCAGGTGTTTTATGAGGGTGAGCCTTCTTCTTGGGCACTCTCGGTCCGCCGGCAGGTGATAGAGCCCTGCTCTCTTCAGGATGTACCACTTACTCCCTTCAGAGCATCTCATGCTTCAGTGGAAACCTCTTGGGAGATTTTGGCTAGCATTTCCTCTTGGCATATTTGGAGAGCCAGATGTACAGAGGCCTTGGATGGCACCCAGATACACCCATCACAGGTGTTCACGGGTATTTGGACTGACACGGTTCACACTTTGATAGCCATATGGGCTAGCATGCAAGGCCCTTCACGGGTAGCCTCTTCTAGAAGGACTATATTTCTTCGAGTTTGAAGGGTTCTCCCTTTTTCTCGGAGGTTTCTACCGGATTGAGATGGCACTATCAGCCTCAATCCTTTCTTTTTGGCTCTTGAGCTTTTCATGCATTGCATGATGTATCCCGTATGGAGCTTGCTCTAACGGTTTTCTTTAATACTTAATAGAAGTCTCTTTTTGCCAAAAAAAAAAAGAAGCACAAGCTAAAGCTAACAGCAAAAGGTGATTTCAGAAAAAGGCACTTAGAAAAACATTCCAATTGCAATACCATTATGGTGGAGATCAGGTCTCTGCAACTACAGCACGTAAAAAGGCATCTCCAAACATTGATCAAAATCAACATGAAAATTTTTAAAAACTATCTTCATATAAAAAGTATAGTGGCTAGCCACAAAGACCTACTAAACCATCATTGATGCTTCCACTTGCACATTATAGCTATGCATATAAGGCATCCCAGAAAACAGCAATCATGAGAAACACACCAAAGTGCAATACTCATCTCTTAAACAGGAAATACTGCTCATTTGGGTCTAGTTGATGTGAAAGAACAAAATAATAACAAAACTTGGAATGCATACACGACAAGAAACCTCGAAACCTACCAGATGTGCATGCATGGGCAAACATACTGAATACCGAATTTTTAATGCCTTTAAACTTATATTTATCAGTGCAAGATAATAATCCTACCAAGCATATGGAATAAAAAGTGCCATAACACATGATGCATCATCGAGGGTAATACAACCCAGGGTACAACCTACTCTTACATGCAAGCCCAGTAGAGAATTAACCTTTCTAATGTTGGAAAAAAATCAGATGTGAGCCCCAATAGAAAGAGGGTACTACATGGTAAAAAGCCCAGGGCACAACCTATCTTTACATGCAAGCCCAATTAAAAGCAACCTTTCTAAAGTTGAAAATTAGTAGATGTGGGCCCAATAGAAACAGGGTAGTACATGCACTTTTATTCATACTCAGTTCTGACATCTGCACATAAGCTGCATTTTACAATAGCACACAAATCTCAAAATATAACTCGTTGATGCCCATCTCAAAAGCATACTGACCACTTTCCTTCAGCATTCGAGCATAGAAATGCTATGTCTAACACACTAAAGTTTGAGAAAATCAACTTAGGACATCAAGTTGATTCTTGCAAGACAACCTTAGCATAAACCAAAATACAAGCACTTAAAGCATGAAGGGTGCTTAGAAACCTATCAACCTCCAAGGTCCTTTTTAGGTATCAACAAACAAGGGATGTAGTGCAAAAAGCTTACCACTGGCACACTTTAAATTACCTGTGTATTTCCCCTTGAAAATAAAGAAGAACCATGCAATGGGACATAAAGACCGGCTTCACATTGCACGTCTCGCACATCATTGAGGTTTCTTCCATCAACTCTCTCTCCTTTTTCAAATATGTTCCTGCGTACCACCTGCAATTTGTTGTCAAGTTTTATTCACCCAATATCGGAGCTTTTAAAAAGAGCTCTCAAGCAAGCAGACACTACTGATGATCCATGAAAAGGGGTTGAATAATCCCGCTGTCATAGAAGGACATAGGCATAGTAAGTCAACAAAAAAATAAACACAATCTAACATTATACATAAAATATGATATTATGCTCTCTTATTGATCATGCATTTACACTGCGTTAGCCAATAGGTAGCAAAGAGAACAAGAAGGTGAGGACAACATCAATAAGGGAAGTGAAAGCTAACACTGACCCACAAGAAGACTTATGGTCAGCAAAAAGAAAGCAAGGGACAATATCAAGGAGGATTTGAAACATGAAAAAGCTAAGGATGGACTCCTCAAAACTAGAGGCATCAAGAAGGCAAGGATGAATAAAACATTGTTGCCAAAAGAGAAGAAGTCTGACAATAAATCATCTGCACGTGAGGTCATCTGAAGGCAGCACAAGCACTTGTTAAACCATGAGGCAGCAGCGCACCTAAACAGGAGGTCTTGGCCCCGCCGATCCTAGCACAATTGTTTGACCATGTTGTATGTCATGGCTTCCCTCCTGCTTGGAGTACCACCGCCATTGTGCCGATACACAAAGCAAAGAGATCCCATGGATACTAGGAACTACGGCATTCTCATGATTGGTCACATGCCTGCCATGCTTTATGGGTCGGTACTAGAGAGAGAGATCAGCTCCTACACAAAGGCCCATGGGCAATGAGCACTGGGGCAAGCTGGTTTTAGAAGACGGCATTCCACTCTAGATCATATCTTCACTCTACGGCCGGTCATTGAGGAGGCAAAATCGTGATACCAGAAAGTCTACGCCTGCTTTATAGACTTTCGAAAGGCCTTTGACCCGTCCCACGATCTTGCATGATAAACAATTATAGGAGATGCAGATTCCATATGTCATGTTTTGGAGGGTGATGAGTCTGTATGAGTCAATCAAAGGGAGAGTATGTGCCCCAAGAGGCCTGTCAAGCTAGGTCAAAAGTACGATAGGAGTGAAGCAAGGATGACCCCCCTCACCAACACTACTTGGGCTATATATTGAGGAGATCACAACATCCATTGACTGCCTGTGCCCCCCCCCCCCCCCACACACACACACACACAGACACAGAGAAAGAAGAAAGAAAGAAAGATATATTAACGTCCACAGGAGACCTCGCGGCTCTATGGGACAAAAAAACACACACCAAAATCATCAACATCAGTTAGAGACTGAGAGTCTTTGGGGGAGTATATCAGCTCAGCCCCAGTTTATTTAGATGCATAACTAGCTACTAATTTTATCCTAGAAAAAAACGGCTTAAGAAACATCAGTTTAAGATGGAGAGTCTTTGGGTTTAGATTTGAAATCACGGATCAAGGCTTGTCCATCCCAAAAACTGAGAGTCTTTGGGGGAGTATATCAGCTCAGCCCCAGTTATTTAGATGCATAACTAGCTACTAATTTTATCTTAGAAAAAAATGGCTTGAGCAACATCAGTTTAAGACTGAGAATCTTTGGGTTTAGATTTGAAATCACGGATGAAGCCTTGTCCATCCCTATATACTGCCCTTTTTCCATCTTTGCATGCATCCTTCACTTTAGTAAGTTCAACATTCCTTTGATTGAGCTGATTCGGGGTAAGCTCCTCAAATTTCCATACGTGTGTGCCTTTCAATTTGTTTGTCTGTCAGAGAATCTTGACTCTACCTGCCCTCTCTGTGAACTCAACTTGTACTTGCGTTCTCTTCTGAGAGATCCAACTGATATCATCCACTCTATATGTGGTATCTCCTTCTTGAGACTTGTGATCTTCTCTTCTATTGTGTATCCCTCCGTAAAATTATCCACAGGACATCCCATACAATCCTTTGGCAGCCCCCCTATGTGCAATCTCTTCTTGTTTTTTGCTATGGCTTCCTGCTGCTCTTTTACCTCCGTATATAAATCTGCTTTGTTGGTTTTGTTGTTGGCTAGAATAGCCATCTCATGCTTGGCTGAGCTGAGCTGAGTGGTGATCATCTTTTCGACCGTGGAGACAAGTGTTTGTGCTGGTGGAGATGAGCTGCATTTTTGTAAAACTTCAGCAATGATTTCCTGCTTAGGTGGTCTATTAGATTGGGTCAAGAGCACGATCGGAGTGAAGCAGGGCTCCCCTCTCTCACCGATTCTCTTTGGGCTTTACATTGATGAGATCACTTTCTTCATAGACCGCCTAGGAGGTGAAGGATCACTACTGGCCGATCTCATGATACAGATATTGCTATGCGCCGATGACATAGTCCTTATCTCATCCTCATTAGAGGGGTTGCAGAGACACTTGGAGACCCTAGAGGTGTTTTGGAGAGAGAGAGAGACCTGACAGTCAACCTTGGGAAGACCGAGGTTATGGTCTTCAACACCTTATATGTTTTCCAACTCCTTCACTTTCTTCCCGAGAGCTGCTACTATAAGCCCGAGCTCTCTTACTTCCCATGTTAGGTAGTAGATCTGCTCCTGCGGGTCTGGTCTAGGCCTTCGCTTGAAATGCAATGCATAAGGGCTGGGCATCGCTGCTACATCGAAATAGGAGGGCTTGTTGAGGGGCGTTGGTGCAAATAGCTTCGTCTTCAGAAATTCCATGATGCCTGCTTTAAATGCAAGAGCCCTTTAGCTTGAATTAACCCCTCGCCAAGGGGCTCAGCTCGGCCTGGGGTGGTTCTCCCACGAACTGCTACTGATGCACAGGGTTGGAACGAGTTGGAGCGGAGGTGGAGCGAGTTGAAGCGGATGTAGAGCGGAGGACTAGCAGGGGTGGACCGGAGGTAGAGCACGAGTAAAGCGGAGGTGGAGAGGGCTGGAGCGGAAGTGAAGTGGGGAGAGAGAGAGAGAGAGACAGAGAGAGAGAGAGAGAGAGAGAGAGAGAGAGAGAGAGAGAGAGACGTCCACGGAAGGCCTCACGGGCCTATGGGACAAAGTACACAAAAAAATGAACTCATACGAGCCTCAATGGGCTGAAGCAAAGGGTACGCTAGGACCCTTGCTGAGTACTAATCTATGCTAATAGAATCATAATCATAGAAAAAGTCAACTACAACTGCATAGTGGGCCATATCAATCAATCTATCCAACCGTTGGGACGAAACCGAAGCTTGGTATAGTGATGGCTCTCGAGTGGGCTGCGAAGATGTCTCGTATCTGCGTCTGTCGAGCTGTCTCGCGTTGCAGTGGGGGACGCGGTCTCCTCACTCTCTAGACTCTCTAGAGTGACCCCTCGTCTCTGTCAATCTCCCCTAAGGAAAGCTATGATAGGTCGGACCTCAATGGAGTGTACTCTGGGAGCTCTCTGTCGCACATGTGGCCTCTGGGTATACGCGTGCAGACCCGCTGCTCTCTGGGTATACGCGTTGCTCTCCCTACCTCGATCCTCAGCTAATGGGACGAAACCCGCATCTGACCAATGGCAATCCTCAGTGCATGGGAAACTCCTCTATCCTCCAGATATTGGGGTCTGATGATGAATCCCTCCTCTGATACTCTTAGGAAGTGGTCACAATAAAACTGAGTCTTGGTTGGGAGCTCCTAGTCCTCCCCTCAAGTCCGGGATGTGTGAAGCTGGAGGAGTTCTAACCGTATGATACGGTTGATCTCATCTCGCAGGATCGACTCAGGGGGTGCATCCATGATGTACTCACATGGGGGAAGCCTGTCCATCTAGATACCGTGCCTGGCAAGCCATGTAGATATGCATGCATATCATGTGTCTGCCCCGCTCTCTGCGAATCGTCTGGATGACTCTAGGGCCAACCTCCGAAGTCTCCAATAGGGTAAGTCCCAGACTCTGTGGATGAAAGTCACTGTCTGGAAGATGGCATCAACTTGCAGAGGTGTCATGGCGAACTCTGCCTGTACTATCTCAGGGCCATCACTTCATCTCAGAGAAAGAGAGAGAGAGAGAGAGTTGATGATTAACCTTGGCAAGACAAAGGTTATGATTTTTAACACCTCAGGGCCATCACTTCATTGGCATAGCGTCACCTACCAAGGATACCCCTATCAAGATTCAAGGGGCAGTCTTTGCCGGCCAATCTTCATGATAGCCAGGGCACCTCTTACATGAGGGCAGGGAGCTCTGGCTCAAATGGAGCAATACTGCTTTCAGGCATGTTTTCAGCGCCCACCGACGAAGGGATGGCTATTTGACACACTAGTGAGGCCGACAACCGCGTTACAACAAGATTGACACACTGGTGTTGGCCTCACTAGTGCGTCAATCTTGCCTGTCACACTGTGTCAACCTCACCACTAGATTGATTCCATCTCCCAGACGGTTACTTATCTTTACAAGGTTTGGGCCTAGCCTAAACATGAGGGCAGGGAGCTCTAGCTCAAATGGAGCAATACTGCTTTCAGGCATGTTTTCAACGCCCACCGACGAAGGGATGGCTATTTGACACACTAGTGAGGCCAACAACCATGTTACAACAAGATTGACACACTGGTGTTGGCCTCACTAGTGCGTCAATCTTGCATGTCACACTGTGTCAGCCTCACCACCACTAGATTGATTCCATCTCCCAGACGGTTACTTATCTTTACAGGGTTTGGGCGTAGCCTAAAGGTAGGCTTCCAAGGGCGGCATTGGTGTCACCTCTACAACTAGCTGAGAGTGGAGCTCACATGGCCTGGTATGTACGCATTTCCAGATGGCTTGACAGACACGATATTTAGATGGATCGTCTCCCCCCCTTCCAATACTTCTTGGATGCTCCTGATCCCTTGGTCACCCGATTCTACCGTGACCATTGTTGGAATTATCGCCATAATTCATGGCAGTGACCAATGTATAGTCAATAAGTGGGTTAGGGGCACTTTTCTCTGCTTTGCTTTCATTTGGTATCAGAGCAAGCTCCTGGACCTGCTCTTGCTCCTGCCCGTGCAGCCCGCCATCGTACCTCCATCCGTACAGCTCCACGTTGCCCCCCTGCCCGTACAACCCACGTGTGGGATTCGTCCGTACACGTTGTCCTCGTCCGTACATTTTTCGACCGTACAACAGATCACGTGCCCACCGTACTGCACCGTACAGTCGTACAACTGCACTAGGCCTTCCATGTGGAGACGTACGTACACACCTCAAGCTACGGTGTACAAACTATAGTACGGGTTGTCAGTCCGTACTTTGGAGCGAACGTCATTCCGTACACTTGGAGCAGCCGTCATTCCATACTTTGGAGCAGCCCCTCAGCTAGTCTGTACAACTGCCTCGTCTGTATAGTTGTGTCCCTCTGCCTCGTCCGTACTGTGTATGGATTTCCATACCTGCAAGCGTGCTCCAACTATATGTTGTACGGTACTTTTCAATACCTACATCCTACGTTGACGGGCAACGCCGTACATTTTCGTACATGCACGTGCAGCGCCGTACAATCCGTACTTGCGCATCTGCTACAGCAGCGTTGCTGCTATCTGTACAGGCTGCTTGTGTACCTATAGCTCTTGGAAGCAAATATTTTGTACATGTTTTTGGAGGGTATCCTTGCAGGTTCCCTTTGCAGATGGGCAGATTTAGTCACATTTGTGAATTGGGCTTTTTGTCAAATTTGGGGCTTTTCATGGATTTGCCCCAATTTCAGCTCAATCTCTCTACAAAATTTGGGGCTTTTGTTTTTGCACTACAATTGTCTGCAAATTTGGGGCTTTCACTCCCTCTTTAGGGTGCAATTTCCCTGAAGAAATTTAGGCTTTTGGCATTCGGATGCAATTTCGCGATGTACTAGCAGTTTGGGATTGTTGCAGGCAGTTTTGGACTCAGTTTAAGTGACATTGCAGACATTTTCAAATTTTGCAGTTTTTGGGCATTTGCAAGACATTTTGGGTGCATTTTACGCCTCTAATTAGCTTTGACGAAAAGCTGTCATTGTGGACAGATTTTTTGGCAATTTTGGGTTGTGCATCTGAAATCCCAGAAAGGGATATTATTTTCACTTTTGCTGCATTTGTTTTTCTTTGGCAGTTATGGCCCAGAACAATCCCAATGAAGTGTTTGGAGTGCTCACACAAGAGGATAAGTTGGATGGTACCAACTACTCCTTATGGAGTTTTATGGTACGCAATATCTAAGTTAGCAAACACTTGTGGGATTATGTCAATGGGGATGAGACATGGCCACAGAATGTGGTTGCACCTGTCAGGTGGAGGAAGGGGTAGAGGACAAGCTCAGGGCAGCCTACACATCAGCATAAAGCTGATTCTGGACAGCCTTCTAACAAGGCTAAGAATGATGTAGAGAAGCCCAAGAGAAAGGGTGTTTGTCATTATTGCAAGAAGACGGGTCCCTACATAGGAGAATGCAAGACAAGAATTGCCAAGGACAACCAACTTAGCGGAAGAAGACTATGACTTTTTGACTTATATTTTTGATTTTCAGGTGGCTGCTCCGGAGATTACAGCCACACCTGAGGATGACTCTTATGCTTTTCTGACTTGCAGTTATGATCCTTCTAAGGATTCATGTGCTTTCAATGTCAATAAGACATTCAATAATTCGTACTTTGATAGTGGTGCCACCAAACATAGAACTTCCAAGAAGTGTTTGTTTGATTCTCGGCATCCATCACCCGCTAGAAAAAGGGTGTCTTGTGCAAATGATTCTTCTTATTTAGTTTGTGGTATTGGTGAGGTTGTACTTATAACCACACATGGCACAAATTTCAGAATGATGCACTTGCAATTTCTTCTCCCACTGCTACTATGCAGAATGCGGAGTTATGGCATGCTAGATATGGGCATATGAGTTATGGCAGCTACACTTCAAAAACATTATATGGTTGATGCTTTGCCTCCTTTGCAGTCACCTCCCCCTCATGCCTTTGAAGGGTGCATACTTGGGAAGATGCACAAGTTTCCCTTCAAGGTTCGAAAAATACAGCTCATTCATAGTAATGTCTGTGGTCCCATGAGGAGTCCTGCATTGGGTGGTTATCTCTATTATGTCACATTTATTGATGACTACTCAAACTACACTTGGGTCTATGGTTTAAAGAAAAATCAGATGTGTTTAAGCATTTTCCACACTTTGTGGCAAAGGTTGAGAATGAAACAGACCCAATTCAGCCACCGGCTAATTTAGTTCCTCCACAAGTAGTAGAAGATGCTATCAGGCAAGAGATTACACAAATACACGCAGCCAAATCTATTCCCAATTGGTTGCTCCAAACTCTCAGGGAGAGTAAACTTGATGCTCCTTTGCCTGGCAGAACTCGTAGTGCAGCAAGGCATGAAGGGGGGGCTCTTCCTGTTGAATCAGCTCATGCAGGTACTCTTCTTGATGAGCAAGAGCCTAATACTTTTAAAGAAGCTAAGGACAATGTGCCCTGGATGAACGCCATGCAAGATGAGTTGCAGTCCATTGAGAAAAATCAGACCTGGAATCTTGTGGATTTGCCAACAGGAAAGAATGCCATAGGTACCAGATGGGTTTTCAAAGTAAAAAGAAAGTCAGATGGGTCCATTGACAGGTACAAGGCACGCCTGGTTGCAAAAGGCTATGCTCAGAAGAAGGGCATTGATTATGAGTAGACATTTTCTCCTACTTCCAGGATGACCACTATCAGATCAGTTATCGCTATGGCTGCACATTTTGATTGGAATGTTCATCAATTAGACATAAAAACAGTTTTTCTTAATGGAGACTTGTTGGAAGAGGTTTAAGTCAAACAACCTCCTGGCTTTGAAATTTCGGGTAATGCACATAAAGTTTGCAAGCTGAATAAAGCTTTGTATGGGCTGAAACCAGCCCCACGTGCATGGTACTCCAAGATTAACACCTTCCTTACAAGCAAGGGGCTCCATAACAATCAAACTGAAAGTACCCTCTACATCAAGAAGGATGGGGGGATAATTTGGTCATCATTCTTTATGTAGATAGCATGCTGCTCACAGGGTCACAAGAAGAAATAATTGTAGATTTCAAAGCTGAATTTAAAGCTACATTTGACATGTCAGGTTTGGGCATGTTACATTTTTATTAGGGGATCTAGTTTATACAAGAAAGACGTGGCATTCTTATGTCCTAATCCAAGTATGTACAAAAGCTCTTGGATCGGTTCAACATGCAAGATTGCAAGCCTACAGCCACTCCCATGGAGCCAGGGCTGAAGCTTACTATGTATGATGCAAGTGAATCAGTAGATGCCACATTCTACGGTCAGGCTCTCGCATGCCTCGTTTATTTGTGTAATACACGGCCCGATATTCAGTTTGCAGTATCACAGGTGAGCAGGTATATGCACAGCCCAAAGATAGCACATTGGCAAGCTGTAAACGCATCTTCCGTTACTTGCAAGGCACAAAGTGTTACACGAGGGCAAGGTGCTCTGTCGTCTTGAAATACTATGCTTTCAAGCACACTTCTAGGACCCCTCAACAAAAGGATGGCTATTCGACACATTATTGAAACCAACGGCCATGTACGCATCACCATTCTAGAGAGGTGATCTATCAACGAGACTGAGTGGCAGCGCTTCGAGAGATTGCAAGTGACTATGGGATCTAGGATGATTCAGAGCAAGACCTAAGTCCCCAACAACATCATACAGGCAAAGTTAGACATAACACCGCTCCAAGTTGATGCCATCTTTCAGACAGTCACTTACCTCCACACGGTGTGGGCCTTACCTAGAGGGAGATTACCGAGATTGGCACAAGAGTTGTCTATACAACTAGCTGACAAGTGGGGTTAGTATGGCTTTGTATGCACAAATATCCAAATGGTTTCCCAGCCAGGGCATCTAGATGGACCGTCTCCCCACCTTTCAATACAGGGATGAGATCAACCATATTATGCGGTTGGACCTAGTCCAACTTCATACTTCAGATGCTTTTTTTTTCCTTTTATATTTTTCCTTTGGGGGGGTCATGTCCTAAGAGCATCAATGGATGGAGTGATTATCAGACCCGAGTATTTGGAGGACAGACAAGTCTCACATGCTTTGAGAATCATCATCGAACAGATGTGGATCTACTTGCTTGGAGTACCACCACCATTGTGCCAATACACAAAGCAAGGGACCCCTTGGACACTAGAAACTACCATACTCTTATGATTGGCCAAGATTTATTGATCAGTGCTAGAGAGAGAGAGAGAGAGAGAAAGTTCATTTAAGTCTTCGGAAGACCAATGGGTCTATGAGACTGTGAGAATCCTTATACAAACAAATTGTGAGGGTGGAGCTACTAAAACAAGCATCCACACCAATGCAAAATACAAAAAGCCGGAGCTAAGTACTACATAGTCATGTTAGAGTGATCGACTACACATCAGTATCATCATTATCATCATCAGTTCATCCAGGTGGATGAGACGGCGGGAGCATGAAGTCGGCGATAGAGTGTTGTCGGCTACTCGCGAGTGTTCTCCTAGTCATACCCCTGTCGGTCGAGCTCCAACTCTGAACAGAGATGGGATATGTCACGAGGGTGTGATTTCTCGCGCATGCATGTGGGCAAGACCCTGGGAAAACAAGGAACGTGGTTAAGGGTTGCTTGATGTGCTAGAACCCCTAGCAATTGTGCCTTGGGGGAAAATGAAAGGTCTAGGGCCAAGAGGAGCCCAAAGAACCTTGGTTTGGTCCCACTAGAGGGGGCAAGGGGAAAATGAGCTTTAAAGTTGGTCATTGGTTGGGGCCAATCTATCTTTGTCTTGGTACAAGGGCACTCTAGCTCCCAATCTGTTGGTTATACTTTTCATGAATTGTTAATGTACCAGTGTTGACCAGTTACTTGTTAGTTTTACTGCCCTTTAATTCATTGCAGGCCGGTCTCATGGTTCCGTTGCCGCGACATCACCAACTTTCTTAAGGGGGTGAGTTTGTGGTTGCTTTGGTGAGGACACATCACCGTCTTCTTTAAGAAGGTGAGGTTGTGGTCGTCTCTCTTGCAAGTATTGCTTGCTGTAGTTGTGTTGCAGCAAGGAGAATTCAGCAAGTATGTCACACAGTGACAAGGATTGGGATAGCAGACAGGAGTCTGCTCAAGATGGACAATCTTTGTTTGAGGGAGCTTCTATTGAATGCTGATAGGTAGCCATATGGGCCTATGCCATTGAATGGACAGCCAATAGTCACGCCAAATGGACAAGGTGCTCCATTGAACCAGTTTCTTCATGGTCCTAGTATTGATTTGCATGGCGAAGGCAATGGTTCTCAGCATGCAAATCAGGGACAGCAAGTCATTCCGCATCCCTTAGTGCATCCAGGATATTTTTGTGGTGGTTCAGTGTTTCGAGAAGTGGCTGGCCAAGTTGGGAATGGCCAAGGAATGCTTGGAAATCACCCTATTGGTTTTTAGCCTGGAATGCAAGGTATGCAAGGGATTATGCTTGGGGGTATGCAAGCCGGATTGCAGAGAGTTATGAATGGAAACACTAGCATGCAGCCAGGGATGCAAAGTGGAATGCATGGCATTATGGAGCTCTTGCAGGTATGCTTGGTATGCAGGGCACTGGGCCTGGTATAGCAAACCCTCCTATGGGTCATGGCAATGTTGGTCACGCTTATGCTATCCATTGTGATGTATGTGGGAATAGTATTGCTGCAATCCTCATCCAAAATGGACTGGTTGTTACCTACGAGAGTAGAATGTTGCAAGATGCTGAAAGAAATTTGCAAGCATATGAGAAAGAGTTGTTGGCTGTGGCTCTTGCTCTCTCTGCATGGGAGCATTACTTGCAAGGGGCTCATTTCACTGTGCAGACAGATCATCATACCTTGAGAGAGTAGGTTGCCTGAGAAGCATATGCATTGAGTCCTAAGTTGGATGCAATGAAGGACTAGTATGAAGAGGATGGAGAGTCTGAAAGGCATTATGATTAGTTGTCTGATGGACAGCAGCATTTGCATCATACTCTCACACATGGATTCCTTCATATGCATGGTTGTCTCTGCTGTTACAAGCAGTTTGGGCCTAGCATGCAGGGCATCAATGTATTGATGCTCTATTGAAAGCAGTTGAGACTTTCTTTGGCCAAGTTTGTGACAAGAGATGGATGCTTTGGTAAGGATTTGCACCGTATGTTAGCAGATCAGTGATGTAGCTTACGGTTTGAAGATACCACATAAAACCGGCCTCTAATCACTTAGAGGGCAGTGGAACTAAACCTTTAATCACTTCAGCACTTATTTACAGCTCACAAAACATATATCACAACCATTAACCATTGCATGATCACCATTTGGCATTTACCCATTTGTTCACAAACAAAACCACTGAAAAAGGGATGGAGGCTAGAATGCCCCTGCTCAACAAACATAGACAAGTGCACCCGATTGGCCCCAAACACTGTGGCGCCCCTTTCGGTATTTCTTTATATTTCACAGTGAAATGATTACAAGTTGCATCTAGGAGACCTTCCCTGCAACTGAGCATGCAGCCCCAATTCACTAAGCCTTCGTAAGGCTTTCAAGCGTAGAACACCATCACATAAGTGCACTTAACCCATAGGCTCAATCCAAAGGCATTCTATTTTCCGAGTGCAATTCCATTGGCTGTCTAGATGCAATCACACTGCACCCCAACTGCACTCTCTTTGAATGGTTTCCAGATGGCATTCACGAAGCTTTTCAAAGCTCCAAAATAAAATCAGCAAAGTACCCAACCAAAGAATGACTCATGTAGCACTGCCTGGGCACCTGTGAACCAAGAAAGAGGCGGCACACGAGGCCAACCAATAGCTTATGGCAAAAAGAAATTGCAAGAGCAAAATCACAACTCACCAAGCCCTAAAAACTCAAACCAAGTCCTCAATCACCAAGAAGACATAGTAGCCAATGCCCAATTGCATTCTCAGCCAAAGAGGGCATGAAGAAAGAGCATTTACAAGAGCCGACCAGCAAGAATTCCATTGAAAAATGCGACAAGAGGCACTTCTATCGTGAAGAAGTGGGAGTTCTTGGGCTCAAAAGAAGTGTGCTTCAGAGAGGAATGCATTGAGAAGGTTTTAGAGAAGTTTCATCGCCGAAAGTCCGCCAAAACTGAGAAAAATCAGTCAACCAGCGTGTGGGACCACTCGAAATTCAACAGAAAGCTGTAGCTTTGCAAGAGGAGAGGCCTAGGAGGCATTAGAAACAAAAACGTCTAGAAAAAGCCACTTTTGCAAATTCGACCAGCAAAAGAAAAGCTCAGCTCTGCCCGTTCTACCAAACGCACGAAGGGAAAAGCATATCACTGCAAAGGGGAGGCAGAGGGGAAACCATCGGGCCAAACGGAAGTCAAGGAATCCAAACAGGTGAGGAGTTATGAAGAAAAACGGAATTCAACTGAAGGAGGCTGAAAAACCAGTCCAAAGCTCAACAAAGGGAGAAGATGAGAGAGAGAACCACACATGTGAAGTTTAGAAGGCCCAGGAAGGTCCAGGAATCGCAAAGGAGCATGTAGAAGGCACTAGAGCCACCTGGAACTCTAGGGGGGCCACTCAAGGTACATGGCCCTCTAGGGGGCCCATTAAAAATGCCACCTCATCATTTCCCAACAACCACTCTTTTAATTCCTTGGAATGCCTTTGGGCCTAGGGATTAATTACGCTTATGTGCTAGGCACCATGCCGCGTTTAATTACACATTATTAAGCCCACGCTTGGACTTTTACAACCAAAATTGTCACGGTCTTGTAGTACATTAAAGTACTTAGAATTTCACGCCCCCGTGACACCACATCTTTGTAGTATTCATAATGCTTGAAATGTGAATCTTCTCAAACCTTTCCAGGAGATGTGCTAGGGGATCTGCCTCCTATGTGTAGCCAGAAGTTGAGGGACTTGACGAGATCTTAGTTCCAGAGTAGGTATTGGCACATAAGGGAAGTGGATATAAGAGTGGGTGATCTGGCACATACACCTAAGTTGTTTCAGCTTTACTTGGAAGCTTTTAGCTTGAGCCACCTTCGGTTGTTTTTCTTTTAAGCTCAATGAAGCGTAGGTTTAGAGCACGGCCTGATGCTCAAGAGAGGGGTAGAACCTCTGTCTCTTTGTTACAGACAGGCTCAGATATCTAAAGGTCGCTTGGTTACATTATCTGGTACTACTTGCTGACTGTATATCTGCCTTGGGACTTCTATGACCAGTATACTAGTCACTATGAGCTTTTTGCAGTGTATATGGATTGCTACCCTAGGCTCTCAACAATCATATATGCTATGCTAGTTTATGATACATGCTTGAATGATGGTATATTCACACGTATTTCAGAATGCAATCGATGACGCTTGCAATGTTTCACGAGAGGGGTATGTCACCACAGCCTGATTTCTGGCACATGCATGTTGGCCTGCATGTGGACAGGACCCTGGGAAAACACAGAGCGTGGTCAAGGGTTGCTTGATGTGCTAGAACCCCTAGCAATTGTGCCATGGAGGCAAATGAAAGCTCTAGGTCCAAGAGTGTAGGATCGATAGGCAAAAGAGAGAATACAAGGTATAAAAGAGTTGATAGATGAATAGCCGTCACGTCAACTAGAGTATTAGAACTGTAGGATCGATAGGCAAAAGAGAGAATACAAGATAAAAAAGAGTCGATAGATGAACAGCCGTCACGTCAACTAGAGTATTAGAAAAGAAAGAGTACAAAGTACTTGTACCTAGACCCTAGGACTAAGTGTCCTAGGTGTCACATAGGACTAAGTATCCTAAGTGGCCTAAAAGGCACTAAAACTATAAGTGCCTATATCTATGCCTACAAGGCACATACCATGGCCTATAGGGCATCACTTGAACCACCAGAAGATGGCCTACAAACCCCCCTCCATGGGACGGGCTGAAGTATTCTGGAAACATTTCAGAATACCTGGTATTTTTGGATCATGGTGGCACATGTTCATCCAAAAGGATATAGCCACCTATGAATGTACAAGGGATGTCAAATCATGTAACAAAGGGAACCAAGTGTAAAGCCTATCTAGGGACAAGGAAGTGCCTTTGTAAACATATCTGCTATGTTGTCCTCTGTGGGAAGATAGGACAACTCTATGTCTCTTGTTGACAACCGCTCCCGAACATAATGATAGTGAACTTCAATATGCTTGGTACGTGCATGAAACACTGGGTTACGCGCAATGGCCAAAGCACTTTGGTTGTCAGTGTAGACAATCGTGGAGGATGTCTGGCGAATACCAAGATCTGTAAGTAACTATCGAAGCCAAACACACTCTACTGTAGCAGTGAAAGCTGCCCTGTACTCAGCCTCACAGCTAGTTGTGGCAACTGTCGGTTGCTTCTTGCTGAGCCAAGAGATGCATGAATTGCTAAGCAAAAAACAATTGCTAGTATGTGACACTCTGGTGTCGGAACAACCTGCCCAGTCACTATCCGTGTAAGCATGCATGGTAAGTGAACCCTGATCACCATAGAAGAGGGCTAAATCCTGAGTGCCTCTGAGATATCGGAAGACTCTCTTCACTATCTGCCAATGCTGTGAACTGGGCATGTGCATGAATCCGCTGAGCTGAGATACTGCATACTCTAAGTCAGGTCTGGTGTGACATAAAATAAATAAGGCATCCGACAGCCTGCTGATAAAGAGTGATATCACATGATGGGCTCCCATCATTAGCTGAAAATTTGAAGCCAGTGTCCACTGGAGTAGAGATTGGCTTGCAATCCTCGAACTGAAACCGATCAAGGAGCTGTCCAATATACTTGGACTGAGACATCATGATACCCCCCTCAACATGAGCAAACTGAATGCCCAAATAAAGTGGAGCTGTCCCATGTCTGACATTTCAAAAATCTGCTGCAAATCAGACTTGAAAGCTGCAATATGCTGAGTATCTAGCATATCATCCACATATAAAATCAGCACTAAAAAATCAGATCCACTCCCACTGACACGTCCCAGCACTCCTAAAACCCCTGATCTGCAAAACAAACACACACAACGTGAGAAACTGAGCAGGCTGCTCACCACCCAACCATGACATCTACGGGATGTGATCCCGAATCAGGAGATGTCCCCTCCGAGCCACCAGCTGAGCTACTGGCACGAACTCCCAATCAGATCCAAACCAGCCTGGTGTCCCATACCACCAGGTGGCGCTGTGAAGCCTGGGATCTGCCACTGGGCCTAGGGCTACGCTAAGATGCAGGCGCGCGTCCGCGACTCAATCTTGGATTAGACCTAGCACCAGGGAACAAAACTTGCTCCCATTGGCACACTGAGAACTGAACCCCCTGGGCCCCTTTTATAGACTCGGGCCCCGAGCGCCAAAAATAGCGAAGACCCCAAACTGGTTCGTACCCTTGCCACTCAACACGAGAATCAAGCCTGCCTAGCTCTAAGCCTCCCCAGGCTACCTGAGCTAGTCTTGTGTACCCAGTACACGTCAGATACCAATCCGTGCACATGACATACTCCCCCTCCTCTAAGAACTCACTCCTCAGTTCGCTAAAAAACTCGGAAATGTTCTCTGGAGGTTTTGTAATGTCTCCCATGTTGCATCCTCCTCAACACGATCCTTCCACTTGATCTTGTATTCCGTGATAGATCGATTACGAATCTGTCTGTCACGAAATTCAAGAATACACTCAGGTTCGTGTGAAATAAAAGTCAAATCTGTAACTTCTATTATCTCGTGAGGAGAAACAAGTTGATCATCCACACCCAAGACTTCTTTCAGTCTACTGACATGAAAGACTGGATGGACTTTAACGTCCCTATCTTGGGCACTTCTAATAGACTCCTTAGCAAACTGCAACATTTCCTGCATGTCTAGCAAGAAGTTCTTAGCAGCATCATTTTGAATTCCTTTTAACCCAACCATAACTGGTGACTTAGGTTGAAACTCGTACATAAGCATAAAAGGACTGTAACCAGTACTAGAATGCTTTGCATTGTTGTAAGCAAATTCTATCATAGGTAGATAATCTTCCCATGAAGACTGTCTCTTAGATACATATGCCCGAAGCATGTCTTCAACCAACTGGTTAACCTTCTCTGTACTGCCATCGGATTTGTGCATGATCTGAGGAACTCATGCTTAGAGTAGTTTCTAACTTCTCAAAAACAAGTGTCCAAAAGTTACTTGTAAACTTTGAGTCCCTGTCACTGACTATGTCAGATGGCAAACCATGCAGCTTAAACAAGTGGTCCACAAACTCGTGAGCCAGCTGAACAGCTGAAATAGTTGTTCTAGTAGGTAAGAACCTAGCCATTTTTGTCAAACGGTCTACTATGACCCAAATGGATTCATGACCCTTGCGTGTTCGAGGCAAACCAGTAATAAAATCCATGGAAATACTTTCCCATTTATTACTTGGAATCTGTAATGGCTGTAATAAACCCGCGCTTCTAAGGCGTTCTGCCTTAGTAACCTGACAAACCCGGCAACCTACTACATAGGTCTCAATAAATGCACGCATCTTAGGCCAATAAAAGGTATGTTTCACAAGAGACAGAGTCCTATGTATACCCGGATGTCCAGCACTAGGAGCATCATGACACTCCCAGAGAATCTTGGATTTAAGGTCCAGAACATCTGGCACACGAATCTTTTCATTCCGGAACAGCAAGCCGTTCCTAATCATCCACTGACCTCCCGCCGCCTGTACCGTAGGTGGCACAATCCCTGAGTCTTGGTCAACCATGGAGCTCCCATCCTAGACTCTCTGCCAATAAGAATTGAAATGATTATCAGTTGCGTATAGCCCTCTCAAGGATTGAAATAGGTCTGAGGATATTTCCGTAAATGACAGAGATTTACAAACTTAACTCGACTTAAGGAATCCGCCACACTATTCAAGGAACCCTTACGATAACGTATTTCAAAATCAAAATCTTGCATTAATTCTGCCCATCTAGCTTTCCGTCCCCTCAATTCGGATCCATCACACACATACTTAATTGACTGATGATCAGTCAATACAAGGAACTTTGAACCATACAAGTAGTGTCTCCAAACCTTAAGGGCATAAAGTTCCTTTTCTAGTGTGGGCCAACGATATTGGGTGTCGTCTAGCTTCTTACTCGCGAAAGCTACAGGTCTGCCCTCTTGGAATAGAGCTGCCCCAATCGCATAATCACTCGCATCGGCCTCTAAAACATAAGGCTGGGTAGGATCGGGTAATGCAAGAACGGGTGCTTAATTCTGCCCATCTAGCTTTCCGTCCCCTCAATTTGGATCCATCACACACATACTTAATTGACTGATGATCAGTCAATACAAGGTCAAACCAAAAGGTAATACAAGGAACTCGTAGTGACCATACCTAGTTCGGAATGCGGTTCTATCTATGTGTTTAGCATAGATACAGATTTGGTGATAACCCGTACGCAAATCAATCTTAGTGAAATACTTCGCTCCGGCCAAACAGTCTATCAAATCATCGGAACGAGGTAGAGGATATCGATTCTTAATTGTCACTTTATTTAATCGTTTATAATCTATACACATTCTCCAAGTGGAATCTTTCTTCTTTCTTAAGAGGACAGGTGCCCCCCAAGGTGATTTACTTGGGCGAATGTAGCCCATATTCAGGTAATCCTGTAGCTGTGTAGCTAACTCATCCTCCTCAAGCTGGCTCATCCTATAAGGTGGTACACTAATAGGTTGAGCCCCTGGGACTAAGTCTATGCGATGATCGACTGCCCGTTCTAGAGGTAAACCTTCCGGCAGTTGAGCAGGGAATACATCCTGAAAACTATCTAACAACATTCTCAATTCACAGTGTTCAAACACACTTAAATCATTCATGTTAATTACAGAGACAACAAATGAAGAAAGCGGAATCAAAACACACTGATAGACATCATAATGAGAAGTGTTTATATATTCCGAAGCTGTATCGCAGATACAATAGGTCCCTGAGAAGAGGGAATTTTATCACACTGAATACAAAATTGGGTGTCCTTATCTATAAAAGAAAGTGTATGCTCCGTCCATCCAATCTGAATATTGTGGGTTTTTAACCACTCTATTCCGATTAACAAGTCTACATGCTCCAGGTGCATAACATAACATGTAAGAGCCCCTGTGTAAGCTTGAATCTGGATAGGAAGCGCTTCAACCTTGCGATCCCAAAAACTGCTTTCCAGCTGGAAGCTGCACCTCATAGGTGTGATCACTAGGTACCGTGGACAGCCCCATCTTCTGCACAAATTTGTAATTAACAAAGTTGTGAGAGCTGCCCGGATCAAAGAGAATGTGAACCTGTTGGCCCCTAACTTCTCCATAAACTCGGAAAGGATCATGGGAACCAAACAACGAAGTATTGAAAGTGCAATTACAAGAAAGTGGGCAGGTAATGACATTTACTGAAATACCTGTCATCGAAACTTGGTTCGCTCCCTTGGCTTTGGTACCTGGACCCGCCTGGAGCTTCGGTCCGAGCGCTAACTTTTGATTCTTGCCCTTTGGACATTCATTCTTGGTGTGGCCCCGCTCCTCGCAGTAGAAGCAACGTCCTTCTTTTTTAAGCTTCAAGGTGCGAAGGAAATGGGCTCGACCATTCTTTGCCTGAGTCAAGTTTTTCTTGGAGGCGTTGTCCGTAGACTTCGTCTCCCCGGTACCAGTCGTAGGTTGAAAGAACTTGCATTTGTTCTTTCCACTTGTGTCGGAAACTGTAGTTGCCTTTGCACCGGCCATGGTATCATCATAAATATGTGCGTAATTCATGGCCTCTTGCAACGTTGTACATTTGTTGTTCTTGATTTGCAACTTGTACAAATCTGGCAAACCATCCACAAAGAAACCTAACAAGGTCACTGGATCCATCTTTGTGGCCCTGGTCTGCAGATCTCGAAACCTTTGAAGATAAACTTCAAATGATAAGTTCAGCTTTGACATATCGAGGGCTTTAAGCTTGCCAACGATATCATAATCGTCCTCCTTCTTCAGGAACTCTTTCCTGAAAACCCCTTCGAAATCTATCCATGTCTCTGGCTTAGGTTGGAGTTCCTTCCACCATAGCAACGCCTTTCCTGACATGAAGCCGGCTGCAAGCTGGTTTTCTTTTCATCTGGGTACGGGTGGAACTGGAAGTATACCTGCCACTTGTGTAACCAAGTGTCAACAACCTCCTTAGTTCGAGACTTTTGATCTCCTGGAAAAGGGTCTGGAGTTATGTTCGGACCTAGCACTGAAGCCATGGCATCCACATGCGTGAGTGCCTGCACAGTGCTAGCCAGAAGGGTGAGAGTCGCCTAAATCCCTTGGAGTTGCTGTGTCAACCCCGTTTGATTCGCATTAACCTGCTCGAATTTTCCATCCAGAGCAGTGGTGAATTCACTTAAGGCCTTCTTCGTAATCAGATCGTCATAAAGACCCTAGTCTTCCTCTCCCACAGGAGTGTAATCCAAATCCTGATCTCCCATGGTGAACTCGGGATTTGCAAAATCAGACATATCTGAAATCTGATTTGAAACGAATATAAACTGAGAGAAATAACTGGGGGAATCAAAGCTGAAAGGAGAGTGGAGCAAAAAAAAAAACCATCCCAAGAGATGCTGACGAAAGAAGATGCTAAAAACTGGCGAACAGCGGCGCAAATATCCCCGAAGTTCTTCCCTTGCTGGATTCGCTGCAGGCTGCAGTGTACGAAAATCTGCAGCAATCCCTACGGTACGGAATCCTCCTGTTGGCCGTACTGACGCAACAGTACGGATGCCTGTCGCGGCTGTGCGGTTGCTGACGCGATCTGTATGGATGCTGACTCGGTCCGTACGGTTGCTGACGCGATCTGTACGGATGCTGACGCAGTCCGTATGGTTGCTGATGCGATCTGTACGGATGCTGACGCAGTCCGTACGGTTGTTGACGTGGGTTGTACGACAGCTGACGCGGGTTGTACGAAATCCTGATGGCGCAATCGAGTCGATGGGCAAGGAGGGCTTCTCGCACAAGGCTATGGCTGAGCTTGGGACCTTGCCAAGTTATATAGGGAATAGGGCAGCTAATCTAGGAAGCTATGCTTCCCGGAAAAGCTCACCCTCCCAACTTTGGAGGGTGGTGCTTTTTCGAAAAAAGCAACACCTTCCCTCAGAGTGGCTGCACCCTATTCCAGCCCCTTGCGCATCACCCTGCCCTGGCCGAAACTCCTTCCAGCCATGGCGCACCACACAGCCACACGCCTCTGTGTCCTCTAACCCTACGCAGCCCTGACCAGCCTCGAACTCCACGCCTGCCACTCAGCTCCTCTATCGCCTCTCCTACCTGCACTCTCCTAGCTACGCCTCAGCCCTCTCCCACCTAATCCCTTCAGCAATTCCGAATCTTGCTTTCTCTTTCTCCTACCTTTTCCCTACATCCTGACCACCCTGATAACCCATGAACCAACCAAAACTTGCAGAGCAAATTTCGAATTTAGGGCATACTTGGAGGGAGAAATCGTCCAAAGTATTCGCATCAGAAATTCCTACCTCAGGAGTTGGCTCTGATACCAACTGACACGTCCCAGCACTCCTGAAACCCCTAATCTGCAAAACAAACACACACAACGTGAGAAACTGAGCAGGCTACTCACCACCCAACCATGACATCTACGGGATGTGATCCCGAATCAGGAGATGTCCCCTCCGAGCCACGAGCTGAGCTACTGGCAAGAACTACCAATCAGATCCAAACCAGCTTGGTGTCCCATACCACCAGGTGGCGCTGTGAAGCCTAGGATCTGCCACTGGGCCTTGGGCTACGCTAAGATGCAGGCGCGCGTCCGCGACTCAATCCAGGATCAGACCTAGCACCAGGGAACAAAACTTGCTCCCATCAGCACACTGAGAACTGAACCCCCTGGGCTCCTTTTATAGACTCGGGCCCCGAGCGCCAAAAATAGCGAAGACCCCAAACTGGTTCGTACCCTTGCCACTCAACCTGAGAATCAAGCCTGCCTAGCTCTAAGCCTCCCCAGGCTACCTGAGCTAGTCTTGTGTACCCAGTACACGTCAGATACCAATCCGTGCACATGACACCCACGGACATAAAGAGTGGGTTCTGTGGGGCTATTCTAAAAACCAAGAGATAGTAAGTGTGCATGAATTTTGGCATACCGTGCCCTGGGTGCTTGCTTCAAACCATAAAGGGCTTTTCTCAGCCGCCCTACCTTGTTTTCAAAATTAACAACCTCAAAGTTGGGAGGTTGTGTGACATAGACTTCTTCTTGCAGATCCCCATGTAGAAAAGCAGTCTTGATGTCAAGTTGGTGCACTTGCCAATGGTGATGGGCTGCAATGGCAATGACACATTTGATGGTAGTAATCCTGGATGTGGGAGCAAATGTCTCCTCAAAGTCAATGCCTTGTTGTTGGGCATGCCTTTGTATCGATCTATACTGCCATCATCTTTCCTTCTTAATTTGTAGACCCATGGAGTACCAATGGCATGCTTGCCGAGAGGGAGATCTACTAATTCCCATGTGTCATTTTTGGCAATGGATTGTAACTCAGCTCTCATTGCATCCATCCACTCTTTGCTGTCAAAAGCATCTTTATGGCACAAAGGCTCTTCATTGCAAGCTGTAGCAAGGAGTGCAAACTCAAGAAAGTGACCATGCATCTGTCTATTCCCTAATCTTGTCCGGGCAGCAAAACGCTGATCTTGTTTGCTGTCCCTCAATGTATCAAGAAGCCACCTGGGAACTTGCCTTTGCTGTCTACTGACAGCACTTTCTTCAATCACTGCATCATGAATAGTGGGATCATTTTGTGCTGGAAGAGAAACTTGCAAATCAGCATGGGGTAGTGGCTGATCATTGCTTGTTGGAGGACCTGCAGGAGGCTCATGTTGCTGGTCAAAGTCTTCCTCTGAGGAAGGCAGAGGTAACCAAGAGTCAAAGGCATCAAACATGTCAACATCTGGCTTAGCTTTGCAGTCCACAAGAGGAGAAGCTAAATGTTCAGCAAAGATTACATCTTTACTGACAATAATCTTCCCAGTATTTGGTTGGTATAACCTATAGCCTCTGCTCTCCTGGCTATAACCAATAAATATACATTTGATTGCCTTGTCATCAAGCTTATGTCTCAACTGAGATGGTACATGAACATATGCAAGAGACCCAAAAACTCTCATATGTGAAAGTGAAGGCTTCCTGCCTTTCCATGCTTCATAAGGTGTAACAGTCTTCAATGCCCGTGTAGGTGATATATTCAGCACATAGTTGGCACACATCACTGCATCAAGCCAAAATTTATTGGGCAAAGACTTGGCCTTAAGCATGCATCTGGCCATCTCCATTGTGGACCTGTTTTTCCTTTCACAAACACGATTCTGTTGAGGAGTGTAAGGAGTAGTGCATGAGTGAACAATGCCCCGTGAAGACAAAAATGCATCAAACTCCTTTGACATATACTCTCCCCCCCTATCTGTCTTGAGGGTGACAAGCTTGCATCCTCATTCATTCTCAACCATATTCAGCCACCTTTGAAAGCATAAGAACACTTCAGATTTGACTTTTAAAGGATATACCCAGCAATATCTTGTGAAGTCATCAATGAGAGTCATAAAATATTTGTACCCTCCAATGGCAACTATCCTCATTGGGCCACAGACATCACTGTGCACTAGCTGCAATTTCTTTTGTGAGAGTTTTGGACAATTCTTTTGGAAAGGAAACTGATGCATCTTACCCAAAAGACAACCCTCACAAACATATTTGGAAACTGTGAGAGTTTGAGGTACATCATTTGTCATCTGCTATGAATGTAGCTTTGCAAGAGCTATATAATTGAGATGACCCATTCTCTCATGCCAAAGATGAGTTTCAGCAAGCTGTGAATCTGAAATAGCAAATGCTTCAATAGAAAGTGCAGCTGAGTGATGATCAAGGTGATAAACACCCTTTTGCAAAGTGCCAGTGAGAACTATGGCATTGTCATCATGAAGATCATAAACTAGGCATCTGTAGCCATTAAAAATCACTCTGAAACCTGAAGTGGCAATTGCTGAAATTGAAATCAAGTTGCCTTCAATTCTAGGCACAAAAAGAACATTTGTCAGAGTGACAGGATGGCTTGAAATGGATGTAAGCTGCACATCTCCAATTCCTTTTACAGCATAGGAGGCATTATTAGCACATGTGACAGTTCCCCCTCGAGGTGCATTAGCTAAAGAATGAAACAACTGTCTACAAGATGTGACGTGCTTGGAAGCACCACTATCAAAATACCAAGACTGAGCATCATTAGCTACTAGTAAAGAGTGCATCAGCTTTGGAGGGATCAAATGAGCAATGGACAGCCCATGCCCAATCATCCTGGAGAGCATGTGCATGTGAAGCATCTGCTGGCTCATGGGATTCAATAGCATGTGAGGCATTAACTGTCAATCCTGCTTTCTTTTTCTCCGAAGCAATACGCTTCCTGCATTCTGAAATGTCATGTCCAGGCTTGCGACAATAGTTGCATCTTTTCTTCTTTGACTTATCTGCTGTATTTTTAGATGCATGGGAGGAATTGCAACTGCTATGTGCAGATTTAGGCTTGCCCATAGGCTTGGAAGCCTTGCCTCTTCCTGTCTGCTGTGAAGCAAATGCATGATCAGGAATAATGGCTTGTCTATTAGCACGTCTTTGCTCTTCCTGCAAAAGCAAAGTAACTAGCTGATCAAAAGAATAGTGGTCTGGATTACCCATGGCCACCTCAAGGCTATCACTGCACAGAGCTGGCTGTCCAAAAAATGACAGCAAATATCTGCAAATTTCCAACCCAGATCAAAGGGCAAATGCAGATCTGACCCAAATGTGACTGTGTTAGGCAATGTTCACGGCAAAAACAGCAAATAGGCCAAAAAGAGGGCAAATGTAGAAAAGCCCCAAATTTTGCCGAGATTTTTGCAAATGTGACCCAATGTATTGTAATCTGACTCTATGTCCTGGAGAAAAGACTCAATGTCTGAAAATCTGACTCAATGTTCTCCAGTCTGACCCAATGTATTGCAATCAAATAAGAAATTGCATATCAAATCCCAAAAAAATAGCCTCAAGGCTTGCAACTGCAAAATTAGGACTTGCTGTCCACAAATTGACTCCAAAAGTGCACCTGTCCCAAAGTATAGACCTCAAGATGTAGGCTTTCACTGTAGGAAGATAGGATAACAGAAGCCCTCAAAAGGCCCAAATTTTGAGAATGTCTGCAAATGATTTCACACGTGCCAAATGTTGTACCAAATCTCGGAGCAAGTACAATGCAAGTACAGCGTACAGCGCAAGTACTGAACTAATGTACGAAACAGTACGAAATCCAATGTATGGCTGTACGGATGCATGATGTACGTCTGTATGAAAACACATTACAAGACAAGTACGCTGACTGTACAGAGTGCAGGTACAGAGAGCAGTACGGAGCTGTGTACAGAGACGTACATAGTGCAGTACGAAAACATGTACGGAGACTGCTGTACGATTGTACGGCAATGCAGATACGAATCTGTATGGCTGTACGGCGGCGCAAGTACGGAGCCGTACGATGGCTCAGATATGGGAGTTGTATGACTGTAAGTACGGTCGTCCGTACAGCCGTACGGACTGTACGGATGAAGAAGCAGAGAAGCTGAAGGGAGCTGGTGTGAGTCTGGGGGCAGGAGACGAATCTAAACGTGGCTCTGATACCACTGTAGGTTCGATAGGCAAAAGAGAGAATACAAGGTACAAAAGAGTCAATAGATGAACAGCCGTCACGTCAACTAGAGTATTAGAAAAGAAAGAGTACAAAGTACTTGTACCTAGACCCTAGGACTAAGTGTTCTAGGTGTCACATAGGACTAAGTGTCCTAAGTGGCCTAAAAGGCACTAAAACTATAAGTGCCTATATCTATGCCTACAAGGCACATATCATGGCCTATAGGGCATCACTAGAACCACCAGAAGATGGCCTACAACAAGGGACCAAAGAACCAGGAGCAAAATTAAAACCTTGGGAACAAATGAAGACATGGGCTGCCACAAGGCATGCCCGTGCAACTTAAAAAAGAAGAAATGAAAGCCTTGGAACAACGTAGGGGCTGGCCGATGTGAAGAGGAGGGGCGTGAAAGCTTGAGGAAGAAAAGACGCACGAAAACGGAAGGAAAGACGGTGCCATGAGCTCCACAACAAGTAGAAGGGCTGGCATACGGAATTCGGCGGTGATCCCAATGCAGGGCCTAGGCTGCCGTACGGCCATTTGGATTGTACGTACGCCGTGAACCTTGATTGCTGGTACAGCTATATGGAAGAAGGCAGCCTTCCTTGCTTGGACTCTACAGAAGGGATTTCTCACTGCTATGCGGGCTGCTTGACAATCATTCACTGCAGATTTGCAGAGGTGCTTCTCAAGGAGACTCTCGAAATCCCACAGGAATAGACATGAAGCAAGATAGATTCTGAGTGTAGCTGCCATCAGATCCGCATTAGAGCTAAGGACGTGCATAAAAATCGCTTTTAGAAGCAGGTTTGGACATTATGAGTTTTTGGTAATGCCGTTTGGACTTACCAATGCTCCAACTACATTTGTCAAGCTTATGAACGATTTACAATGACCATATATCGGAAAGTTTGTAGTATATTTTATTGACGATATCCTTGTTTTCAGCAAAAAATATTGATGAGCATTGCAAAGACTTAAAAATAGTGTTCAATACTTTGAGGAAAGCCAGTCTGTACGTAAATAAAAATAAAATTGTGTTTGTGCATGGTAAGACTTGAATATTTAGGATTCATTATTACTCCTAAGGGGGTGGAAATGGATCCAAAGAAAGTGGCCGCGATACTTACTTGGCCTATCCCTTAGAGTTTGATCGCTTTGCAATTATTCTTGGGATTTGTCCAATTTTATCGAAGCATGGTAAGACTTGAATATTTAGGATTCATTATTACTCCTAAGGGGGTGGGATTGGATCCAAAGAAAGTGGCCGCGATACTTACTTGGCCTATCCCTTAGAGTTTGATCGCTTTGCAATTATTCTTGGGATTTGTCCAATTTTATCGAAGCATGGTAAGACTTGAATATTATTACTCCTAAGGGGGTGGGATTGGATCCAAAGAAAGTGGCCGCGATACTTACTTGGCCTATCCCTTAGAGTTTGATCGCTTTGCAATTATTCTTGGGATTTGTCCAATTTTATCGAAGGCATATCAAAGGATATTCCAAGATTGTATCGCCATTGACTAATTTGACTTCAAATAAAGTACCTTTTATATGGGGACAGAATCAACAAGAAAGTTTTGACGCCATAAAACAAGCTGTGGTCTCAACACCAGTGTCAAAAATAGCTCATCCCCAAATAGTTCATCCCCAAAAACCGTTTTTCATAGAAACTAATGCAAGTGGCAATGCGGTAGGAGTAGTTCTCCTCCAAGAGGAAAAGCAAGAAGATTTCTCCCTCTCAACAAAATTAGCCAACTCATGAATTAGAGTTGTATGGCATTGTCCATGATTTGAAGACATGGATACATTATTTGTATGATTCAGAGTTATATGTTTGTGTCGATCATGATATTTTAAAACATTTTTGTAAACAACCTAGCCTGAGAGGCCACCAAGCTAGGTGGGTAGAACTCATGCAAGAGTTTAACATGACGATTTAGTACCGAAGAGGGAAGGAAAATAAAGTTGCCGATGCGGTGTGCCGAGATTAGAGAAACTCCAAAGGTGAACTCATCCAGAGCCTTTGGCTTAAGGCTTATGTGCTTTAACCCTGGGAAAAGAATGATTTGGCATCCAGAAATGATAACCTTACGCAAGATATACCATAGTGGATGGTATGCTAAAAAGAAATCGCAAGGTAGTAGTACCTAATCAAAATGATCTCAAGCAAAGAGTCATTCAACAGTGCCATGATAGCCCCTGTGCGGGACCTCCAGGTGTCGAGAAGACATATGATCTCGTAAAGCACGATTTCTTTTAGCCAAAATGAAAAAACATTTTCATGAATATGTGACATGTTTTTCATGTCAAGTGAGTAAGGCAAAGCGGGTGAAGCCACCTGGACTTTTACAAAATGGAAATACCACTAGGCAAGTGGTAGGGCATTTCCATGGACTTTATAGTGGGTCTACCTACTACGACACAAGGTGGATATCATTCTATCCTCGTGGTGGTTGATCTTCTTACCAAAATGGCTCACTTCATTCCGACTAGGGAGTCTGTTAGTGCCCGCATGTAGCGGATTTGTTTATTAAACATATATTTCTTCTGCATGGATTACCCAAATCCTTAATGTCAGACAGAGACGTTAAATTTACTATATTTTTTTGGACTACAGTGTTTGAAGTACTAGGGACTGAGTTGGGAATGAGTAGTGCGGATCCTCCACAAACGGATGGTCAGATAGAAATAGTCAACCAAACTTTAGAGGATATGCTTAGAGCATATGATTCATTGAGGCAACATACGTGGGACAAGTGGTTGCGACTTTTAGAATTTGCCTACAATGACAGAAAACTTTCCTCTATAGGAATGAGTCCATTCGAGCTGAACTATGGTTAGATACCAACAAATCCAACTACGGTTGGAATAACTCAGAAATTGCCTAGTGCCGCGAGCTATGTAGTTCAGATGCAGTAAATGCTAGCACTTGCGAGAGCTAACATCCGCCAAGCTATGGATAGAGCTAAGGCGTATGTGGATGAAAATAGATCCCCTAAAGAATTTAAGGAAGGAGAAAAAGTTTTTCTAAGAATTCCTTCACTCTTAGTCTTTGACTGCAGGAAAGTGTGCTAAGTTATTGCCTCAATATTGTGGGCAGTGGTTAATTCTTAAAAGCATAGGCAAGGTAGCCTATAAGTTGGAATTACCACAGGGTTGTAAGGTGCACCCAGTGTTTCATGTTTCTCATTTAAAGAAGTTTTTGCACCTAGATGACTCACTAATCGAGCGTGTTGTTTTGTTTCAGGAGATAGAGGATAATCCAAGGTGCAAACTAACAAGAATCTTGGACCGAGGAACAATGCAAGTATGCAATCGGAAGATACCCACAGTGTTGGTTGCATGGCATGGTCTACCTCTATCTAAACCTATCTGGGAATCCGTGTACTAGATGGGGAGAGAATTCCCAAATTTTATCATCGATGATGCTAATACTTGAAGAGGGAAGGAATGTTATGCTCAAGCCGAGATAACATGACCTCAGAAGGATCCGTGTCACGGGGACGTGGTGGTGATGGTGAAGTGTCCAAACTAACTGTCACTGAATTTAGCCTAGGGTGCCAAGACACGGGCCTTAGTTAATGCCCAAAAGGTACCTATGATTTCATGTGCAATAAGTGCAATCCTAGTGCTATTAGAGTGGTTTCAATTTCTAAGGTATTGCGCTTCAAGTATATGGTTAAAGGAATCAATGTCAAGGTCCTTGGTGAGAGCGAATTGACATTGACTAGATGGGGTCCTAAGGTCAGGGGCCTAGGTGCACCGAAATGTGTAATTGCCAAGGGGCAAATGGAATTAAATGATACTCCAAGAGAGGGGTAAATGGTGTCCCAAAGGATGGACCTAGGAATGTGACATGTGGCATCCGGAACTGTCTAGGGACTTGTGGGCTTTGTGTACAGCGTGCAAGGTGAAAAAAAGGTGAGAGACGTGCATATGATAGCTTGCTGACATAGAGGTTGGCTGGGAGGAACATTTGAGTGTCATCGCTTGTGAAATTTAAAGAATCGTTATGTTGTTTGTTTCAATAGAGGAGATTATGAGCGCTATTGGGGTCCAACAAGGTTTCTCGTTATCACCAACCCTATTTGGCCTCTACATAGACGCGCTCTAGACCTTTATGGAGACACTAGGGGGGGCTGAATGCTTTTTCAATGGTTCCTTGATTCTGTATGTAGATGACGTGGTGCTATTATTCCTTTCTATAGAGGGCCTCCAAAGACACCTAGATACGTTACAGGCATTCTATGAATCACATGATTTGAGGGTCAACCTTGGTAAGATCGAGGTTATGATCTTTAACACATCCCAGCATCTATGCATAGAAAGTGGTTCACTTTTGATGGATCCCCATTATTTCATCATACACATATTTATAATGTCTCTTCTCTAACCCCAATTTCACAAGGAGACCACCAATGCAGCCGGTTTGAGTAGAGGATATGTTACATAAGCCTAGCTCGAGAGACATTGCTTCCACTCACACTTTCACGACGCTCGAACCAAGGCTCTCTCCTTCATCCGACCAGCAGGCATGTATGGCAGCCCTTGTTGGCAGTCAAGTCTCTCAGATGCACACTAGGCTAGGGTAGAGCGACTTTAGAGGTTCTCATGTTATCGCAGATGATCCGCAGTAAGCCTTTAGTTAACCACCAGATCATCCAAGCTAAGTTTAGGTCATCTCTGCTGCTGCAACTTCAAGTGGCAATCCAAGTTATTACATATTTGTACCGGGTCAAGGAGTACAGCACTTGCACCTTAGGGCGACGTAGATTACCATGACCATCACTATCCTCCTCTATGGCACTAGCGGCTTACAGTGATAAAAAATGCTACTATGCGCACAAATGCAGGTGGTCTGACATATTGGGGCGCCGCATGGACAAATTATCCCCCTTTCAGTACAGCATTGAGGCTCCATCTATCCCCCTCAGATATCACGAGGTCAAACAGGTCATACGTGAGGACATCCTATAGCTACACACATTCAAAACCTAGTTGGCACCGAGTGAAGTGCAGCGTCTGCAGGGATCATTGCTTGCGCATCTCTGCGGAGTCATTGATCTACCAGAGTACACCCGGATCCACCTCCCACATTCACTAAGGATCTCTATCGGACACTTCCACGTTTCATCACATTGACTCTGCATTGAGAGTGGATGAGCTGAGGACATACCCAAGGGAAAGTCGCATCTGCACCTTGTGTGATCAACAAGAGATTGAGTCAGAGAAGCACTTCGTGTTCAAATGCCCTATATACTATGAGATCCGAGGCCGCTATCATTCTCTTCAAAGACGGCTTCAGACTCCTCTCCTAATTCTTATCCTATCCAAATCAAAGATGCTTAGCAACCCATCCATGAGGCAGTTAAGTATAGAGAGCGCTATTGAGATCGCAGAGATAGAGGGCTAGACTTATTGTAGAGCATGAGTATGAAAATCTTCCAGCTAGATCACATAGAGATCCAGGGCGAATGACACAACACACTCGACAAAAGCAGACACACAAATGATGCTTGGGGACATCCCATCCATGTTCACGGCCCCAGCATGACCGACAAGGGTTAATGTGGCTCTTGTCATATGTAGAGCCATCGCCAAGAGGCCATGACGACCCACATCCATAGATAGTTGCTAGCATTCCATCTCTAACCTCATGCAAGTAGAACCCCACCCATCACCGGGCCCATCATGATATATCACTCCCCGTTTATGGCCTCCACTCACGTATCTAATAAATTGATGATGATGATGATGATAATGATGTTATGACTATTAGTACTTAGCATTGAGCATGAGTGATGATTCTCGTTTAATAGCTCCATCCTTTGATGTTCTGACTATGTAGTAATTAGGATTTAGCATGGGTGATGATGCTCCTTTAGTAGCTCCACCCTTTCAGCTTGTATCATATTTCTCTTCGGAAGACTATAATAATCTCTCTCTCTCTCTCTTTGCGATTGAGAAGGGAGCTAGAATGCATCAGCCCAGACATGCTACAGTCTGTACCCTTTGTGACATGCAGACAGTTGAGACAGAGGCACATGTGGCTCTACAGTGCCCCCAATATGCACATATCAGGGAGGACTACCAGCAGATAATGGAGGACTCCGCTCAGCTGACATCAGTTCTCTCTACTGCCTCTCCAACAGCATTGGGATCTTTTGTCACTCGTCTTTTTACCTAGCGTCAAGAACTCATAGACTCCTGACCCCTCTCCTTGAGGAGACTCTATTTTACATTGTATTGAGACGGGTCCCAAGGGTCATTTTTGGCCCCCCGAGGACGTTAATAGACTCTACTTCTACTTCTCTCTCTCTCTCTCTCTCTCTCTCTCTCTCTCACACACACACACAATCAATCAATCAATCAATAGTTGGTATGACAATGAGTGCAAAGCGTTTAAGGAACGTTGGTTCTCTAAGATCAAGGACAACCCAGTTAGAATCAAACTAGGAAAGAGTATTGACGCTTAATATCATGGAAGAAACAACGGTTTCTTACCCGCCATAAACAAGAATTCTTAAGTGCTATTTAGAGTTGCGACAAGAATCTAGATGACTGAAGGAGCATATCCTCTCACACATACAAATCCACTCACCCAACATACTTGAGCATCCATTTATACAAAGGTCTGCATACTGAGTACCTGTCAAAGGCAAACTCAGCAGTGACAAGGCTAGCACTAAAAAAGAAGGCTAATAGAAAAGAAGTGCATTCTCTTTGTTCAAGCTACAACTTCTTGTGAAGACTATACAATTTCAATTTAGTCTCTCCCAAACGAGTATTTCTAAGCAAAAAATGCTAAGATAATCTGGCTGATATGGCAATGCACTACTTAAGATAGAAAGAATTAATCGCAATATCAACAAGCTACAACAGGATGAAAACTTCACATTGTGAAATTTGCATGTCCGCTAATATGGCGGAAACACATCAAGATAGATCTAGGAACATGCCCAAACTCATCCTCTAAACACAAAACACACATACAGTCTTAATCTCATGACAATCACTCACAATGTTGAAAACCATAACTTCCATCATGCATAGCTGGGACTAGCTGCCATGACATCCCCATCAACATCATCAATCCCCAACGATGGGTGTAGACCATGGTCTAAACATATGCTCTCACCCATACATATCCACACACATACTTGAGCATCCATTTATACAAGGGTCTTCGCGCTGACTCCTGAGTTTCTATCATCACTCGGGAGGTGAAGAGCAAACTCAGCCATGAAAAGAAGAACTCTAAAGAAGAAGGCTAAATTAAAAGTAGTTCATATTCTCTTTATCCAAGCGACAACTACTTGTGAAGACTATACAATTTCATTTTAGTCTTGTTAGAATTATTGGTATATTCTAGGCAGTGGCCAATGTAATGTAATAAGTAGGTTAGGGGCACTTTTCCCTCAATCATTGAGGTTCAATCCCTAACTATGGTTAGTGGATAGGATAAGGGTTTTGTCACTTAAATAAAACTTGTACTTTCTATCTCTTCTATTCAAGCGTTCAGCTCACTCTTGCTCTCACTCTTGCATTCTACTCTCCCAAATCTCACGTTTGATATTAGAGCAGGTTCTTCCTGCCCGTGCTTCAACTGCTCCCGGTACTGCCTCTTGAGCTCCAGCTCCCGCTCCTGCCCGTCCGTACAGCTGTACTCCTTGCAGGTGTTTTTGGCAGGCATTCTTGCAGATAGCCATTGTTTGGCTTGCATTCTGGGAGCGCATTTAGGACTTTTGTAGTTTTTGCAGATAATTGCAAAATTTGGGGCTTTTGGTTGATTTGCTCCCTTTCAGATGCAATTCTTGCAAAAATTTGGGGCTATTGCATTTTGGATGCAATTTGCAGTTGAAAGATCATTTGGGAGATTTGCAAGCAGTTTTGGACTCAGTGTGAGTCAAATTGCAGACATTTGCCACTTTTTGCAAATATACTTTGTAGATTTTTGGGCATTTGCAGAGCATTGTGGTGCATTTCAAGCCTTTGATAGACTGTGAGAGCAACTGTCATTGTGGGCAGAATTTTTTGGCAGACTTTGGTTGTGCATTTTACATCCCAGGAAGGGATTTTACTTGTCTAGTTCGCTGAATTTTTGAATTTTCTAATAAAAATGGCTCAGAACAACCCCAATGAGGTGTTTGGAGTCCTCACATAGAGGATAAGTTGGATGGCACCAACTACTTGTGGAGTTTTATGGTTCGCAACATTTTGGTTGGCAGACATCTCTGGGATTATGTCAATGGAGATGAAGCATGGCTACACCTGTCACTCCTACAGCTAGAGGCAGGGGTAGAGGTCAAAATGCAGGACAAGTGATTGGAGCAGCAGCTGCTACTCCAGTCAAGTCGGATGGCACCAACTACTCCTTGTGGAGTTTTATGGTTCGCAACATTTTGGTTGGCAGACATCTCTGGGATTATGTCAATGGAGATGAAGCAAGGCCAGAAACTGTGGCTACACCTGTGACTCCTACAGCTGGAGACAAGGGTAGAGGTCAAAATGCAGGACAAGTGATTGGAGCAGCACCTGCTACTCCAATGGCTCCCATAGCAGAGCAGAAAAGATGGGATTCTAGGGATGCACAAGCTCTACTTGTTATGTCTCTTTCTATCAAGAGGTTCATTATTTCTCACACTCGATCATGCAAGACCTTGAAGGCAGCTTGGAGGATTTTACAGAGCATGTTTGCAGCAAGAAATAATACCATAGTTTCCTTCCTGAAGAGAGAGCTATCTCGTACACATATGGATGAAGGAGATTCCATGAATGGTCACCTCACAAAACTTCAGGATTTGAGGAAACAGTTGTTGAATATGAAGGGATAGAGAGAGTGAGAGCAAGAGAGTGTGAGAGAGACAAAAGCTTGGAAGCTGTAGTTGCACAATAGAGTGTAAGAAAGTACAACACAAAGTAGTGTAGATAAGGTTTTGTCATAGTGACAAAACCTTAGTAGTCACTAACCATAGTTAGTGAACTAACTGCAGTTAGGGGGAAAAACCTCTAAAGGAGGGAAAAGTGCCCCTAACTAACTTATTATATTACATTGGTCACTGCTGAATTATAGATATAATTCCAACACCCCCCTGCAGTGCCAATGTCATGTACAAGGCTGATCAATCACCAAACGGATATAAGTTCAGGGCACTGCGAAATGCCTCAAACTTCTCACGTGGTAGTGCTTTGGTGAAGATATCTGCAACGTTGTCATGTGTGGACACAAAGATCATACTGATCTCTCCTGCATGTAACTTCTCTCTGACGTAGTGATAGTGAACCTCAATGTGCTTCGTGCGAGCATGAAACACTGGATTCTTTGCCACGGCAATGGCACTCTGACTATCAGTGAGAATTGGAGAAGGACCCTCCAAAGACAGATGAAGATCAACAAATAAACGTCTCAGCCAGACACATTCCACTGTTGCTGTGAAAGCTGCCCTGTACTCAGCTTCACATGATGAGGTAGCCACTGTAGATTGTTTCTTGCTTAGCCATGAAATGCAAGATTTTCCCAAAAAGAAACAATTGCCACTAGTGGACTGCCTAGTGTCATAATCACCAGCCCAATCTGAATCACTGTAGGCATGCATCTGCAAGTCACCCCCCCTGGGAAATAGTAAGCCAAAAAACTTGGTGCCTTGCAAATAACGGAAGATGCGCTTAACTGCCTGCCAATGCATAGTTTTAGGGCTGTGCATATACCTGCTCACCTGAGATACTGCAAACTGAATATCAGGCCTAGTATTGCAGAGATATATGAGGCATCCAACAGCTTGACTGTAAAGTGTGGCATCAACTGATTCTCCTGCATCATGCATTGTGAGTTTCAGCCCCGGTTCCATAGGAGTAGATATGGGCTTACACTCTTGCATGTTAAATCTGTCCAAAAGTTTCTGAACATACTTGGACTGAGACATAACAGTGCCACGTTTCTCATGAGAGAACTGGATCCCCAAATAAAAATGAAGCAGCCCCAAATCTGACATATCAAAATGGGTCTGCAAATCAGTTTTAAAATCTGCAATTTTGTCATCATTGGACCCTGTGAGCAGTAAGTCATCAACATAAAGAAGGATGACTAATATTTCCCCCCCATCCATCTTGATGTAGAGGGTGCTCTCAGTAGGACTATTGTGCAGCCCCTTGCTGGTTAAAAAGGCATGTATTTTGGCATACCATGCACGAGGGGCCTGTTTCAGCCCATATAAAGCTTTATTAAGCTTGCAGACTTGAAGTGCATTTGCTGTAATTCCAAAACCCGGAGGTGGTTTGACATACACCTCTTCCAGCAAGTCCCCATTTAAGAAGGCTGTTTTGATGTCCAACTGATGAACATTCCACTCAAAATGTGCAGCCATTGCAATTACTGATCGGATGGTGGTCATCCGGGATGTAGGAGCAAAAGTCTCCTCATAATCTATGCCCTTTTTCTGAGCATAGCCTTTAGCAACCAGCCTGGCTTTATATCTGTCAATGGAGCCATCTGGCTTCCGTTTGACTTTAAATACCCATCGTGTGCCAATAGCATGTTTACCCTGTGGCAAGTCCACAACATCCCAAGTCTGATTTTTGGCAATGGACTGCAACTCATCGTGCATGGCATTCATCCAATGCACATTACATTGTGCCTCTTCAAATGTGGCAGGCTCCTCTTCATCAAGGAGAGTACCTGCATATGCTGATTCCACTGAATTAGCACCTTCCATGTGCCTTGCTGCACTGCGAGTCCTGCCAGGTAACGGGGCATCAAGTTTACTCTCCCGGAGAGTCTGTAACAGCCAGTTTGGGACTGTTTTTGCTGCATGTATGTCTGCAATTTCTTGCTGTACCACTTGTTCCACTTCCTGTGGAGGAGGCATGACATCCCGTGGCGAAACTGAAGCATTTGAAGGTTGCTGTAAATTCTGATTTGGATCAGAAAAATCAGCAGGGGAACCCAAAGCAATGGGTAGCAACCCTTGAAGTACATCTTCTGAAGGTGAAGGCATTTGAAAATCAGCCTGAGTGTAAGCTGAATTTTCAGAAAATATCACATCTCTACTTACAATGATTTTGCGTGTAGCAGGATTGTAGAGACGATACCCCTTGCTTTCTGCACTGTATCCAACAAATATGCATTTGATGGCTTTATCTGACAATTTGTGCCTAAATTCAACTGGCACATGTGCATAGGCAAGGCATCCAAAGACTCGGAAGTGATCCACTGAAGGCTTCCTGTCATTCCAGACGTCAAAAGGAGTTTTTGTTTTTAAAGCCTTAGTGGGAGCCCTGTTCAAAATGTAATTGGCACACATCAAACCCTCTAACCAGAATTTATGAGGCATGTGTTTGCTTTTCAGCATACATCTGTCCATCTCCATGAGGGTTCTATTTTTCCTCTCAGCTTTGCCATTTTGCTGAGGGGTCAGCTTGACTGTGAGCTGATGCACAATACCTTTTTGTTTGAGGAAAGCATCAAATTCTGCAGATAGGTATTCCCCACCTCTATCCGTGCGTAATGTCTGTATCTTGAGCCCGGTTTCATTTTCAACCATGGCTGAAAAGTGTTTGAACACTGTGAACACTTCAGATTTCTTTTTCAGCCCATAAACCCAAGTAAAATTGGAGTAGTCATCAATAAATGTGACAAAGTAGAGATGACCACCCAATGAAGGAGTCCTCATGGGACCACAGACATCACTGTGTATAAGCTGCAATTTGCGAACAGCTTTAACTGAACCATCCTTCTTGAAGGGAAATCTATGCATTTTACCTAAAATGCACCCTTCACAGGCATGTGGAGGAGGTATCTCAAGAGGTGGCAATGCATCAACCATTGAAAATTTGTGAAGTGTCATCAAGCTGTTGTAATGCATGTGGCCATATCTGGCATGCCATAATTCTGCATTTTGCATGGCAACTGTAGGGGAAGAAATTGCCAAAGCATGAGCTGCTCTTTTCTGAAAAATATCAAGCTGAAAAAGCCCACGCAGCAGAGTACCAGATAACATTAAGGCATAGTTAGCTTCCCTGTCCCGGACCGCACATTTGTCATCCTCAAAGATGACCTGAAATCCATCTCTGTTAAGAGTGGACACTGAAAGGAGATTTTTGGTTATGCCAGGCACATATAAAACATCAGAAAGTCTGAAAATTGAGCCATCAATTGCAGTGAGCTCAACTTCTCCTGTGCCACGTACTGAATATGAGGAGTTGTTGGCACAAGTGACTTTCTTACCAACAGGGGGTGGATTCAAAGAAGTAAAGAGACACTTCCTCGAAGTGATGTGCTTGGATGCACCGCTGTCAAAATACCATGTGTTCAGTGTTTCATCAACACTGAAAGCAGATGCATCTGAAGGAGAGTCAAAACTGCAAGTCAAAAATGCATATGTATCATCACTGCAAGAAGTTGTACTATCCCGATCATCTGGAACAGCCAACCTAGAATCAGAAATGCAAGATAAAAAGGCATAATCTTGACCAACAAAGTTGGCTGCAGCATCCCCACTGTCAGATGCACAAGGGGCTGAATCTGAAACAGCCATTCCTGAGCTGTTTTTCTTTTCCTTTGCAATCCTTTTCCTGCATTCTGCTATGTGATGACCTGGCTTTTTGCAGTAGTGACAGAAACCCTTCTTTTTGGGCTTGCTTGCATCACTTTTAGCCTTTTGTGAAGGCTGTCCTGACCCACTGGAAGGCTGATTTGCTGCTGTTTTTGCCTGTCCCTTTGTTTTTGATTTGAATTTTGAGAGCATGGCTTGTTCACCTGCACGTGAAGCCAAATTTTTCCTGGTCTGCTCTTCCTGAAGCAGAAGTCCTATCAGCTCATGAAAAGAAAGAGGATTTGCACCCCCCCTCAATGATAAATTCAGCGAAGTATGAAAGCTGAGATAAGACTCAGGAAGAGAATTCAGAGTGGTTGTAATCATCTCTGAATCAGGAATAATTTCATCTATATTTAACAACTGCTCTCTGAGATCCTGTAGCTTAGTGAGGTGGGCTGACATGGAGTCACCCTCCTCCATATGTGTATTGCTTAACTCTCTTTTTAAAAAAGATACCCTGGCATCATTCCGTGCTGCATACATGCTTTCCAAAATATCCCACGCTGCCCTGGAGGTCTTACACGACCGGATATGCGGAATGATTGATCTTTTCACTGAAAGAGAGATGCAAGACAAGGCTAAGGCATCCCGTGAATCCCATCTCTTTTGCTCAGGAGTATTAACTGTAGCTGCACCAACAACTTGTCCTGCAGCTGCACCTTGTGCACGACCTCTTCCACCTCCTTGGTGAGGAGGGGTAGCAGGTGCAATATCTGCTGGTCGGATTTCATCCCCATTGACATAATCCCATAAATTGCGAGAAATCAGAATATTACGTACCATGAAACTCCAGAGGGAGTAGTTGGTACCATCCAATTTGTCTTCCTGAGAAAGACCACCGAACTGAAAATCATTCTGATTTTGATGGGCCATATCTGAAAAAGGAATTGAAGCAGATACAAAGCTGAATTCCCTTACTGGGAATAAAATGCACAACTCCCAAAAACCACACCCAAGCACGAGCTGTATATGCAACTTAGATTTCTGCACTTGAGCTGTCAGAAATCTGTCCAAGCATAAAACACTCTCACAAATCTGCCAAAAGTGTTCCAAACACTCCAAGAAAGGCAGTATGTACAGAATACTCCAAAAAATGCTCTCCAAACACAAAAGCCCCAATTTGTGGCTAGAAATTGCAGCCAGAAAGGGGTAAAAATGCCAAAAGCCCCAAATCTGCAATTTTAATACAAAAGCCCCAAATTTCAGACAAATCTGCAATTTTGCTCTTGTGATAGCTTCAAACTTGCCCAATGATTGCAATGGCTTCAATCTGTAAAATGCCCCAAATGTTCTTGCAGAATACTTAGCCAAACAATGGCTGTCTGCAAACTTAGCCTGTCAAAGATCACTTGCCAAAACAAAGATGACCTGCCAAAAATCACCTGCCAAATCTCTTGTCCAAAACCAAGAAGATCCGTGCTGCTGTACTGAAGCAGATGCAGTACAGATTGACGGCGAAGTACAGATTGCAGGTATGGCGAAAAGCAGATGCGGTACAGATTGACGGCGCTGTACGGTGTACGGCCACAGGGTACGGCAAAGTACGGCACAGATGACGCAGCTTTTCGCAGGTACGGCGAAGTACGTCTGCAGGTACGGCGAAGTACGACTGCAGGTACGGCGAAGTACGACTGCAGGTACGGATTTGTACGGAACTGGTACGGAACAGTACTGCAGCAGTTTACGAACAGTTTCGGCGCTGGTACGGCGGGCGAAATCGTACGGCAGGCGTCAGACTTCCGTACAGTCGTACGGACTGTACGGGCAGATTTGCGTAGGCTGAAAATCGAGGCTGAGATTGAAACTTGAGGGAGCAAGGAGCACCAGGCTCTTGGACCTGCTCTGATACCAAATGAAGGGATAGAGAGAGTGAGAGCAAGAGAGTGTGAGAGAGACAAAAGCTTGGAAGCTGTAGTTGCACAATAGAGTGTAAGAAAGTACAACACAAAGTAGTGTAGATAAGGTTTTGTCATAGTGACAAAACCTTAGTAGTCACTAACCATAGTTAGTGAACTAACTGCAGTTAGGGGGAAAAACCTCTAAAGGAGGGAAAAGTGCCCCTAACTAACTTATTATATTACATTGGTCACTGCTGAATTATAGATATAATTCCAACAGAATATAGATGAGGTTATTCTAGATTCAGACATGATCACTACCACTCTAGATTCTCTTCCTGAGTCTTATCTCGGTTTCCACACCTCGCTGAATTTGTCATTGAGGGGGGGTAGCAATGCTCTCTCTTTTTACGAGTTGGTAGGACTCTTATTGCAAGAAGAGTTGACAAGAAAAAACATGGCAACACGGGCTGGCGAGCATGCCATGCTTTCTAAGTTCAAGCCCAAAGGAAAAGGGCAGCAAAAGCAACATGCAAATCAGCCCACACATCAGCATAAAGCTGATTCAGTACAGCCCTCTTATAAGGCTAAAGGTGATGCAGATAAGCCCTAAGAGGAAGGGCATTTGTCACTACTGCAAGAACCCAGGTCATTACATTGGTGAATGCAAGAAGCAAATAGGTAAGGAAAGGAAAAGGGATTCACGTATGGCTATCTCAGATGCATCACCTCCTAGTACACATGATGGAGGGGATGTTACAACCAACTTTGTGGAAGAGCACTATGCCTTTTTATCTTGCATTTCAGATTTTCCAATGGATAGTCTAGTTACTACAGCCACTCTTGAGGATGACCCGTATCATGTATGCTTTCTTGACTTGTAGCTATGACCCTTCAAAGGATGCACTTTCAGTGTCAATGAAAGAGAATGACTATGCTTTGATGTTGTCTGGCACTTTGTATCGGGGACTTTTTCAGCTTGACATTTATGAGAAAAGGTCCAATCTTGCACTTTCAGTGAGCGACTCCCACTGCTGCGATGCAGAATGCGGAGTTATGGCATGCGAGATATGGGCACATGAGCTATGGCAGCTTGATGACACTTCAAAAGCATGCTATGGTTGATGCATTGCCTCCTTTGGAGTTACCTCCTCCTCATGCATGTGGGAGATGCATCCTTGGCAAGATGCATAGATTTCCTTTTAAGAAGGATAGTGCAATAAGAGCTAGTCGTAAATTACAACTCATACATAGTGATGCCCATGAGGACACCTGCTTTTGGTCGTTATCTCTATTATGTTACATTCATAGATGACTTCACCAATTATACTTGGGTCTATGGTCTAAAGAAAAAATCAGAAGTATTTATGCATTTCAAACACTTTGTGGCTATGGTTGAAAATGAGACAGGACTCAAGGTGCAAAGACTTCACACTGACAAAGGGGGGGTTCACACTGACAGAGGGGACATGTCTCATAAATTTGAGGCATTTTTGAAGGAGATGGCATCACGCATCAGCTTACAATGAGGCTTACACCTCAGCAAAAAGGCAAAGCTAAGCGCAAAAATCACTCTCTCATGGAGATGGATAGATGCATGTTTACCAGTAAGAAGTTGCCTCACAGGTTTTGGCTGGAAGGCCTTGTGTGCCAATTATGTTTTGAATCACAAAGGCTTTGAAGACAATCACTCCCTATGAGGCTTGGAATGGAAGAAAGCCCTCAGTGGATCAATTTAGAGTTTTTGGTTGTGTTGCATATGCCCACATGCCGGTGGAGTTTCGACATAAGTTGTCAGATAAGACACTTAAGTGTATTTTCGTTAGGTATAGTGCACAAAGCAAAGGCTATCGTCTCTACAATCCTGCTTCTCGCAAGATTTTTGTGAGTAGAGATGTTATTTTTTCAGAGAATTCGGCACATATACATGCTGAATTTACTATTCCAACTTCTTCAGATGATGTTTTTGAGGGGATGCTTCCTATAGCTTTTGGTTCCCCAGCTGAGGCTCATAATGAAAATCAAAATTTACAGCAACCTCCTCCTAATCCACATGCCACATGTTGATTTTGTTCCTGCACAGAGTGTGGATGAAGTTGTTAGGCAAGAGATCCAAGAGATACATGCAGCCAAAACATTGACACTCAGAGTGGGCATCTCCCGGATATATGAAAAAGTTCTATGCCGATTGAAGCAATCTCAGGGACTATCGACTGCATTTCAAAGCAACATGGGAGTCAAGCAAGGCTGCCCACTCTCACCCACTTTATTTGGGATATGCATTGACAGGCTAGAAGAACTTGTAAAAGAAGCTATGTCAACAGAAGACATACAAGACCCCAAAATAGGAGTGTGGGTAATATTGTTACTGCTATATGCAGATGATATAGTTCTTTTTGCATATGATCCCGACCACATGCACAAACTATTATAGATATTGAAGACCTTTTGTCTAGAGAGCGGGCTGCAGGTAAATGTCAACAAAACCAAAATGATGGCAATGTGCACCATTCAGCCTTTACATCCCCCAGAACACATTGGCAGGCTATAAAACGCATCTTCCATTATTTGCAAGGCACAAAATCTTAGGCTTAATGTTTCCCAAGGGGGGTGACTTGCAGATGCATGCTTACAGTGACTCAGATTGAACTAGAGAATGTAAAGCTGAATACACGGCAACTTTCACAGCGCCAATTGAATGTGTTTGGCTGCGTCGTTTGTTTGCCGATCTTCATCTCTTATTGGAGGGTCCTTCTCCAATTCTCACTGATAGTCAGAGTGCTATAGCAGTGGCAAAGAATCATGTGTTTCATGCTCGCACGAAGCACATTGAGGTTCATTATCATAATGTCAGAGAGAAGTTGCATGTAGGGGAGATGAGTATGATCTATGTGTCAACACATGATAATCTTATAGACATCTTCACCAAAGCACTTCCACATGAGAAGTTTGAGGCATTTTGCAGATGCATGCTTATAGTGACTCAGATTGAACTAGAGACTATGATACCAGGCAGTCTGCTAGTGGTAATTGTTTCTTTGTGGGCAAAGCTTGCATTTCTTGGCTGCGCAAGAAACAATTTACAGTGGCTACTTCCTCATGTGAAGCTGAGTACAGGGCATGCTCGCACGAAGCACATTGAGGTTCATTATCATTATGTCAAAGAGAAGTTGCATGTAGGGGAGATGAGTATCATCTATGTGTCAACACATGATAATCTTATAGACATCTTCACCAAAGCACTTCCACGTGAGAAGTTTGAGGCATTTCGCAGTGCCCTAAACTTATCTCCTTTTGGTGATTGATTACTACTTTGTACACCACATTGGAACTTCAGGGGGTGTTAGAATTATTGATATATTCTAGGCACTGGCGAATGTAATGTAATAAGTAGGTTAGGGGCACTTTTCCCTCATTGAGGTTTTTCCTCCTAACCACAGTCCAATCCCTAATTACGGTTAGTGGATAGGATAAGGGTTTTGTCACTTAGACAAAACCCCCCTCTTTCTTGTACTTTCTATCTCTTCTATTCAGACGTTCAGCTCACTCTTGCATTCTACTCTCCCAAATCTCACAAGTCTCTCCCAAACAAGCGTTTCTAAGCAAAAAATGCTTAGACAATCTTGTTGAGAGGGCAGCCCACGCACCACTTAAGATAGAAAGAATTAATCGCCATATCTGCAAGCCACAACATGGATGAAAACTTCACAAGGAGAAATTTATGTGGCCACTTACACGGCGGTGAACATATATCTAGATGAATCCCAAACTCATCCTCTAAAAACACAATGCATAGCGCAGTTTCAATCTCATGGAAGTCACTCAAAAGAGGAGTAATTCCAAAGAATTTTGGATGAAGCTGTTGGAGAAAAGATCACCATGTCCTATAATCGGCAACATGAAGAGGAAGTGACATATAACTCAAATTCCCAAACAATCTTGAAATTTTACAATTAAAGCATTTAAAGAACTATAGAACAAACTAACAGAATGGCTTGCCTATCAACTACTTAAAACTACACCGTAATGACACACAAATATCCACAATTTTCAATAGGCATTAACATTAAGAAGAATACATTTTGATTTCTAAGTGTCAACACCAAATAAACTAAGCATGTATAAAGAGAAATCCAAAAGCTTACCTCCTTCCTAACTTGATCAAATGCTAGAGGTAACATTTTTAAACTCTTTTCATCCCCCTCATCCTTCAGCATGATCTCAACTTCATCTTGAATATTGTTCAATGCTTTACCTCGCTCAAACTACAAGTCACAATGATTTCAAAAGTAAGGAAAAGCAAACACACATGCCTAGGAACTTACAAATCACTTCATACAGACTCACATGGCAATCAACTCAGCTACCACATTCAGTTGCTTATACAAGCCTTTCCCTTTCTCTCACATACCAAAATCAGCCATCATACACATGCCTACCAAGCCAAGGAGCTTGTAAATCAATTCATATAAACCACACGGCACTCAGCAAGCATACCAAACCAACAACCAAAGTAGGAAAAGAAACAAAGGCACATGCATGTGGTCGGACGCACACATCATGTTTTGCATTCTACTTGTCTTACAATCGCACCATCATACTTGTAAAATTTGTTGCATAGCGACATCTTCCAAAAGGGTTATGAGGCCTTTAGGACTTAATTAGTAGGGAGAACTTACTATGCCATGCAAGACTCGATTAAGCCATATGCCATAATATAAAGTTACAGAACTCACACAAGATTTTTATATAGGTGGGTGTGTTGAAAGTCTCCTACAAATTTTTTACCTGAAATGGTTTTTATATATGAAGACAGGGAGAGACATGATTGTTCTGCAAATCAAATTGTAGTTTGCAAATGCATCCTTGTCTAGATTAGACTACTTCATGTGGTCTTCTAATACTGTAGTGAGTCATCCCACACCATAGTGTGCAACGTTCATGTTGTTTACAAAGTCTATGCTCAAAAGGTCCAAACCATTCGGGCTTCCAAAAGCGACCAGGTGGATTATGATTCGTTACTTACACTTTCTTCAGAGCTCATCATGGACACAAGCAATCAGAAAGGTTGTCAAGTTGCACTTGTATATGCGAGGTGAACGCCAGGGATCTCATAAGATAGTCAGCTACACAAAAGCCCCCCCCCCCTTTCCTCCCAACCCGTGTGGGAAAAAAGTGAAACCAACCGAGGAGGGCCATCAATCCAAACCAATATGAATAACAAGACATTGTATTATGTCCATGTCCAAGAATGCATGCCCATAAGATTTTTGGTCTTCCATAGACTTTCTCTCAATGATTTAGAGCAATGGGGCACGCAGGTGTTCAAGCAGATCATGCTACACTAGACCAAGTCTTTACAATGAGAATTGTAATTGAGGATGTATGAGCACGAAAGAAACGAGTTTATCGTTGCTTTGGGACTTTCGACAAACCCTTTGATACTATATCATGAGCCAGACGATTCATACAACTACTTGACCTAGGATACAATCAAGACATCATCTAGGCAATTCGGACATGGTATCAACAGAGTGAGGACATTGACTCATGACCAGGAATGAGTTCTATGCCATGATCTTCAAGTCTCTCAGGGGGTAACTCCCCTAGTAAAAGATTCAGAACAACAATCTTTAAAGTTTACAAGAAACTGAAATTTATCTTTATCTGCCTCATTCATTTCAGCATGCATTTCAACATCTCTTTCTTTTATTTAAACCATATACACTGAAATTGCAGACCTTATTGCTTTTCCAACTGAAACATTAGATACAATGGGGATGGTCTCCCCTCTAACCACATGCTATGTTCTACCCCTATGTACAAGCTCAAGCACTCTCTTCGGAAGGCTTAGCTTCACTGCCTTGCGATGGAACCAAGGCATACCCAAAACCACATCATGATGTTTTAGATGGGAAGATGAAGAAGTCTTCCTGATCAACATAGTTTTGTACATGAAGACGGAGCTTCCCTATTAAGGGAGAAGCTTCCCACAGAACATCGGGTCAACATCCAGAGCCCTACCCAAATCCTCCGTCTTTATCCCCAGGCTTAGGGCTAAATCCTCTGAGATGAATTTATCTGTAACCCCGGGATCACAAACAATATGAGCGCCTGTTGGTCACTTATCTTGCCCTAAGAAAGTAGCAACTCTCTTTCCTCTGGATTTGTCACTCTGCCCAAAATGTCAGGAATTCCTCCTGCCATTGGCTTTTGTTGTTCTGGTGGCTTTCTCTACTCCCTAGAACCCGAAGATTTCTCGGGGCAGTGGGCAGCCACATGCCCTTCCTTTACACACCTAAAAATTTCCCCTCTTTGCAAAAAACGGCTATCTGCTCAGGGGAAAACTAGGGTTTACCCTTGAAGGCTTTTGGTGCTTCGTTTCCCCTCAGCTTTTGAGACTAAAAATCCCTCTTTTGAGCCTTGGGAAACTCCATTTTCTTTAGCTGAGGTGTGGCTGGCTTTTTCTTATCTGTTGTCCCAGCAAAAAGAGAAGGCACTATGGTGGATCGTGCATGTACATTAAGCTCGCCACAGTGGCTGCGTCCATGATATCTTGTATGCCTGTATCTTTGGAGTGAGACCAAACCTTACTTTTTTACCTGGGTCTTCTTTGAGACCTTCTTGAAGGGAGTAATTTGCAAATATGCATCCCAAAATTTCTGCATCCCATATGCAGACTATCCTAGGGAAGGCGGACATGGTCTCTGAACTGCTTGGGCATGAACTATATGTAAAAGCCTATCCTGAAACCCTTCCCCTTCCTTGGAGCAGTGCCAGCTCTAGCCTGTGCGCTCCACCATGCACTAGCCATTGCTGTCAGGTGCAAACTAACTATTTGCAGCTTGGAGGACTCGAAAAAATTTCTCAGTGCCAAAAGCTGCATCAAATTGCCTAACGGACTGCATGGCTTTTTCTGTCTGGCCATACTGGCCATTAAAAGTTGCAAACCTAACAGACTTCCCATCGTCTTTAAACTCCTTGGTCTTTGCTTTCTTGCTCTGGCTTCTTCTTCTTTTCATGCTTTGGCTTCGATGATCCACAAGAAAAATATGATGATGAGGATGAAGAGGTAGAGCTGGAAACGCTTAGCCTAAAGAGTTGGTGCAACTCAGCGAGAAGAAATCATGGCCCAAGTGCAAGACTTGTTGTCCAAGGGGATGATTCAGCCCAATTCCTCTCCATTTTTCTCCCTTGTGCTACTTCTACAAAAGAATGATGGTTCATTTTGTATGTGCGTTGACTATCGTGCATAAACAAAATGACCATCAAGAACAACTTCCCAATTTCGCGCATCGATGATGTGTTGGACCAATTAAATGGAACGTCAGTTTTCAGCAGGATAGACTTAAAGAGTGGTTATCACCAAGTCGTGATACAACCTCAAGATGTGCACAAGATAACGTTTTGCACTACTTTTGGGATGTATGAGTATCTGCTGATGCCTTTCAAGTTGACATATGCTCTGGCTACTTTCAATAGAATGATGGATCGTATCTTCCGACCTTATAGACAGTTCGCGGGAACCTTCTTCGCTGACATCATTGTTTTCTCTAAGTCCGAAGAAGAGCACGAGGAACATCTTGCTACTGTTTTGCAAAATCGCCAGCTCTATGCAAACAGCAAGAAGAGTGAATTCTTTCTGGAAGAGATCCACTATTTGGGGAATATAATATCCAAAAAGAAGATACGGACGTATCCGGCAAGCCATTTAAGAATGGCCGGAGCTGAAGATTGTGCATGAAGTCCATAGGTTCCTAGGCCTGTGTTCTTACTACAGAAGATTCTTCACGACCTAACCAAGAAAAATGCAGCTTTCAGATGGGGTACTCCACAGAAGAAAGGATCCACCACACAAGAGAAGCTGACCACAGAGCCAATTCTGATAGTTCCTGATTTGGATCAGCCATTTGATGTAGATTGTGATGCCTGTGGGGAGTGTGTTAGGGCTCCATTGCATCAGAATGGTCATGTAGTGGCCTTCGAGAGTAGAGACTCTGGGATGCCAAAAGATATTTGGGAATCTATGAGAAAGAGTTGTTGGTTGTGATTCATGCCCTCCATACATGGAAGCATTATCTTTTGGGTGCAAACTTTACAGCAAAGACTAATCACCAAAGTCTGAAATATTTCTTGACTCAGAGTAAGTTCTCCAAGAAGCACATGAAATGGGCAAACATGCTATCAATGTATCATTTTCAGATTGTCCATACTCCGGGAGCTCAGAACAGAGTGGCAGATGCCCTGTCTCAAAGACCCCAAGTGAAAATGTAACTATTGCTTATCATAGGGATCTGGAAGACATGAGGAAGCAATATGCTAATGATGCAAATGGTAAGATTTTACAGCAAGTGCAAGAGGGTCAGTCCACCAGTCACTATTCCCTAAAAGATGGGTATCTAATGAAAGATGACAGCCTATGCATCACCCAAGAGGAGATGAAAAAGATTTTGGAGGAATGCCATCCACCTCCCTATGCTGGGCATAGAGGAATTACCGCAACTCAAGCATTACAGAGGTATTTATTTTGGCCAGCGATGCAGAAAGATATACATCAGTTTGTTACATAATGCCTAACCTGTCAGAAGGTCAAATATGACAGACGGAAGGCACTTGGCCTACTTATGCCTCTTCCCGTGCCTCAGGCTCCATGGGAAAGTATCGCAATGGATTTTATTTTTTATTTGCCAAGATGAAAGTCAAGGAATGATGGGATTTGGACTATCATTGATAGATTCAGCAAGCAAGCTCATTTCATTCCAGTACACAAAACTATAAAGACAGATCATATGGCTAAGCTTTTCATGGCATAGATCTTCTTCTTTCCGTCCCTCAATAGATGGTCAGAATGAGGTAGCAAATCCTACAATGTTGTATTTATTGAAATGCTACATGGCTGACCAAAGTTCACGTTGGGAAAAGTACCTACCATTGGTGGAGTTTGCATATAACAATACAGTTCACAGCTCCACAGGAAAGCCCCCTTTGAGGTCATCATGGGAAGGTGATTCTGCCACCTATCCTGAGGACCAAAGATTAAATATTTGCAGCTGATCAGTTTGTCAGAGACTCCAAACAGCTTTCAGCCAGCTCTGGACAGCAATAGAAAGGTGTCACGAAAAGCATAAGAAGGCTGTAGATAAGCATAGGAGACAATCAGATCTCAAGGAAGGGGATTGGGTGCTTTTGAAGTTCGAGAAAGCTAGGCTCCGTAAACTTAAGGGCAAGCAAAAAGTGTATGAAAAGTTATCTTACTGGTACTATGGCCTTTTCAGAGTCAATTAAGAGATTAATAAGGTTGCATATAGGTTGGAACTGCCAGAGCATTGGAGGATTCACAATGCCTTTCATGTGAGGTCCTTCAGCTAACAACTTGTGTATTATATTGTACACAAAGGCCCCTAGGGCGAGGAATTTTACAGGTATCTTGTAAATTTCAAAAACTATTCGGCATTGGATGCCAAGTGGATGGATGAAGACATATTGTCTGGTCATCCACAGCTTTTGAATATTTACAAGGAAGCTTCTCAATTGAGGTCAATTGAAAAAAAGCCAAAGAGATGTCACCAAGTTGTAAATATTCCAAAGTTAAAGTTAGAGAGAGAAAGAAAGAAAGAAAGAAATTTTATTAAAGGTCCACGGAAGGCCATACATGGCCTATGGGACACAAAATCATCCGAAAGGAAAATACATCATCAACGATGCGCCAACTAGGTGGCCTCATCGTAATACCGCTAAGATGCCAAAAATGGCTACAAAAATCCTAGATACAAAATGAAATGAAATAGAGTACCAAAATTGCCTAGATACAAAATGTAAAATATGAAATATGAGGAACATCGTCTTCCCTAAGGGGTCTGTGATCCAAAGAAATGATGGAAGTCATGGCCATCGACCATGCCTCCTGCTATGAGTGTGAAGATCTGGGCAAGTGTCAAATGGGCTGCTGGCGGTGCCAAGTCTCCATGGAGCAATCTCCTCCGAAAATCTGCCATCATCCTCCGTCGTCTAGAAATAAAGCGACGGGTACGGCCTCTGTGTAAGATCATCCTGCGGTGCTGCCGGATCATGTCATATGTACATCCTCGGGGTGGAACCATCGGTGCTCTCTGGCAAGATGGGCTATCTCTGTGCTCATGATCCTGCGCCTCGTCCTGCTCCTCATGAATAACCAGGTCTCTGGCAGGGATGCGACGGTGCTCTCTGAGGAATCTCTCTCTGTATCTGGTGATCTCCCTGATGAACAACGCTAAGCAATACTGATCCTCATACTCCATAATCCGAGAGAGAGGTCCAAATCCGTGCCCAAATAAACAGTGAAATCTGCCACGGATCTCATAATATAAAGGGCATCTGCAAACAAAGTGCTCCTCAGTCTCCACCTCCCCCATAGTGCAACAAGGGCATATCCTAGTCTCTCGCCTGGGTCTATGTCCGGTAGCTGTACGACGCATCCTGCCGGCCTCAACGTCTAATCTGTGGGAAGATACCCTGAGCTGGCCCAAGGCAATCCTGAGTGAGTGCGACATATGAACGCCGATATATCCTGGGGATATGATGAAGCCATCCTCTGAAATCCTGAGAAAATGGTCACGATATGTGGCCATCTTCGTAGGAAGCTCCGTGGGATGAACCCAAGTGCGAAACGTGTGTAGCTGCAACAAATCTGCCCTGATAACCTGGCTGAGCTCATGTCGAGTGAGAGGGAGGCGAGGGGCATCTATGCTGTATCGAAATGGTGGCAGCCTATCCATATCCAAGCCCAGCGAGGTGAGCCATGTGGAGAGTGTGTGGTACCAACAAAAAGTATGACCTCTCTCCGCTAACATCTGCGAGGATGTCAGTGCTAGCCACGGTAATCGTGCTCTGCCTGCTGCTGAGTCTCCGAGCGCCCTGATCCTATGCAAGTACGTAACTGACTGAAATGCTGCATCTAGCGCTAGGGGTGTAGCTCCGAACTCTGCGAACGTAATCTGATGCGGTACCGTGGGCTTCGCTCTGATCAATCTGGAGAACATGATGATCTGTAACCTCTCTACTCGTCTCCAATCTGCAACCCTGAGATCTCCTGCCCAAAAGGGGCTAGCATACATGACTGCAGGTCTCACCAGCGTATCGAAAAGTAAGGACTTCGTGTCGGGATGCTGAAAATGTGACTGTGCACACTGCCTCTCGAGAAGAGCCAAGGCGGCATACCCTCTACTGATCCTATCTCGTGCTGCATGCGTCATGGTGAAGACTGGACCTCTAAATGTGGCACCCAAATATGTATACTCCCTAACTAGCTCCACCTCCTGCCCATCAAATGTGAAAGAGAACTCGCCTCTCCTATAAACCTAGTATGACGTGTTGAAGACCATGACTTTGGTCTTCCCAAGGTTTACAGACAACCCTCTGTCCTGACAAAAGCTGTGGAGTGCATGGAGATGTGCCTGTAAACCCTGCTGGGAGGAAGAGACTCCAAACAGCTTTCAGCCAGCTCTGGACAGCAATAGAAAGGTGTCACGAAAAGCATAAGAAGGCTGTAGATAAGCATAGGAGACAGTCAGATCTCAAGGAAGGGGATTGGGTGCTTTTGAAGTTCGAGAAAGCTAGGCTCCGTAAACTTAAGGGCAAGCAAAAAGTGTATGAAAAGTTATCTTACTGGTAACTATGGCCTTTTCAGAGTCAATTAAGAGATTAATAAGGTTGCATATAGGTTGGAACTGCCAGAGCATTGGAGGATTCACAATGCCTTTCATGTGAGGTCCTTCAGCTAACAACTTGTGTATTATATTGTACACAAAGGCCCCTAGGGCGAGGAATTTTACAGGTATCTTGTAAATTTCAAAAACTATTCGGCATTGGATGCCAAGTGGATGGATGAAGACATATTGTCTGGTCATCCACAGCTTTTGAATATTTACAAGGAAGCTTCTCAATTGAGGTCAATTGAAAAAAAGCCAAAGAGATGTCACCAAGTTGTAAATATTCCAAAGTTAAAGTTAGAGAGAGAAAGAAAGAAAGAAAGAAATTTTATTAAAGGTCCACGGAAGGCCATACATGGCCTATGGGACACAAAATCATCCGAAAGGAAAATACATCATCAACGATGCGCCAACTAGAGAGAGAGAGAGAGAGATTGTTTGTAAGAGTGAGAGCGCTGAATTCAAAAAAGTAGCGCAAGAAATCGAAGTAGGTGTTGCACTCAGTCCCCTGTTAGATAGTACAGGCAAATTTCGCCATGACTCCTCTCCAGGTTGATGCTGTTTTTCAGACAATGACATTCGTCCATAGAGTTTGAGCCTTACCCCCGAGGTTGGCACTAGCGTCATCTAGACGGCTTGGCACTACAGTATGGTAAGCACGTGTAACCTCATGGTTTGCCAATCACGGTTTCCAAATGGATCAGCTTCCCCCCTTTCAATACATCATGGATGCAACGCCCGAGCTAATCCCACAAGATGAGATTACCCATATCATACGGTTACAGTTAGATGTCCTCTCATTTAGGTCCACCCACACACCTTGTTTGTATTAGGATTTTTCACACTCTCATAGACCCATCATTCTTTTGAAGACTTTAATACACTTTATCTCTGCCCTCCGCCTGCAGCTCTTGTTGCAGCTCCGCCGCCCTCCCTCTCTCGGCTCTGCCCCACTGCCCTGCCCACCTGCAGCTCGCTACCCTGTCTGCTCTCCTCTGCTCCCTCCGCCTACAGGCCCCCCTGCTCCCTCCCCATCTTCAGCTCTTGCCTTTGTGCCCCCGGCTACCCCCGTCTTGTTGTCTCCTCCCCGCTGGCCACCCCCCACGCCTTAGCCTCTAGCCTACCCCCCCCCCCCACCAATGCAGCCGCCACAACCCCCGCCACCTCTTCCTTGACCTCCAGTCCCAGCCCTAGGTGTGCCTCCCGGCATGGCAGGTGGGGGGCTCGTGCTCCCACTCCCGCTCTTGCACCAAGGATATAGAAGTCAGTCCCACCTGTGTTAAGTTCTCATGTTATCACATGGATGATTCGCGGTAAGCCATCCGTTCCTCACCAGATCATTCAGGATGAGTTTGGGTCATCCCCATTACAACTAGATGCTCCATTTCAGGTCATCACGTATCTTTACCGAGTCAGGGAGTATGGGGATTACACTTTTGAGCACAGCAGGCTACAATGGCTAGCACTGTCCTCTTCTATGGCACTTTCAGCTGGAGGGGACCAAGGACCCTGGTATGCACGCACAGAGAGATGGTTTGAGCGACTGGGGCTCCACATGGATAGACTCCCTCCCTTCCAGTAAAGCATGGACGCTCCGTTTTCTCCCCTCCTATCACACGAGGTCAACCAGGTTATCTGTGAGGATCTCTTACAGCTACACACATTCCGGACCTGGTTGAGATCGAGTGAACTCCCAATGAAGCTTAGCTTCTACAAAGATCACTGCTTACATATCATAGACGAGGGTTTCATTGACCCACCAGGACACACACAGATCTACTTACCCTACTCACTGAGGATCTCTCTTTGGCAGTTGCGGGTCTCTTCACATAGACTTCGGATTCAGAGCGGCAGAGCAGAGCACCTACCCAAGGAGAGGCGCATATGCACATTATGTGACATGCAAGAGGTTGAGACAAAGGAGCACTTCATCTTCAGGTGTTCTGCTTACTATGAGATTTGAGGACGTTTCTACTGCCTCTCCAGAGATAGCTATGGGGTTTGGGCCCGATTCCTCTCCTACCCAGACCAGAGGTGTTTGGCAAGCTTCGTTCATGAGGTACTCAGACACCGCGAGAAGATACTTCGAGCACGGAGACAGAAGCAGATTTCTTCCTTGGCTGATCCCTATCAGAGCTTTATCATGGTGTTTTTTCAGCCAGCTCACATGGACCCCCATGAGACGAGGCCTCGACATGATCGGGATCCAGAGCCAATGACCCGACAGCTCAAACAAAGGGTTGACACACCGATTACACTTGGGAATATCCCCTCCCTGTTTAGAGTCGGAGCCCGACCGACAAAGGTTACTATAGCCCTTGTTAGGCGCAGAGCTATGACCAGGAGACGTGCCAGGGCCGCACCCGTGAGTGGCCGACAACACTCTATCGCCGATTTCATGCCTCCATTGCCTCATCCACCCTGATGTCCTGATGATGATGATGATGATGATGATGAGATTGATATATAGTTGACCACCGAAATGACTACGTTGTACTTAGTACTTAGTGCTACCATTCTGCATTTTGCATTCGTGTGGATGCTCGTTTAGTAGCTCCACCACCACAACTCATTTGTACTAGGATTTTCACAATCTCATAGACCCATCGATCTTCCAAAGACTTTTTTTTTTTTTTTGGGCAAAGAAAGGAACCTTCTATTAATGCTTGAAAGACTTCATATAAAACAGCAGCCCCGAAGGTGCTGAGTATGAAAAAAATCGGAAAAGGCTGAAAGAAAAGAACCAGCCTGTTCCAAATAAACCCAGCTCACTGCCTAGGGGATCTCTCGTATTGGGGCTAACAGCCAAGTGGGGGAACTATACATCTAGCGAATCCCTCGCGTAGTGAAGATGTAGAAAACTCCTGCAGGCCAAGCCTTGTAGAATCCAGCATGCCTCTCAATAGTCGCTCTAGAGCCTGGAGTCCCACGCTCCCAGGTGGAGTGTAGAGTGTAGATAATATCCTGCCAGATGGCGACCATGGTAGCCGAGGGTGGAACTGGATGCTCACCCATCACGAGACTTAGCGAGCCACCCAAATGTTCCACACAGTGATACTGGCTACCACCTCCCAAATGCTGTCCTCTGGAGGAGAAGGGGGAGCTAGGCTATCAAGAGGGATTGCCTCATGGAGCGCTATCCTCTGAATGCTGTATCCACTAGGCTGGGGAGATCTCATCAATCTAAAATGCGTGTCCTCCCTCAATCAACCAGGCCACCATCCCCCAGGTGTAGTCCCTCTAAAGACAGAGGCATACGGGTCATGCTCCTGCGGGCTCCCATCCAGATCCTCGCTGCTCTTCGATAGCTCCAAAGGCCACGTGTCCTCCCTATATCAACCAGGCCACCATCCCCCAGGTGTAGTCCCTCTAAAGACTCTGCATACGGGTCATGATCCTGCGGGCTCCCATCCAGATCCTGGCTGCTTATCCTGGCTGCTTACGATAGCTCCAAAGGCAGTGCGGTATCCTCTCTAGGAAACCAGCTGAGCAACAATGGCATTGCCCCTCCACTCGCATCTGCTCCAACCACGGTTTGATGGGCAAGCCTCCGTGGGCGGCCAACCAAAAGAAGTAGGATATCTTCCTCGCCCGCAAATTGAACCATAACCGCGTCCAAAACCTGGAACGAACATCCCAGGGCACTCTCTCGGTCCCCCAATGCCGCTCCCCTGAGGGGGTCCACCTGGAAGAGTCCATCTGGAGCCTCTTGTTAATCCGTGTGGTGTAGGAAAAGAAGGGCACCTCGTCCATCTGATCAGCAAGGCCGCTTCTGGAGGGTCAGAACCACTCTCCCAGATCCCAGTGGACCTCCCTCAAGGGTCTACCCTCCCACAGCCAGAGGCACCATCTGGGGGCATTGCCCCTCCACTCGCATCTGCTCCAACCACGGTCTAATGGGCAAGCCTCCGTGGGCGGCCAACCAAAAGTAGGATATCTTCCTCGGCCACAAATTGGACCATAACCGCGTTCAAAACCTGGAACGGCGGACATCCCAGGGCAGGGCACTCTCTCGGTCACCCAATGCCGCTCCCTCGAGGGGGTCCACCTGGAAGAGTCCATCTGGAGCCTCCTGTCAATCCGTGTGGTGTAGGAAAAGAAGGGCACCTCGTCCATCTGATCAGCGAGGCCGCTCCTGGAGGGTCAGAACCACTCTCCCGGATCCCAGTGGACCACCCTCAAGGGTCTACCCTCCCATCCTGCTCTGAGATACTAGGAGGGTCAATGTGCCACTCCTTCCCCAAACGTCCCACCACTCTGATCATCTGCCAGTGAATCCCATCAAGACTCCCATCCATCTCAGGGTCTCTCTCAGTGAGCGGATGAAGTAGGCCTCCAGGTCCTACACAGAAGAAGCCGAGGTGCGTGCTGCATCACTGCATCATCATCCTCAAGGGGACACCAGTCCGAGAAAACTGCCCCAACAAAATGCTATCCCTCCAGACGCGAAGTCCCTCCCACCAAGACTCAGGGATGGCTAGGTCAATCTCTCATCCGTTGCCCTGCCTCTCGCAGATGCGCTACGACGCCAAGCCTCACCTCTACCTCCATGGGTAATCTACTCCATCTGCCAAAAGACCCGGCTGGACCACTGTCCCACTATGCCCAATCAATTGTAGACCACCTTCTCCCGGTCGTATTGATGCCCTATGGGCCCTGGTATGTGCCTTGTAGGCATAGTTATAGGCACTTCAGTGTTTAAGTGTTTTTTATGCCACATAGGACATTTAGTTCTATGTGACACCTAGGACACTTAGTCCTAGGGTCTCTTTCATGTACTTCATACTCACTTTCTTTTCATTATTCTAGTGAGGTAGCTTTCAGCTTTTTTTGCAGTGTCCTTGTACTTTGCTTCTCTCCGTACTTTGACCCTACGGTGGTATCAGAGTCTTGCCAAGCTCCTGAGCCTTGCTTAGCTCCCTACTCCAAGCTCCCACACCTGCCCATTCAGTTGCTTTGCCATTCAGCTCCCACATCTGCCACTTCAGTCATACACCTGCGCTACGTTCCATCGTACAGCCGTACAGATCTGCCACTTCAATCGCACAACTCCCTGCTGGTTTGCCGTACATGTGGGCAGCTCCGTCGTACAGCCCTATGCTGTTTTGCTGAACGTGTGCGTAACTCCATCCGTACAGTGTACGGAATCTTGTACCTGTGTTGACGTGCTTCTTCCCACACGTGCGCATTTTGTACTTGCTGGTAGCAGCTCCCACACGTGCGACCATACCTGCAAACAGCCCGCCCCTTCCAAACTCATCCGTACAGTCAAGAACCCCGTATAGTACAACGACCGTACTTTTGCACATGCCCTTGCTGTATCCACGTCTGTATCTGCAATTCGTTTTACATACAGCCATACAGTGGCTTTCCTTGCTTGGAGTACAAGGATCTCTTGCAGATCTTCTCTTTGCAGGTTTCGTGGTGCACAGGTTTTCTTTGCAGATTTTGAAGTGTGCAGGCGCATTTGGGATTTTGGCTATGATTCAACCAGATTTTTGGGGCAGACTTGATCAGATTTGCATATCAATTTGCGGCTTTTGGAAAATTTGCAGATAAATCTGCAGATTTGGGGTTTTTCTTCAATTTGCCCCAATTTCTCCCCCAAATTTGGGGCTTTTGCATTTGGGCTACGATTTTGCAGGAGAAAAGGTATATGGCAGATTTGAAGGTATTTATCCACTCATTTTGAGTGAGATTTCCGACATTTGCCATTTTGAGCAATCTATTTTTGGCATTTTAGCAGACATTGCATTGGCATTTGCAAGGACATTTTGTCACCTTTCCTATATTTCAGCAAAATTTGGGGCTTTTGGTCATTTGCCTCAATTTTGATATTTTTGCCCTTCTAGAAATTGGGGCTTTTGTCAATTTTGTTGAAATTTGCAGTGACATTGACTTGGTATAGTCAATTTTGGGAATTTGACGGACCTGCATGCAGGAGCATTGAAATTGGCAACAAATTGTAGGACATTGCAGGACATTTGGTCACATTTGAAAAGTTGTAGCTTAATTTGGGGCTTTTCCACATTTGCCCTCTCTTTGGCATATTTGCCATCTTCAAGAATTGGGGCTTTTGCCAAAACTGACACTTGCACTTGAAGTTGCAAGATCACTTGGTCAGTGCATTTTGACTTGTCCTATTTGCAATGGCTGGCAACAATCATGATTTATTTGGCATTCTTCGTGAAGATGATAAGTTGGATGGCACCAACTATCCGATGTGGTCTTATCTCATGAAACATATTCTTGTTGCAAGAAATTTTTGGAACATTGTTTCTGGGATTGATCTGCTGAGGCCAGCCAATGCTGCAGTGGCTGCCCCTAATGTGGTCCCTCTACAGGGGGGACTCCTCCTGATGCTTTATCCTCTAGCACCCTTGTTGCTACTCCTCCAGCTCAAGAACAAACAAGATGGGATGCAAGACATGCAAATGCACTTTTAGTGCCTTTTATGCCACATAGGACATTTAGTCTTATGTGACCACTGACACCTAGGACACTTAGTCCTAGGATCTCTTTCATGTACTTCGTACTTGCTTTCTTTTCATTATTCTAGTGAGACAACTTTCAGCTTTTTTTGCAGTGTCCTTGTACTTTGCTTCTCTCCGTACTTTGACCCTACATCAATGTGAGTCCGTTGTCGGAGCATACACCCCTCTTGATCTCGGATCTCTGGATGCCACATTAGGGGCTGACGCTCAAACTCCTCTCTGCATCTAGGCGGAGCATGAATGCGACCCTCTGCATGAATCCTCTCTGCATCTCTGCCAGACCCTGTGAAGGCTCCTCAATGCATCCTCTGTGAAAGCACAAGCAACAACAGGTGATATACTAGGCCGTGGCAAGAAGGACTGGGTTTGCCACTAAGGCACGACTTGCTAGGGAGAGCTTGGCCGAGCTCCAGTAGAGAAGCTTGAGCCGAACACTCTCAAGGACCGGGGCGATCTGCTACTCAGCTGTAATGCCAATGTCAACCTGGCATCCAAGGTATCTCACTGTCTGGCCCCGCGGTATCCATCTGAAGCCAAAGTCACTCCCCCACTCACAAATGTCATGTGTCTCCTCAAAGCCCATGAAGAAACCTATGGACTTTGTCCAGTTGATCCGTGCACCCGAGGCCTCGCAGTAGATAGCCAGGGCTCCCCTGACTCTCTCCAAACTCGTTGTGGTGCCCTCAACATACAAGGCCGTGTCATCTGCAAACTCAGAGTCAAGCAGTCCCTTCTACTATCTGATTGGGAGCCTCAATCCTACGAGGCCCGCCACCAGTGATCTCAAGTAGTAGCCCAAAGCCTCCGCCACGAACAAGAAGAGGAAGGGAGCGAGTAGGCAGCCTTGGCGAACCGAGCGAGAGAGAGAGGAAAGGCCTCGCCCGTGTGTCCTCCGATAAGCATTTGGCTAGAGCTCACCGCATAAAGCGCAGAAACTCCTCTGACCCCCATCTGTTTGAGAAACCCAATCTCCGCATAGTACCCTCCAGGGAGAACCACTCCACCCTGTCATAGGCCTTCTCAAAATCCAAGAGAAGGACGGCCAACGGCGGTGACTCATCCCTGGACCAATCCACTGCCTCCGAGAACGTGAAGATGTTGTCGAGGATACTCCGCTTGTGGACGAACCCCGTCTGTGTGTCGTGGATGATGTCAATAAGATGGGGCCGTAACCACAAGATCAAGACCTTGGCGAGGATCTTGTATGCAGTATCAAGCAGAGTGATCAGCCTCCACTACCGGATGTCTGACCTATCTCCCCCTTTCGGGATCAAACAAATCCACCCCCTGCTCAGGGACTGAGGGAGGGAGCCCGTGGCTCTCTTAGAGTCCTCCTCCGCCTAAGGGCGTGCGCTTGTAACTCCTCACTGCTCCTCTGGATCGCATCGGCCACCCACGAAGCTCAGCCCTCGCATGGTGTCATCTCTGACTGCTCCCAAATCCCTGCCACCATGACCTGCTGGATCTCTTTGTCCTACAGGAGGTCCTCTAGAGTGCGGACCCCCTTCTAGGAAAGACCTTGACGGGGCTGATCTAAGTGAAGTACCATCGGAGAGTGGTATGACATCATGGTACCTACCAGAATCTCGATAGAGCTACCTCTGTGCAGTGCCCAGTCCCCAACGTAGAAACAGTCTAGTCTCTCAAGCAGTCCATCATGTCTCCTCTGTCCGAACGAGAAAAGGAGGCTGCCAAGTATCCTGCTGAAATCTGGCTCTCACTACAGGTCTCTACCACTGATCATGAAAATGAACTGCTCCCAGGTGCTACGGTCTATTGCTAGCATCTCAAAGAAGGAGGCGTCACCCTTCTTGTCTTTCCAAAACTCCAGGTTGTTGAAGTCCCCTCGAACAATCCAAGAGTCTACATCCGGAAGACACTCTAACGGCCTCCTCCAAAAGGCCAAGCGATGCTGTTTGCACACTGGGGCATACAAGTTTAGGATCCCAATCTTGGACCCTCCCGTCCTAACTCCCATCCAAACTGCCTGTCATGGGATAAGCTCGCCTTGATCGTAGACCTCTGGAGCCAAAGTCTGTGAGACCGAGATGCAGACCCCTCTACTCCGTACTACTGCAGGGGAGGCAGCAAGGACGGAGTGCGGTAGGGGAGGTGAAGGGCTGTAGAAGGGGACGGAAGGGGCGAAGGGGGCGGGGCAATAGGGCAGCCATGGAGCAGCGCGGTGGCTCAGCTATTTTGAAGACTTTAATTAACTCTCTCTCTCTCTCTCTCTCTCTCTCTCTCTCAGCCTCTCCTCTCCTCCCCTCTCAGCCCTTTTCCCTCAGCCACCCCTCACCCGCTCCACTCAACCTCTCCACCTCAGCCCCTCCTCACTCACTCAGCCTTTCCACCCCCCTCTCTCCCTCTCTCTCTCTCTCTCTCTCTCTCTCTCTCTCTCTGTACCTCTCCGTCCGTACAGGTCGTCACCCGTCAGCCCTTCGCCTCAACCAGCAGTTACCTCAGCAAATACACTAGCCCTAACTTTGAGTTGGGTTAAACCCCCAACCCAACCCGGCAGCCAAATGGTGGAGATTCGAGAGGCTAAAAGGTGACTATGGGTCCAAGATGATTCAAAGCACGCCTTCGGTCCCACATCAGATCATCAGGTATAGTTCGCTATGAAACCACTTCAGCTTGATGCCATTTTCCCATAAGTAACATACTTTCATATGGTGTGGGCCGTAACTAGTTGATTGTTGGAGGTTGTTGACGTTGCCATTAGAATCATCTGGACGACTAGCCTATAAGGGGTTAGCATGGTATGGTATGCATGCATATTCAAATGGTTTAATAGACATGGTATTCAGATGGACTGTCTTCCCCCCTTTTAGTACAGCCTAGATGTCCCATCCCCCTAGATACTGCGAGATCAAATCAACCGTATCATACGGTTGAATCTACACTCTAGTTCTATACATCATGGACTAGGGGTGGCAACCAAGATCCGGTTCGATTCAAATGGTTTGATAGACAAGGTATTCACATGGACCGTCTTCCCCCCTTTTAGTACAGCCTAGATGTCCCATCCCTCTAGATACCGCGAGATCAGATCAACCGTATCATCTACTCCAATTCTATACTTCATGGACTTGGGGTGGCAACGAAGAGTTCCCCACCAAGATCTGGTTCTACCAATTGGCCAGTCTCTAAGACTGTCAATGGATGGAGTGATTACCAAGCCCCAGTATCTAGCGGACAGATGGGTCTCACATGCACTGAGGATTGCCATCCGGTAGATGCGGCACATTTGGTCGTCCCGCCCAATTGAGATTTTAACAATTTTCGTCAAAATAAAGGGTATGAAATTTGACGATGGATTTCAACGTTCTACATATTTTTATTTTGATAAATATTAAAGACATGCTGTCTTTTAAATTTGATAAACATGATATACATGTATACCCTATGAATATAAGTGTCAATATCTTACGATGTTGTTCTATAGTGTGAAAAGTGAAAACATACAATAACCGGCAACAATCAAGTTCACATAATAAGTAAAAAAAATGTGGTGGCATTCGCTTCTCTAACCAAAAACCAATTTTGTGCTCACTTTATTAAAAAAGCCAGTCAATTTCAGCAGAAGACCTCATCATCCCAGGAAGCTGACCTTTCCATACGATGGATTGCCCATGACAGCTCCAATTGCCACTTCAGCCTTTGACCTAATATTCTCCAACAATGTTTTGTCCACAGCCATGGTCTGAACAGATCGTTTTTTATTCTGTACTTTGGATGCCAACCTCAATTGGGGCGGGATAAGCTTTGTTGCCTGCTAAACAAAAAGACTGTAGATGACCAACCTCTAGTTCATAACAGCTTAGAATTGGGGAGGAAATAATTTTAATTTCACAACTAGATAGCAAAAAATCAAGTCAATAGTACAACAGCAGTCCCACCTCTGCATGCGCAAGACGAAAAGCATCTTTCAAGTCATTATTGGAGATTTCACGAGCCTGAGTCTCCATCATTATTGTTTTGTCCATAGTGCAAGCATACACAAGATTGAGGTCACTCAATGTGAGCTGCAAGATACATTTAATTCTCAATCAGACACTACATCGGCTAAAGAGAAATGCTTTTGCGTTAGCTTTAGAACACTTAAAACCCCTAGGTTATAAGAAAACAATAAGCAGAACACTCCAGCGTGGATAATAGCCTGTCACTATTGTTCTTTAGATAAATAGTGCTGAGAATATAAACATCCAGTAGACAAATGACCTATTACATAAATATATTGCACAAAAAGGACAATAAAATACTTTAACAAGCACCATAAGGGTTTAGAGGCAAGAGAAATCGGCTTACTTCATCCATATCAGGATTGATCACCAGCCTTCCATCAACACGTCCAATTCTCACCACTCCAACTGGACCATTCCAAGGAATATCTGAGATCATTAGAGCAGCAGAAGCTGCATTTGCAGCCATCACATCAGGATCTTGCTCCCCATCTGAGCAAAGAACATTGGCCATGACCTGCACAATTGAAGCATAGAATCAATCAGCTTTGTTTACCTGGCCAAGAAATGGGCGTGTATTGTCTTGTCTACATGTAGAGCACATTGTCTTTCAATCGTTTTTAAAAAAATGATGTGTATGTTGCAAAATCAATTTTAAAATAGCAAGCATTCACAACTGAAGACCTTAGAGTTCAACAAATAAAGAATACACAGAACAAATGAAATGCTAGCAGAGTAATTTGTTAAAATAATAAAATTGCTAGAACCCCATGGAAAAGTTAATGACCAAGCAAGATGAGAGGAGTCAAAAGCAGCGTCACAAAATTAACCACCTTGCAATGGTTTGTTTACTCCAACTTCAGAAATTGGGATTGCAATGTGATGACCTCTCTTTATAAGATAGTATTATGTATTCCTTTTCTCAAAAGTTGTCTAGCATCATGTCAGTGCGTCTGATCATGTCAAGATTGCATCCAATTCCAGCATACTGAGCCCATGAGGGGCATAAGTTCAGTCATGGCCATTCTTCTTTCTTTTTTTTGCAAAAGAAATTGAACTTCTAGTAAGTATGCCAAAATATAAAAATAAGATCCTATACGAGCCTCATACACAATCATCCAGAAAAGAGATGAGGCCATCATAACCAATCCAGGGAGTGGCAATACCATAAAAGGGCCTATGGCTGTATGTCAAGAAAAGACTACGGTCCACTCTCTCATGAAAGAAGCTCTCTTGGCCACTGCAGTAAGCCTGAATCCTACACCAAGTAGCCATGAGGGTTCGTAAAATACCTTGACAAATTAATGCCTGAGAGACATGAGTCTGAGTCCCGTATAAACGTTTGCCTCTGAAAATCTGCCATGCCGTAAGCATGGGTATGATCTCTAAAGCCAAGGCAACAGAAGGAGATGAGGTCTTTTCATAGATATTGGTACTGCATCTAGGGTGATATGCTAAGGGACCCCTCTCTGAATCAAAATAGCCCTGTCTGAATCTTCTCCCTCATGTAGCATCTAAGGACCTCACGATTTAAGCCATCTTACAGATCCCCAAGCAATGTAACCAACCAAGTCTGTGATGCCCTACCAATTCCTCTGGGCCTATTTGCAACCCCATATATCTTGATTCCACACAAAAATGTATGTATCTACATGTTGACTGAGAGTCCATGATAAAAGAGCCAGAAGAACATGGAAATTTCTCTCTTCCGTAGGATCTCCACACTTGTCTCCGTAAAAAGGCACGAATGGGTAGTGTGATGGCAAAGATCCCCCAGTGTGCTCTCCGGGTGGATATCCACTAAAGGCTCCAAATTTGAGCTTCCTAACTGTGTATTCAACCAATGAGATTGGGGAGATACTGCATCAATCCATTGCCACTCTGTTGAATCCCATGGTAAGTGCTAGACACAATATCCATCATAAAGCCAAAGAAGCAATGGATTACGTCTAAGGAAAGAGGAGTAAGGGTCTCTGTACTAACAAGGATGGGAGAGTTGGTGCTTCACGCAAGCTTTATCTGGTTCATAGTGATGTTTGTGGACCCATGAGGGTTGCAGCCCTTGGGGGTTCTACTATTTTTTTTTATGATGTCACCAGGTACACTTGGATTTTCACATTGAAATCCAAATCTTTCTTCATCCTTCAAGCACTTTATTGCCTTGGCTGAGAGAGAGTGGGCTGCACATTGCTCACCTTAATACAGACAAGGGGGGGTGAATACATGTCGAATGAGTTTGCTGTTTTTTTGGCTTCCCGTGGCATCAATCATCGATGCACGGTGCCTTATACTCCTCAATAGAATCTGGTGGCTGAGCGGAAGAATAGATCAATGATGGAAATGGCCAGATGCATGTTGAAAGGCAAACATTTGCCTAATAAGTTGTTGGATGCCGTCATGTGTGCAAATTACATCTTGAATAGATGTGCTACAAAGGCATTGCAGACTCTCACACCTTATGAGACTTGGACGGGTCGTAAGCCTCGCCCTTCCCACATGAGGACTTTTGGATGCTTAGCTTATGCTCATGTGCCTTCACAGAAACACACTAAGTTGGATGATAAAGCTGTCAAGTGCATTTTTTCTTGGATATAGTTCAAAGAGCAAGGGCTATAAGGGCAGATACATCAGCTTGATATTAAGACAACTTTCCTTCATGGGCATTTGCAAGAAGAGGTCTATGTTTCCCAACCTCCTGGCTTTGAGGTTGAAGGTTCTAAAAGCAAGGTATGCTGCTTGAAAAAGGCCCTCTATGGATTGAAGCAGGCACCTTGGGCTTGGTATTCGAGGATTCATACTCATTTGCTCACACTTGGCTTTTAGAACAGCCCTACAGAGGCTACCCTTTACATCCGCAAGCGTGGGACAGATTTGCGGATTTTAGTCCTTTATGTGGATGACATGCTCAGCAAATTGCAGATTTTAAACTTGATTTGCAGCAGACATTTGCTATGTATGATCTTGGTCTTCTACACTACTATCTGAGCATCCAATTTGCTAGCAATGAGGGGGACATTTTGATAACACAATCCAAGTACATTGGACAGCTTTTGCAGCGTTTTCAGTTTCAGGATTGTAAGCCAATATCCACGTACACTGGACAGCTTTTGCAGCGTTTCAGTTTAGGGATTGTAAGCCAGTATCCACACCATTAGAGACTGGTTTTCACTTCTCAAACTGAAAACGCTACAAAAGCTGTCCAATGTACTTGGATTGTGACATCAAAATGCCCCCCTCACTGCTACCAAATTGGATGCCCAAATAGTAGTGCAGAAGACCAAGAGCCATAGTTACCAGGGAACCGGAACGTTTCAAAAACTCGGGTACCAGAACGCTGATAAGGAAAAAAAGAAAAGACAACCAGGAATTATGTACTTCACCATATTAGATAGTTGAGCCTTCATAGGGCTCAGCTGCAATGTGGGCTCGTGGATGATGAGCTTATGAACCAGATTCCACAGTATGTGTCTTTGTAATAGGCACCGAGACAAACCCTCACAAAAAAAACTGACTAAGCATGGATCACACAGACTCAAAGAGAGAGAAAAGACTACACAGCCCGAAACAGACTGAACTTAGAATTGAACTTCCCCCCAAAACTCAAAAAACAGTCAGCCTCAGAATACTATGAACCCACAGCCCACATGAAGGCTATCTTCGTGACTCTTCAAGATATCAACCCACAAGCTAATCTTATCATATCTTTCCCAAGATCATCATCGAGCACTAGCAATGATGCAGCCCGCCATCTCTAGAGATTCTATTAGTTGACATCTTTGCAGCAACACCCGGCACCCGCCTGTGGCCAAAGGCCTCACTATTTCCAGCTTTGAAGCAACTGAGTGCTCACACCACAATTAGCCAACTCGTGCACACATTGCAGCACCTTCTTACTCACACACAACCTCCGTCCAAGGACCTGCAGCCAGCAGAGATGACGCCACAGCCATATAGCTCCTTCCAAAGCAAACTGCCCGCATAGTCATCCTCCTCAAATCCAGCAGCTCCCAATAAGAGCAATAGCTAGTGCTCTCCACGTTACTCTGCTACAACTCGTCTCTCATCTCCACCTTCACGACTTCTCTCATGCTCATAGAGCTCATGGAGCTCACCCCTCTTCAAGGTCCTTCAGCCTGTGTAGTAGTGACGCCTTCCCCACGAAACCAAGAAGCGCATGGTGCATACTCTCTATCGCTCACAAGCCTCTGCGTCGCTCTGAACCTCCAGCTAGTAGAAGCACGTCAAGCAAATGCCACATAGTTTGCTACAAGACTCCAACCAGAGCCAGCTGTGCCACAAAGTTCGTCAACACAAAGCACCTGGAGCCCATATACTCGAACTTCCTACAGTCGAAATCCCACACCCGTCACCTACACAATCACCACCGCAGCTTCCTTGGCTCACAAAGCTCTCTTCGTCACTCACACACGATGTCTTCATGCACAGGTTTCAACTTCGTGCTCACGCACGACCTCCCATCAACAACTGCGAGCCTCTCCAACCTCTTTGATCGTTCCCCGTCTGCTCCTTATTGCACTCCAGCCTCTCCCATATCTCGTAGCCCTTCTGCTCTCAGAAGTTCCTACACCCGTCGTCTGAGCTTCCCCGGCTGCTTCATAGCCTCCCTTCGTCCTCCACACAAGCAACAGCACCTCTGGCCTGCAGCCTCCTTATCGCACTCCAGCCTCTCCCATATCTCATAGCCCTTCTGCTCTCAGACGCTCCTACACCCGTCGTCTGAGCTTCCCCGGCTGCTTCATAGCCTCCCTTCGTCGCGAATCCTCCACACAAGCAATAGCACCTCTGGCCTACAGCCTCCTCCAACTCTTCTGAGCTCCTCCTCATCCACACAGTCGCAACACGCGCTCCCTTTCTAGAGCTCTCCAGCTCGTATCATATAGTAGCCTCCTTTCACGTAGCATGCCAGCTCGTCGTCGAGAAGCATCCCTTCATCCATCACGTAGCCACCTTTGCATGAGCAGGATGCCTTCCCCATTAGTCCAGCCACCTCAACCTAATCTGCCACCTCATCAGTGACATTTTACCACTCTCAAGACATTTCTCCCCAAATCACATTGCACATTTTGAACCTTTAATCAAACAATTGCCACACACAATAGCATGCACATTAAAGCTTGCATGCAACCCCGTACACACACATGAAAAGCCCTTTGACATGGACACCATAACATATCAAATTCATGTAACATGCAAGTGCACATTGACTTAGGAAAATATAAAAAAACCCTTCATGACTTGACTTTACATGACCCCAAAAACATTTCACTTGATCACACACTAGACACCCTTGCTCTGGAAGTCTGGTACAACCACATTGCATTTCATCATTTCCCATGAAGTCCCTACAAAACATACTTTATTGTCTCAAAAAACTATACATCAGTCCATAGTCCATCACGCTTGTGAAAGAAAAATGCACAAATGACAAAAGCCCACACCTACCCTAGATGTGTACAACTATGTGCCTACCCACAGCTATTTACAGTGCTCAAAAACTTGATACAGATTTTGTCCTATCATTTTGCCCATCCCTCAGTCTGCAGACATTTATGTCTTGCAGATAGGTGTATATAATATTTGCATTTCTTCAAAGATATCCTCATCCATGAGGTCTTCTAGCTTGTCTGGTTTCATCACAGTAGGTCCACAGCTGCGTATACTCATGATCCTATCTTTAGTCTGAAGCCATTGACTCTATTCTTATGCTGCTGACCATGCAAATCCTCAAGTTGATTTGATCCATTTTTGAATTTCTTCGTCACACGAAAAGGTCCATCCCATTTGGTCACAAATTTCTTCTTGAAGATAGAATCCACACTACTGTTGTATCTCAAAACTAGATCACCCTCCTTGATTTTCTTATCCCTGAATTTCCTGTTTGCTCTATTTTGATTCTCCTCATGAATTAAAGCATAATGTTCCACCGCCTTTTGTCTGTCTAGTTGTGCTTCCTGCAAATCCAATAACCGGTTCTGGAAAGTAGAATTTGAATCCTCATTAATCTTCATTAACATCTGTAATGCAGGAATTTCTACTTCCAAGGGTAATAGAGCTTCTTTCCCGTAAACAAGATGAAATGGTGAAAACTGGGTGCCTTCTTTTATTGCAACTCTGTAAGCTCATAAAGCCCAGTGCAAAGCAAGATCCCACTCCTTCTCATAGGTTCTCATGATCTTTCCCATGATATTAGTACACACACCATTAAATTTTTCATTCATCCCATTACATTGAGGGTAATAGGGACTTGCATATCTGTGTTTAATCTTCAGCTTACCACATAATAAATCCATCAGTTCACTCCTGAAACATGGACCTCTATCAGAAAGCAATTCCAGTGGTACACCAAATCTTCAGCAGATATCCTCATACACAAATTTAGATACAGATTTTGCATTGACAGCCTGTACTGCTAATGCTTCAGCCCATCTCGTCAAATAATCCACAGTTGTCAGCATATAACAATTTCCCCTGGCTATCATGGCTAGAGGACCGATGGCATCTATTCCCCATTTCTCAAAATATTATAAGCAAGCATAATATTTCTGAGTTCTGGATGTAAGATCCTCTTACTCATAGGCTGACACTGTAGGCATGACCTGCACCAATGTCTTATGTCTCTCTGGAGGGATGGCCACACATATCCTTCTGTAAGTATTTTCCTCAGCATGATTTTGAAAGCAAAATGTCCTCCACATACTCCCTCATGATTAGCTTGTAGGATATGAAAAACTTCCTCATGCCAGGGAATTCTTCTGAGCACCAGATCAGCCCCTTTCATGTAAAGAACATCATCTATCAGACAATAATATGTACAGCTTTTAATAAATCTGTATTTTCTTTGTTTCGGAACTTCTTCAGGCACTTTACCAGTTAACAGGAAGCTTTCCTCACAAGCTAATGTCTCCCTTCAGTTGTCAGCATATAACAATTTCCCCTGGCTATCATGGCTAGAGGACCGATGGCATCTATTCCCCATTTCTCAAAATATTATAAGCAAGCATAATATTTCTGAATTCTGGATGTAAGATCCTCTTACTCATAGGCTGACACTGTAGGCATGACCTGCACCAATGTCTTATGTCTCTCTAGAGGGATGGCCACACATATCCTTCTGTAAGTATTTTCCTCAGCATGATTTTGAAAGCAAAATTTCCTCCACATACTCCCTCATGATTAGCTTGTAGGATATGAAAAACTTCCTCATGCCAGGGAATCCTTCTGAGCACCAGATCAGCCCCTTTCATGTAAAGAACATCATCTATCAGACAATAATAAGTACAGCTTTTAATAAATCTGTATTTTCTTTGTTTCGGAACTTCTTCAGGCACTTTACTAGTTAACAGGAAGCTTTCCTCACAAGCTAATGTCTCCCTTCCTTTGTATAAGGATTCCAGCACTCCTACTGCATCAACATAAGCTGCTGTAATTTCCTGCGCAGCATCATGTGCATTTACATTCTTACCTCTTTCAATATGCTGGAGTGTCCAGGCATCCAATTGATTTAACAGTTTCTTCACCGCGCTTATCCATCTCTTCAAATGAACATGCTTAACCTTCCAGACACCTAAAATTTGCTTCACAACCAATAGAGCATCTCCCTTAATCATGAGTCTCTTAATACCCAGACTAATGCATACTTTCAAACCTTCAAAGAGGGCTGCATATTCAGCTTCATTATTACTGCTGGCTTCAAGCTGAATTCCCATTTTCCGAATCTCAATTCCTCCAGGATCATAAATGACATTTCTCCTGTACTTTTCTTTAAACTTTTTTTGTAAGATCCATCAAAGTGTAAACAAATGCATTCTCTAGTACTTTTTCTTCATTCATGTCAGTGTTCTTCTCCACATCTTCAACTAAAATAGGTCCTTCCTTATAGGTGAGGAGATCAGCCAAGGAAGCTCTGGTAGAGTTCTCAACCAAGAAGGTAAAAGAGTACTCCTGTAACTCTACTATCCATTTAATCATGCTCCTGGAGATGTTTGTACTATTCAACATATGAGGCAGTAGTGAACATGAGGTGAGAACCACAAAAAGCCTGGACAAAAGATAAGACCGAAATCTCCTACAGGCATACAAGAGGCTAGCTAGGATCAATTCAGCCATTGAATACTTCCTCTCTATTTCACTCTTCACCCTACTGGCATAGTAGATTGGCCTCATATATCTGGAACCCTCTCCCTGTTGCAAAAGAATAGCACCAATAGCATCTGGTCCCACAGACGGATTCACATAAAAAGTCCTGGAATAATCTGGTGGCTTTACACTTGAAATATGAGTCAAGGATTCCTTAACTGCCTCAAACACCTCTTCACTCTCTGTCGTCCATTTTAGAGGCTCAGATTTTACCACCTGCTGAAGAGGATACAAAATCTGAGATAACATATGAATAAATCTCGACAGATACTTCACCTTTTGGAGAAAGGTATGCAACTGCTTCGTATTCTCAGGAGAGGACAGCATAACTAAAGCTTTTACTTTACCAGGATCCGGCTCAATCCCATTCTCAGATACAATATGCCCCAATATTTTAATGCTGGTCCGAGCTAACTAAGTCTTCTTAGGATTTAATTGACCATCATTATTATCAATCTCATAGAATACTTGATCCAGCTTTCCACAGTGCACCCTTCTTCCACTGTACACACAGATGTCATCAATCAACACTTTACAAAATTTATCCAGGAAAGGGGATAAAATCAGATCTGAATTCTCCTGATAGTGCGAGGGGCCGTTGCTAACTCCAAAAGGCATTTTCCTGTAACAAAAACAGCCCCAGGGGGTAATGAAAGTAGTCTTTATTTGATCTTCCTAGGCTATGGCTATCTGGAGGTACCCTGGATATCCGTCACACAAGTTGTACATTTCATGACCCGCCACTTTATCAAGAATATCATCCACAAAAGATAGAGGATAGTGGTTTCTCTTTGTCACTGCATTCAGAGGTTTGTAATCAACACAGACTCTCCATTTGTCTACACCTTTTGGCACTATGACCACAGGATTTATCCAATCACAGTGAACTACAGGATAAATTATTCCTGCCTTGAGAAGCTGATCTATCTCTTCCTTCAGCACATCTCTCTGTTCCGGGCTTAATCTCCTTATTTTCTGAAAAACAGGTTTGGCACCTTCCTTCAGCACAATCCTCAGAGGCTTCCCTTTAAATCCCCTGATCTCCTCATAAGAGGTGATAAACAAATTGGGGTATTTCTGCAACATCTTCAAATATTCTTCTTTCTCCTCAACATTGAGATCAGGATTCAATGATCACTCAATCAACACCTGGGTTGATTCATGAGAACATTTGGGCTGCATTAAATCCTCGATAACCTCAAACCTATCCACCTCTTCCTCACTGAACCCTACTGCTCCCACAAAATCCACCTGTGAATCCTCATCTTCCAAATCCACCAATGCTATTGTTCCTTCATCACTTTTTGAAGTCACCGAACTCTCATCCTCACTGCTGGTTTCACTTCTCTCTTCCTCTTCACTTGCTGAATCTGAAACTTCAGCCTTGCTTACCATATCGAAATTCAATTTCTCCCCATTTGTATGTACAGAAAAGATTCCTTTTTGCCAATTCTGAATTGCACCTACCTTCCTCAACCACGGCCTTCCAAGAATCAAAGGATAGGCTCCCAACCCCGCACGCATCACACAACAATCCACTCAACATGAAACACTGAATGCCTCAACCTCCAGACCAGGTACTATCCCTAAAGTCTTCACCTTAGAGTTGTTTGCCATTTTGATGCGATAACTAGACGAGCGGGATATCTTCAGTCCTAATCTTTCCACACAAGCCTAGATAATCACACAAATCTGTGCACCTCCATCTATATAGGCCTCTCCAAAACCCTTTCCTTTATGCCAGGCTTCTACAGCAGGTAAAAGATCCGGCAACTCTGAGACAGACATCAACTTAATTGTACCTTTATGAGAGTTCTTCTTTGCTGGATTTACAGCCCGCCTCCATTCTTTTTTAAGTTTTGGGCATAGACCAATCATTTGAGCAAATGTAATGTCCGGTTTCCTCGCTCAAAGATCTTCCACCAAATCATAATCTCCCTGCTCCTTGCCCATGGGATAATCTGCAGTTCTGTACTTCCTTTTGGGCTTCCTGCTCTTCTTCTTTTGGTAGGTCATCATCTCCTCAGACTGCTTCCCCTTCTTTGCACTCGGACCAACCTCCTCTTCTCTATCTCTCTTCCCTAATGACATGACATCTTTAACTTCCTCCAACTCCAACAAGCCAAATGTAACTACCTTACCTTTCCCTTTCTCTTTTGCAGTGGGGCTTTACAGATTGCAGAGGTACTAGGCTAACCTGCATCTTTTACTTTCTACACTATGATCATTCACCCTATTATTTAACCCTGTTGGCAATGGATAAACATCACCTCCAGCACGAGGAGGCTTATCACAGTGTGTGTTGTAATGTCCCCACTCTCCACAATTAAAGCACTGGGGGACACAAGGTGCAAATGACCCTTGGCCTCGTCCTGCTTGCCACGGGCTTGAATTACTTGAAGAAGGCATGCTACCTCTGCCATAACCACCCGATGATCTACCTCTTCCCTTACCGTTCATCAAGTTCAAACTCAAACTCTTCATAAGCTCCGACATTTCATGAATTTCTTCTTTTATATTCTCCTCCTTCTTGACTTCAGGCTTCTGTATTTATGGCTTCACATGAGAGAATTTCAGGCACATGTTGAACCATTGGCATCTCCTGCATCATTTGTGACAATCTTATCTGCTTCCTCTCCTTCTCTTTTGCTACCCTGAGAGCATCCTCATAAGTGACCAGCTCTTTACATTCAATCTCTAGCCTAATCTTCGGCTTCAGACCAGCAACAAACCTATCCTTTTTTATGACTCTGGGAGGAACTTTAGGTAATAAGGCAACCTGCCATTTATTCCACAACACAGTGAACTTACCAACATACTCATCCACTAACTGAGTCAGCTGTTGCTGCAATAAACATAGCTCTCTCCAAATGCCATCAGGATCTCTAACACACATAAACCTATCCAGGAAAGCTGTCCTCACCTCTGGATAAGTCGGGTTTCTGTGAGCACCCTGATCATCACGCATCCTTGCAGAGAAAGTTTGCAGCCAAGTTCTCGCTTCTCCCAACAAACAAAAGGATAGAATCTGAAGAAGGACTTCTGGAGCATTCCTATCTTTAATAAGAGTTGTGAACTCCAAGCACTCTAAAAACCTCTCTGGATCTTCATTGGGCAGCCCGTGAAATCGAGGAAATTCATGAGCCATCTCTCCTCTTAACTAACTTATCTCAAACACACTTCCAACCAGAAATACCACCTAACCTCTTCTGGGAAGAAAGCAAAAATAATCACTCTACTAAAGAAAGCTTACCCTGCATCTGACTGGCATTCTTCTTCCTAAGAGCAATCACTTTCAAAGCCTTTTGAACCTTAGCATGGAGACATATCACCCGAAGTTCAACATCAAGGCATCTATCTCTCCTGTGTCCACACTCCCCACATAACTCACAATGAATCACTCTCATGCGAGGCCTGGTCTTCATAGTTTCAATCCCTAACCACACAGAAATTCAAGCAACATTCCCTAGCCAATTCTTCTGGGCCATTTTGTCTTGAGTACCCAATCTCAATTCAAAACTCCCCCTGTCCCCAACAGGATCGCCAAAAAAGATGATCGGGAAAAAAAGGAAAGACAACCAGGAATTATGTACTTCACCACGTCAGATAGCTGAGACTTCATAGGGATCAGCTGCAATGTGGGCTCGTGGATGATGAGCTTATGAACCAGATCCCAGAGTATGTGTCTTTGTAATAGGCACCGAGACAAACCCCCACAAAAAAAACTGACTAAGCATGGATCACACAGACTCAAAGAGAGAGAAAAGACTACACAGGCCGAAACAGACTGCACTCAGAATTGAACTTCCCCCCAAAACTCAGAAAACAGTCAGCCTCAGAATACTATGAACCCACAGCCCACATGAAGGCTATCTTCGTGACTCTTCAAGATATCAACCCACAAGCTAATCTTATCATATCTTTCCCAAGATCATCATCAAGCACTAGCAATGATGCAGCCCGCCATCTCTGGAGATTCTATCAGTTGAGGTCTCTGCAGCAACACCCGGCACCCGCCTATGGCCAAAGGCCTCACTATTTCCAGCTTTGAAGCAACTGAGTGCTCACACCACAACTAGCCAACTCGTGCGCACATTGCAGCACCTTCTTACTCACACACAACCTTCGTCCAAGGACCTGCAGCCAGCAGAAATGACACCACAGCCATATAGCTCCTTCCAAAGCAAACTGCCCGCACAGTCATCCTCCTCAAATCCAGCAGCTCCCAATAAGAGCAATAGCTAGTGCTCTCCACGTTACAACTCATCGCTCATCTCCACCTTCACGACTTCTCTCATGCTCATAGAGCTCATGGAGCTCATGCCTCTTCAAGGTCCTTCAGCCTGTGTGTCAACGTCTACTTCCTATTCGTCGTTACTCAGGCGATAAAACGGCCTTACTGTCACGGTCTTCTTACTCACGGGCGATGGCTTTCTTTTCTTTCCTCCCAGCCAACTCTCAGGGACCCGATGCGTGATTATTCCTTAATCTCATCGTTAATTCCTTCATCCTTATCCCTGAGACCCACAATTCCCTAGATAGTTCCTGGCCACATGTCTACATTTTAGGCCCTTACTTAGATGCATCCTTTTTCACCCCTCTCTTGGAGTTCCTTTAAAAACAATTGCCCCTTGGCAATTTGCACATTTAGATGCACCTAGGCCCTAGCCCTATTAGAACTACCTAGTCAATGCCATTACGCCCTCACCTAGGACCTTGGCAGTTACTTCTCTTGACCATATAATTACGCACATTAACTATTACAAAAGTTGGTCATCTAAGAGAAAATGCCCACCGATCTATCCGAGGTCATGCTATCTCGGCTAGAGCATAACATTCCTTCCCTCTTCAAGCATCAGCGTCCTCGATGATGAAATCTGGGAACGCTCTCCGTAACTGGTATACGGATTCCCAGGTAGCTTCCGATAGAGGCTGACCATGCCATGCAACCAACACCGTGGGTATCTTCCGATTTCGTATTTGCATTGTTCCTCGGTCCAGGATTGTTGTTGGTTTGCGCCTTGCAATATCCTCTATCTCCTGAAACAAAACCACACCTTCGATTAGTGAGTCACCTGTATGCAAAAATTTCTTTAAGCGCGAAACATGAAAAACCGGGTGCACCTTACACCCCTGTGGTAATTCTAATTTATAGGCTACACTGCCTATTCTCTTTAGAATTAACCACGGCCCACAGTATCGAGGTGATAACTTAGCACACTCTCCTGAAATCAACGACTTCGAGTGCGAAGGAATTCTGAGAAAAACTTTTTCTCCTTCTTCAAATACTCTTATAGACCGATTTTCATCCGCATACACCTTGGCTCTATCCATAGCCTGGCGGATATTAGCTCTCGCAAGTGCTAGCATCTCCCGCATCTGAACTACAAAGTTCGCGGCACTAGGCACTTTCTGAGGTACTCTAACTATAGTCGGATTGGCTGGTCTATAACCATAGTTCAGCTCAAACGGACTGAACCCAGTAGATGAATGTTTCCTATCATTGTAGGCAAACTCCAACAATGGCAACCACTTGTCCCATGTATATTGCCTCAATGACACACATGCCCTCAGCATATCCTCTAAAGTCTGGTTGACTCTCTCCGTCTGACCATCCCCACTACTCATTCCCAAACCAGTCCTTAGTGTCTCAAATACCGCTGTCCAAAAATGACCGGTAAATCTGACATCTCGGTCTGACACTATGGATCTAGGCAATCCATGCAGACGAAATATATGTCTAATGAACAAATCCGCCACCTGCGGGGCACTAACAGACTCTCTAGTCGAAATGAAGTGAGCCATCTTGGTTAGACGATCAACCACAAGGATAGAATTATACCCTCCTTGTGTTGCAGGTAGCCCTACAATAAAATCCATGGAAATGCTCTCCCACTTACTTAGTGGTATTTCCAAGGGCTGTAAAAGTCCGGGTGGCTTCACCCGCTCGGCCTTACTTACCTGACACGAGAAACACCGTGTCACATATTCATGAATATGCTTTTTCATCTTTGGCCAAAAGAAATCTCGCTTCACGAGATCATATGTCTTCTCGAGTCCTGGATGTCCCACACACGGGCTATCATGGCATTGTCGAATGACTCTCTGCCTGAGATCATTCTGACCAGGTACTACAACCTTGCCATTTCTAACTAGCATACCATCCCTTATGGTATATCTTGCATAAGTTTGGCCTTTTCTGGATGCCAGGTCATCCTTTTCACTTTCCCCGGGTTTTAACACATGAGCCTTAGGCCATAAGCTCTGGACAAACTCGTCCACCTTCTGAGTTTCTCTGATCTCGGTCATTAGAGCACTCTCTAATACCGTGAAACTCAGGTTGTGCATAATGCGAGACAACGCATCAGCCACCTTATTGTCTTTTCCTCTTCGGTACCGAATCGTTAGATTAAACTCCTGCATGAGCTCTGCCCACCTAGCTTGGCGGCCCCTCAAGTCAGGCTGTTTACAAAAATGTTTCAGAGTATCATGATCTACATCCACATAAAACTCTGAACCATACACATAATGTCTCCATGTTTTCAAAGCATGGATAACAGCATACAACTCCAATTCATGAGTTGGCCAATTCCTTAGAGAGGGAGAAAGCTTCTTGCTTTCGAAGGCTACTGGCCTTCCCTCTTGAAGGAGGACTGCTCCTACCGCAATGCCACTTGCATCGGTTTCTAGGAACAACGGTTTCTGGGGATCAACTATTTTTAACACCGGTCCTGAGACCACAGCTTGTTTTATGGTGTTAAAACTTTCCTGTTGATTCTGTCCCCAAATAAAAGGTACTTTATCTGAGGTCAGATCAGTCAATGGCAATACTATTCCGGAATATCCTTTGATATGCCTTCTATAAAACTGGACAAATCCCAAGAATGATCGCAACGCGGTCAGACTCTGAGGGATTGGCTAAGTTAGTATCGCAGCCACTTTCTTCGGATCCATTTCTACCCCCTGTGGAGTAATTATGAACCCTAAGTACTCAAGCCTAACCATACACAGTATAGTTTTCTTTTTATTCACGTAAAGACTGGCTTTCCTCAAAGTACTGAACACTATTCTTAAGTGTTCACAATGCTCAGTAACACTTTTACTGAATATCAAGATATCATCAATAAAATGTACTACGAACTTTCCGATATACGGACGTAGTAAATTGTTCATAAGCATGACGAAGGTCGCTGGAGCATTGGTAAGTCCGAAGGGCATTACCAAAAACTCATAATGACCAAACCTGCTCCTGAAAGCGGTTTTATGCACATCCTCGGCTCTAATCCGGATCTGATAGTAGCCGCACTTAAGATCTATCTTGCTGAAAATCACGGCTCCATGTAATGCATCTAGCAAATCATCAATCCGAGCCATCGGATACCTGTGCTTAACAATGATATTATTCAATGCTCTGTAATCTATACAGAGGCGAAACGTATCATCCTTTTTCCTCTTTAATATCACTGGCGAAGCAAAAGGTGAGAAACTTGGTTGAATCTGCCCCAACTTGAGGTATTCTTCCAGTTGCCTACGCACCTCCGCTTCTTCAGCAAAACTCATCCTATAGGGAGGTCTATTTACAGGTTCTACCCCCGGGATCAGTTCAATCTTATGCTGAACTTTCCGCTCTGGAGGTAACCCATAAGGTAGTTCATCCCTAAAACATTCAGAGAACTCCTCTGTTATAAGCTTAGCCAGCTTGGCCATCTCACCACTTTGCGTAACATCAGTGCTAGTCGAAGAATCATCCACCGACTCTACCGATGCTGTGCAAAGGTATAAAAACTCTACTTGAGCCTTTCTGATTTCCATCACGGAAACCAACGGTCCCTGAGGTATATCTTTTTCACCTCGCAAAACATAAAGCACATCATTCATCTTGAATTGATATACGTGCTTTTTCCAATCAATGGCTGGATTCTTCCTAGAATGCCACGCCATTCCTAGGGCTATATCCGCATGAGCAAGCTTGGTCATTTCAAAATCAAGCTTCTCAGCATAGTCCTGGATCCGAAGCTCCAACTGGGTAACCCTTTGGTCCCATACTTCAGTTGAACTTCCATCTGCCATCCTGACTGTATACACATAGTCAGATGGACTTGTCTTTAATTTCAGCCTCTTCACGAGCTTGGAGTTAATCACATTGTGAGTTGACGCTGAGTCAAACAACACAATGACATCATGACTGGCCACTTGCCCTTTCATTTTAATTAACTCCGTATCATTAAAGGCCGTATACCCCGTTGCTGCGGGCTTAGATAGGATGTTATCAGGTGCACTCGTCACTAACTTAGCAACAGATACACATAACAAACAAGGTACTAACCTCTGAGAAGGTCCCGCCAGTTGCATTTGCATATGTTCCGCACTGGGACTCTCCTGCATTTCTATGTCGCATTCAGATATTATCATATTAGCCGTGCGACGATCTTTATTCAGTGGACAATCCTTCCACTGATGTCGCTGAAGGCAGCCGAAGCACAATCCTTCTTTTCTAGCTTTCTCTTTTTGTTCAGGGGTCAACGAGGACTTTGACAAAGCCCGGGCTGCCATTGGAGTTATTTTCCTTTTCACCCCAACGGTGGTACTTGTTTTTACTGGTCCCTCAACCGGCTTCACCTGCTTGGTTTGGCCACTTGGCTGCGAGACACTTGTCTTTGAAACCCATTTCCTCTGAAATCCCCCTTTCCTCGGGTGCTCATACTGAGTCCCTGCCTGCACAAATCCACCAGATCTGCCTCTGGCATCCTCATAGTTCAGGGCTACTGCTATAGATTCATCTAGTGTAGTCACATATTTAGCCCGAACTTCCATTTTGATCTTGTCGTTCAGTCCATAGATATAGTCTTTTAACTGAACCGACATAGGGAGAGGGTCTGTTATTTTCATAACACATTCCCTGAATTTGTCAGTGTACTCTGCCACTGACAAACTCCTCTGACGAAGATTTCTATAAGCATCCCAAGCTCGGGATTCTTCATCAGGTGGAAGAAAGTGTTTCTTGAATTCAGCTTTGAACCCTTCCCAGGTGGTTGGAGCAACTTGATCCTTCTGTTGCTTTATCCACCATCTGTCCGCTGCCTCAATAAACAAGTGTGTGGCCTCGCGGATTTTCTTTAGATCAGATCTAATCTCACAAATGGCGAAGGCTTCTTCCCACTTGTGCAACCAAACCTCGATCACATCAGAGCTGCGCTCGGTCATCCGCCGACCAGCGTACTTCTCCGGTCTATAATTAGCGATATTAGGCACTTTGACCCTCGCGCTCTAAGGAATGTACACTGGGCTCTGGCTCTGCTGGAGCTTTGCCCTTATCAATCCTAGACGGTCTAGCCGACAAGGCTTGCACCATCTCCCTAATCTCATTTTGACCAGCATTCACCTGAAGCTGCTGGTTCATAATCTGCTGTAAAGCATCCTCTAATATCGAAATCCTACCAATCAAAGTAGGTGCTGCCTGATGTGACATCTGTTGTGTAGACTGTACTCTAGACTCACTAGGATTCACTCTTGAATTCTGTCCTTCTGCTTCCATAGATTCACAGTGGAAGATGGGGTTTTTTTTTTTTTCTTCCTTTGTTGGGGGGTTTTTTTTTTTTTTTAATGAATTTCTTTCTTCTCCTCTTATGCGAAACTCCAAAAGTACAGCACTTCAAAATCCCTTCCTGTACTGGAACAAACTACTGCAAACTGAAAACTTGAAATATATATCCTAAAGGGAAAAAGATGCCCCCTGGATATCCTTGAAGCTCGCAAGAAAAAAGACTCTGCCCTGTTGTATATTCGGTCTGTCAATCTACTGCAAACTGTAAAGCTTAGCTGGAACGTGTGCCGGCGAAGCTCATTTAATTAAAGTTTTCCATATCAGCTAATCGCTGCCATGTATCCTTCTACAGCACATTTCGTAGCGGAATTTTCAACGCTCTTCCTCAAGCTCCTCTCTTTGATTTAACCATCGCATCCTTTACCACGGCGATGGGTGTAAGTGTTCCTGATTTCTGGTACGCCTGGAAGCCTCGCTTTGTGACTTTGCCAATTTACTGCGACAATAGGCTCCTTCAGCGTTATAACCTCTGCGTCAAACTCTACGCCTCACCTACACCGATCGTCTATTGTCCGTCGAACAATACTTTATCATCGCTTCCTACTCCGCTATCCCGCTCTCTTGCTAGGATCGCCCGAGACTCGCTCTCTGCAACTCAATGTTACGTTACGTTACGTTCCTCACCCGTGGCCCCTTTTCTGCTAAAGTTTTCGTTAATCGATCTTCGAAACCAAAGATTCGACGGGTGGCTGTGACAATCCTTCGCCTTCCGTACCACAACGTGAACACGTTCTCTATCGACGCTGGTCTGATTACGCAGCCTTCCCTTCTCTTCTTAACCTCAGCTCTGATACCAAATGTCAACGTCTACTTCCTATTCGTCGTTACTCAGGCGATAAAACGGCCTTACTGTCACGGTCTTCTTACTCACAGGCGATGGCTTTCTTTTCTTTCCTCCCAGCCAACTCTCAGGGACCTGATGCGTGATTATTCCTTAATCTCATCGTTAATTCCTTCATCCTTATCCCTGAGACCCACAATTCCCTAGATAGTTCCTGGCCACATGTCTACATTTTAGGCCCTTACTTAGATGCATCCTTTTTCACCCCTCTCTTGGAGTTCCTTTAAAAACAATTGCCCCTTGGCAATTTGCACATTTAGATGCACCTAGGCCCTAGCCCTATTAGAACTACCTAGTCAATGCCATTACGCCCTCACCTAGGACCTTGGCAGTTACTTCTCTTGACCATATAATTACGCACATTAACTATTACAAAAGTTGGTCATCTAAGAGAAAATGCCCACCGATCTATCCGAGGTCATGCTATCTCGGCTAGAGCATAACACTGTGTAGTAGCGACGCCTTCCCCACGAAACCAAGAAGCGCATGGTGCATACTCTCTGTCGCTCACAAGCCTTTGCGTCGCTCTGAACCTCCAGCTAGTAGAAGCAACTCAAGCAACTGCCACATAGTTTTCTACAAGACTCCAGCCAGAGCCCAACTGTGCCACAAAGTTCGTCAACACGAGGCACCTCGAACCCATATACTCGAAGTTCCTGCGGTCGAAATCCCACACCCGTAACCTACACAATCACCATCGCAGCTTCCTTGGCTCGCAAAGCTCTCTTCGTCACTCACACACGATGTCTTCATGCACAGGTTTCAGCTTCCTGCTCACGCACGACCTCTCATCAACAACTGCAAGCCTCTCCAACCTCTTTGATTGTTCCCCGTCTGCTCCTTATCGCACTCCAACCTCTCCCATATCTCGTAGCCCTTCTGCTCTCAGAAGCTCCTACACCCGTCGTCTGAGCTTCCCCGGCTGCTTCATAGCCTCCCTTCGTCGCGAATCCTCCACACAAGCAACAACACCTCTGGCCTGCAGCCTCCTCCAGCTCTTCTGAGCTCCTCCTCATCCACACAGTCGCAACACGCGCTCCCCTTCTAGAGCTCTCCAGCTCATATCATATAGTAGCCTCCTTTCACGTAGCATGCCAGCTCGTCGTCGAGAAGCATCCCTTCATCCATCACGTAGCCACCTTTGCATGAGCAGGATGCCTTCCCAATTAGTCCAGCCACCTCAGCCTAATCTGCCACCTCATCAATGACATTTTACCACTGTCAAGACATTTCCCCTCAAATCACATTGAATGCACATTTTGGACCTTTAGTCAAACAATTCCCACACACATTAGCATGCACATTAAAGCTTGCATGCAACCCCGTACACACACATGAAAAGCCCTTTGACATGGACACCATAACATATCAAATTCCTGTAACATGCAAGTGCACATTGACTTAGGAAAATATAAAAAAACCCTTCATGACTTGACTTTACATGACCCCAAAAACATTTCACTTAACCACACACTAGACACCCTTGCTCTGGAAGTTTGGTACAACCACATTGCATTTCATCATTTCCCATGAAGTCCCTACAAAACATACTTTATTGTCTCAAAAAACTATACATCAGTCCATCACGCTTGTGAAAGAAAAATCCACAAATGCCAAAAGCCCACACCTACCCTAGATGTGTACAACTATGTGCCTACCCATAGCTATTTACAGTGCTCAAAAACTTGATACAGATTTTGTCCTATCAATGGGAACGTTCCAGAAGGGGGAACGGGGCTATGGATTGAAGCAGGCACCTCGGGCTTGGTATTCGAGGATTCATACTCATTTGCTCACACTTGGCTTTCAGAACAGCCCTACAGAGGCTACCCTTTACATCCGCAAGCGTGGGACAGATTTGCTGATTTTAGTCCTTTATGTGGATGACATGCTTGTGACTGGGACACATGCTCAGCAAATTGCAGATTTTAAACTTGATTTGCAGCAGACATTTGCTATGTCTGATCTTGGTCTTCTGCACTACTATCTGGGCATCCAATTTGCTAGCAGTGAGGGGGGCATTTTGATGTCACAATCCAAGTACATTGGACAGATTTTGCAGCGTTTTCAGTTTGAGGATTGTAAGCCAGTATCCACACCATTAGAGACTGGTTTTCAATTCTCAAACTGAAAACGCTACAAAAGCTGTCCAATGTACTTGGATTGTGACATCAAAATGTCCCCCTCACTGCTACCAAATTGGATGCCCAGATAGTAGTGCAGAAGATCAAGAGCCATAGTTACCAGGGAAGCAGAACATTTTGAAAACTCGGGTACTGAAACGGGAACGTTCTAGAAGGGGGAACAGGGGAATGAGAATCTGAACGCCACATCATATGACACGTCATCAATTTATATGGATGGAGGGAGGGAGTAGATGGATGGAGGAGTAGTTGGATGGAGGGAGGGAATAGATGGAAGGACGGAGGGAGGGATGGAAGGAGGGTAGGAGGGAGCAGTAGGAGAGTTGATGGATGGAGGAGTAGGCAGGAGGGAGCAGGTGGAGGTCGAAATGGCGCAGAAATGGCACGAAAAACAAGGCCGCCAGTCGCAAAACGGCTATAGGCCAAAAACCCTAAACCCGGAACGTCAGGTTCTGGGTACCTCGAAACGGAGTTCCGTGGTAACACCCAGTCTGGAACGTTCCAGACAAGTTCCTGTTAGAATTATAGATATAATTCAGCAGTGACCAATGTAATATAATAAGCTAGTTAGGGGCACTTTTCCCTCTTTAAGAGGTTTTTTCCCCTAACCGCAGTTAGTTCACTAACTATGGTTAGTGACTACTAAGGTTTTGTCACTAGGACAAAACCTTATCTCTCTCTCATTGAGTTGTACTCTTCACACTCTACTATTGCAACTCAGCTTTCAGCTTCCAAGCTTCCAGCTCTCACTCTCTCTTGCTCTCTCTCACTCACCATTCTCTCACATTTGGTATCAGAGCGGGTTGACCCTGCTCTCTGCTTCTTGCCTCCAGCTCCAGCCTAGCCCGTGAGCTCCAGCTACAACTTAGCTTCGCTGCAACACATATCGTCCGTACAGTCCGTACGACTGTACGGAACCTGCATGTGGTTTCTGCACGCCGTAAAGATCTGCTCACCGATCAGCACCCTACTGTACCTGCGCGCCGTATAGATCTGTGCCGTACAACGCCGTACAGATCTGCTCGCTGTACCTCGCTGTCCGTACTCCGTACAGTTTCTGCCATCCGTACTCCGTACAGCTCCCGCCGTCCGTACTCCGTACATTCGTACGGTCATCCGTACAACGTACGAATTCTGTACCTGACAGTTTCGTACACTGACAGTTCCGTAATGTCAGCTCACTGTCCATACACTTATGTTGCAGGCATTCTGTGCAGAGTTTTACTTCTGCAGGTACTCGAGCAGTTAAATTTTTGGGCAGGCTTTGTTTGCAGATAGCCATTGTTTGGCTGTATTTTTCGAAATACATTTGGAGCTTTGACAGACACATTACAGATTTGGGGCTTTTGCAGACAGATCTGCAGATCTAGTCTGAAATTTGGGGCTTTTCTTCAGAAATTGCAGATTTGGGGCTTTTAGTAAATCTGCCCCTTTCTGGTTGCAATTTCAAGCCACAAATTGGGGCTTTTGTGTTGGGAGAGCAATTTCTAGAGTTTTCAGTTCATACTGCCTTTCTTGGAATGTTTGCAGCACTTTTGGCAGATTCTGGAGAGTTTTTGATGCTTGGACAGATTTCTGACAGTGCAAGTACAGAAATCTAAGTTGCATTTACAGCCCGTGCTTGGCTGTGTTTTTTGGGAGTCGTGCATTTCATTCCCAGTAAGGGAATTCAGCTTTGTATCTGCTTCAATCTTTTTCTCAGATATGGCCCATCAAAATCAGAATGACTTCCAATTCGGTGGTCTTTCACAGGAAGACAAGTGGATGGTACCAACTACTCCCTCTGGAGTTTCATGGTACGCAATATTCTGATTTCTCGCAATTTATGGGATTATGTCAATGGGGATGAGATCCGACCAGCAGATATTGCACCTGCTACCCCTCCCTAGCAAGGAGGTGGAAGAGGTCGTGCACAGGGTGCAATTGCAGGACAAGTTGTTGGTGCAGCTACAGTCACTACTCCAGAGCAGAAGAGATGGGATTCACGGGATGCCTTAGCTTTGTCATGCATCTCTCTTTCAGTGAAAAGATTTATCATTCCGCATATCCGGTCATGTAAGACCTCTAGGGCAGCGTGGGATATTTTGGAAAGCATGTATGCAGCTCGGAATGATGCAAGGGTATCTTTCTTGAAAAGAGAGTTGAGTAATACACATATGGAACAGTGTGACTCCATGTCAGTCCACCTCACAAAGCTACAGGATCTCAAATAGAAATTGTTAAACATAGATGAAATTATTCCTTATTCAGAGATGATTACAACCACTCTGAATTCTCTTCCTGAGTCTTATCTCAGCTTTCATACCTCGCTGAACTTATCATTGAGGGGGGGTGCAAATCCTCTCACTTTTCATGAGTTGATATTCAGGAAGAGCAAACCACGAAAAATTTGGCTTCACGTGTAGGTGAACAAGCCATGCTCTCAAAGTTTAAATCAAAAACAAAGGGACAGGCAAAGACATCAGTAAATCAGCCTTCCAGTGGGTCAGGACAGCCTTCCCAAAAGGCTAAAAATGATGCAAGTAAGCCCAAGAAGAAGGGTTTTTGTCACTACTGCAAAATGCCAAGTCATCACATTGCAGAATGCAGGAAAAGGCTTGCAAAAGAGAAGAAAAACAGCTCCGGAAGGGCTGTTTCAGATTCAGCTCCTCATGCATTTGACAATGGGGATGCTACAGCCAACTTTGTTGGACAGGATTATGCCTTTTTATCTTGCATTTCAGATTCTAGGTTGGCTGTTCACGGGATAGTACAGCCACTTGCAGTGATGATACATATGCATTGTTGACTTGCAGTTATGACTCTTCTACGGATGCATCTGCTTTCAGTGTCAATGAAACACTGAACACTTGGTATTTTGACAGCGGTGCATCCAAGCATATCACTTCTAGGAAGTGTCTTTTTCCTTCCTTGCATCCACCTCCCGTTGGTAAGAAAGTTACTTGTGCCAACAGCTCATCATATTCAATATGTGGCACAGGAGATGTTGAGCTCACTGCCATTGATGGCTTAATTTTCAGACTTTCAGATGTCTTATATGTGCCTGGCATAACCAAAAATCTTCTTTCAATGTCCACTCTTAACAGAGGTGGATTTCAGGTCATCTTTGAGGATGACAAATGTGTTGTCCGAGACAGGGAAGATGACTATGCCTTAAGGTTATCTGGTACTCTGCTGCGTGGGCTTTTTCAGCTTGATATTTTTGAGAAAAGAGCAGCCCATGCTCTTCCAGTTTCTACCCCTACAGCTGCCATGCAGAATGCAGAATTATGGCATGCTAGATATGGCCACATGCATTACAACAACTTGATGACACTTCAGAAGTTTTCCATGGTTGATGCATTGCCACCTCTTGAGATACCTCCTCCACATGCCTGTGAAGGGTGCATTTTAGGCAAGATGCATAGATTCCCCTTCAAGAAGGATGGTTCAGTTAAAGCTGTTCGCAAATTACAGCTTATACACAGTGATGTCTCTGGTCCCATGAGGACTCCATCGTTGGGTGGTCATCTCTACTTCGTTACATTTATTGATGATTACTCCAATTTTACTTGGGTTTATGGGCTGAAAGAGAAATCTGAAGTGTTCACGGTGTTTAAACACTTTTCAGCCATGGTTGAAAATGAAACCGGACTCAAGAAACAGACATTGCGCACAGATAGAGGTGGGGAATACTTGTCTACAGAATTTGATGCTTTTCTCAAAGGCAAAGGTATTGTGCATCAGCTCACAGTCAGGCTCACCCCTCAGTAAAATGGCAAAGCTGAGAGGAAAAATAGAACCCTCATGGAGATGGACAGATGTATGCTGAAAAGCAAACACATGCCTCACAAATTATGGCTTGAGGGTTTGATGTGTGCCAATTACATTTTGAATCGGGCTCCCACTAAGGCTTTGAAAACAAAAACTCCTTATGAGGTCTGGAATAACAGGAAGCATTCAGTGGATCACTTCCGAGTCTTTGGATGCCTTGCTTATGCACATGTGCCAGTTGAATTTAGGCACAAGTTGTCAGATAAAGCCATCAAATGCATATTTGTTGGATACAGTGCAGAAAGCAAGGGGTACCGTCTCTACAATCCTGCTACACGCAAGATCATAGTAAGTAGAGATGTGATATTTTCTGAAAATTCAGCTCACACTCAGGCTGAATTTCAAATGCCTTCGTCTTCAGAGGATGTCTTTGAGGGGTTGCTACCCATTGCCTTGGGTTCCTCTGCTGATTTTTCTGATGCAAATCAGAATTTACAGCAACCTCCAGATGCTTCAGTTCCGCCACAGGATGTCTTGCCCCCGCCACAGGCAGTGGAACAGGTGGTGCAGCAAGAAACTGCAGACATACATGCAGCAAAAGCAGTCCCAAACTGGCTGTTACAGACTCTCAGGGAGAGTAAAATTGATGCTCCGTTATCTGGCAGGACTCGCAGTGCAGCAAGGCACATGGAAGGTGCTAATTCAGTGGAATCAGCATATGCAGGTACTCTTCTTGATGAGGAGGAGCCTGCTACATTTGATGAGGCAAAGTATAATGTGCATTGGATGAATGCCATGCACGATGAGTTGCAGTCCATTGCAAAAAATCAGACTTGGGATGTTGTAGACTTGCCACCGGGTAAACATGCCATTGGCACACCATGGGTTTTCAAGGTCAAACGGAAGCCAAATGGGTCCATTGACAGATATAAGGCAAGGCTGGTTGCTAAAGGCTATGCTCAGAAAAAGGGCATAGATTATGAGGAGACATTCGCTCCTACATCCCGGATGACCACCATCCGATCAGTTATTGCAATGGCTGCACATTTTGAGTGGCATGTTCATCAATTGGACATAAAAACAGCCTTCTTAAATGGAGACTTGCTGGAAGAGGTGTATGTCAGACAACCTCCGGGCTTTGAAATTACAGCAAATGCACTTCAAGTATGCAAGCTCAACAAAGCTTTATACGGGCCGAAACCGGCCCCTCGTGCATGGTATGCCAAAATCCATGCCTTTTTTACCAGCAAGGGGCTGCACAATAGTCCTACTGAGAGCACCCTCTACATCAAGATGGATGGGGGGGAAATTTTAGTCATCCTTATTTATGTCGATGACTTACTGCTCACACACTCCAATGAAGACAAAATTGCAGATTTCAAAGCTGATTTGTAGACCAACTTTGACATGTCAGATTTGGGGCTGCTACACTTTTATTTGGGGATCCAGTTCTCTCATGAGAGACGTGGCACTGTTATGTCTCAGTCCAAGTATGTTCAGAAACTCTTGGACAGATTTAACATGCATGAGTGTAAGCCTATAGCCACTCCCATGGAGCCGGGGCTGAAACTCACAATGCATGATGCAGGAGAATTAGTTGATGCCACACTTTATAGTCAGGCTGTTGGATGCCTCATATATCTCTGTAACACTAGACCTGATATTCAGTTTGCAGTATCTCACGTGAGCAGGTACATGCACAGCCCAAAAACTATGCATTCGTAGGCAGTTAAGCGCATCTTTCGTTATTTGCAAGGCACGAAGTCTTTTGGCTTGCTATTTCCCAGGGGGGGTGACTTGCAGATGCATGCCTACAGTGATTCAGATTGGGCTGGTGATTATGACACTAGGCAGTCCACTAGTGGCAATTGTTTCTTTTTGGGTAAATCTTGCATTTCCTGGCTGAGCAAAAAACAATCTACAGTGGCTACCTCATCATGTGAAGCTGAGTACAAGGCAGCTTTCACAGCAACAGTTGAATGTGTCTGGCTGCGACGTCTATTTGCTGATCTTCATCTGTCTTTGGAGGGTCCTTCTCCAATTCTCACTGATAGTCAGAGTGCCATTGCAGTGGCAAAGAATCCAGTGTTTCATGCTCGCACGAAGCACATTGAGGTTCACTATCACTACGTCAGAGAGAAGTTGCATGCAGGAGAGATTAGTATGATCTTTGTGTCCACACATGACAACGTTGCAGATATTTTCACCAAAGCACTACCACGTGAAAAGTTTGAGGCATTTCGCAGTGCCTTGAACTTATATCCGTTTGGTGATTGATCAGCCTTGTACATGACGTTGGCACTACAGGGGGGTGTTAGAATTATAAATATAATTCAGCAGTGACCAATGTAATATAATAAGCTAGTTAGGGGCACTTTTCCCTCTTTAAGAGGTTTTTCCCCCTAACCACAGTTAGTTCACTAACTATGGTTAGTGACTACTAAGGTTTTGTCACTAGGACAAAACCTTATCTCTCTCTCATTGAGTTGTACTCTTCACACTCTACTATTGCAACTAAGCTTTCAGCTTCCAAGCTTCCAGCTCTCACTCTCTCTTGCTCTCTCTCACTCACCATTCTCTCACAGTTTCGAGGGGTTCCAGGGTTCCCACTTCTTTGGAACGGTGTTCCACGCGTTTCGGATGTGGGGACGGCGTTCCCTGGTAACTATGCCAAGAGCAGACATAGCAGGCATTTTGATGTTACAATCCAAGTACATTGGACAGCTTTTGCATCCTTTTCAGTTTGAGGATTGCAAGCCAATATCCACACCATTAGAGATTGGTTTTCACTTTTCTTCTAAGGATGGCAGCGGTACATGTGATGTCACTCTCTATCAACAAGCAGTTGGTTGTTTGATTTAACTATGCCATACATGACCTGATCTACAGTATGTTGTCTCACAGTTGAGCAAATATATGCACAGCCCATCTATGCACCATTGGCATGCCGTGAAGCGTGTTTTCAGATATCTTAAAGGCACTCAGCATTTAGGCGTTCTTTATGGGGCTGATACTTCACTTGACATGCATGCACTGATAGCGATTGGGCTGGTTGTTCTGACCCTCGTGTGTCACATGCTTGGTACTTCGTGTGTTTCTTGGTTCAGCAAGAAGCAGAGTACAATTGCTACTTCTAGCTATGAAGCTGAGTACAGAGCAGCTTTTACAACTACAATGGAGTGTGTTTGGCTTCGGAAGCTACTTGCAGATCTTTGTGCATGTCAGACTGCTCCTACCATCATCTTCACTGATAGTCAGAGTGCTTTGGCTGTTGCACAGAATCTAGTTTTCCATGCTCGCACAAAGCATATTAAGGTTCACTATCACTATGTCAGAGAGCAATTATCAGCAAGTGATATTGAGTCGTCTTATGTTTCCACTGAAGACAACTTGGCAGATCTTTTTACGAAGGCTCTACCTCGACCTGAGTTTGAGGCTTTTCGGCAAGCTTTAAACTTAGTACCTTTTGTAACTTGATCTGTTGGACTTTGTAAAGTCATAGGTTGCTATATCCCTACCAGACAAACATGTGCAACCATGACATTAGATATTTAAGTATCCTGAGCCATGTCCAGGATACTTCAGCCCATACCATGGAGGGGGGCTTATAGGCCATCTCATGGGCTATCCATAGATGCCCCTTATACCTTGGTATGTGCCTTGTAGGCCTAGTATTAGTCAGTTAGGCCTTGTGGTTACTATATCCCTACGGGACAAACATGTGCAATAATGACATTAAATATTTCGGTATCATGAGCCATGTCTTACCCTTTCTACCCTCAAATCTGGTCTACCCCCTAAAGCTAATCAAGAGGTATAGCTGGGTCAATCAACAAAGAACATCAGAGGATGCCTTGCACGTCATGAGTGGGCAGGCAGCGCAGCCCTCTGAAGACTCTCCATGCACCCACCGAGTCTCAGGGGAAACCCGTGAGAGGATGCTCTAATGTTCAGAAAGGAGTCCTCTAAGAACCAACTTACCTAGCAAGGCTCCCCCTTCTTATCAGAATCGATAATGTTGAGGCCTCCGCCATGTCTAGGTAAGACAATAGTTCTTGAGGCCACTTTGATTCTCATGTTATGTGTGCCATTTCATTTGGACAAAAGATAATTCCGTACCAATCTCCTGAACTTACCAATAGAAGATGTCAAGAGCATCAACAGAAGGTGACGTACCATGCAAAAGCTACTTAAACATGGTCCATAGGCTACATCTAGGGTTGTGAAGCTCCAATAGAGTGATTCCCTTGTGATGTTCTCCAAAACTGGATCAAACTATTTGGTGGGTACATCCACACCTACCTGGCATCTCAAATATCTAGAAATAGTACCACACTCTATCCATCTGACACCAAGCTCACCTCAATATATAATTTAAGAGCACATGCCTAGCTTGGTTACAATAGAGATGAGAACACACTTGGAACACGAGCTTAGGACGGCAGTACTTGCTTTTGTCAAAAGGCAAGTGTTCAGGTCATGGTGGCATTACTCTTTCTTTTTCAATACTCATTGGGATTCATTAGGGCTGCCATCACTTCAGCCTTTCACTATCATGCATCCCTTTCTCTCAGCCCTAGGGATCCATCCCCATCTCATCTCTAAAGGAAGGGAAATAACCATCATTTTTCAATGGGGTTATTACCCTTCTTGGCACTACCTACAAAATTGTGGCCAAGAAAGTAAATCTCGAACTCCAATCCCTTTCCTGTTAGATCTCATACATAACAGACAAATAGACTTTGTACACCATAAGAGCATCTTTGATATTATCTTCTCGTTTTGGCAAGGAGTTAAATGGGCATCCTGAATTGTGAAGGAGGGCTGAGCCCAGCTCAGAGTGGAAGACAGAAAGGAATAGCAAACATAGCAGTGATGGACAGACCTAAGCTAACTCACCTAACACCTGCGATTGATTGACGGACCAATAATAGGACTAGCCTACATTAAGGGCATCCACGCTTGCACAACCAAAGGCAATCGCACAAGCTCCTTCTAGTGCTATGGGCATACCGCATGTCATAGAAAGTGGAAACCAACTAGACCCCCTTCAGCTTAGCCTTTGGGGTGGAGGCAGTTATGCCGAAGGAGTATGTGGTACCTAGCCTGTGCATTGTGGTGAAGGAAAGGCTTGCCAAGAATGACCTAGCCAAGCACCTAATAGAACTTGATAAGCTTGATCAAACAAGATTGCGAGCCACATATTGCCTTAAGGCTGCAAAGCCTAGACACAAAAAATGGTTCAACCGCCACAAGCTTACAAAAAAAGACCTAAACAAAGGAGACTTGGCACTCGTTTATAGCAATCAAAACACAAAGAAAAAGCTTAAATACATGGGCATGTTCCCTACCGCATAGTGGAGATTACTCCACAAGGCGCATGTAGGATAATAACAATAGATAGAGTTGAGATGGATGGCTACCTCAACGACAGCAAACTAAAGAGATACTATGGACCTCCCACCCTATAGACCCTTCAAGACATCCATTGGAAAAAGAAACTTAAGGCCAAAGTAACAAGAATGAAATGCCAGGCCATTGAAGAGGCCAAAGACCATAACACAAAACTAAGGCACCATTTATAAGGCTACCCTAGAAACTATAGATAATGCTGAGGATATAACAGTAGATCTCGCTAAGGTGTGGATGATTTAGACTTGAGACGCACTTGTCAACTTGGGTGCGAGCCATCTTCGTATCATAGGAGGTATGGGAACAATTGCCACCATAGGTACCTCTCGTCGTCTCTAGTCCCAAAGAAGTATGTGCTATAAATGGAAAATATATGCATGCCCTAGGACACATAACAATCAACGCTACAATAAATAACCATGTTGTCCGAGCACATTTTTATGTTTTACCCGCAGGATCTATCAAGGAATAGGTGATACTAGGAAGAGGGTGATGTTGTCGGAAAGATTGCTGGATCCACTGGCACCGACACATGGTCATCCTCACCCATGGAGGTCGCACCTTAGCAATCCTTCTAAGTGAGGAAACTAAGAAGGAGATAATAGAACCAGCCAAAAATCCCTCCCCCCAAGGTGTTGGCCCCTTTGAACACAAGGATGCCTAACTGCCCAAGGCCATACAGAAACTAGGGTCATCAAGATAGACAACCCAGCAAAAGAAGGGACTAGCTGCAATCCCCCACAATACACCCTTATATAGATATAAGAACCCCTAAAAAAGGTGAAATTTAAAAAATGCATAGTTTCTAACAATTAAGACATGAAACCACACAATAAAAACCTTATAGTCTAATAAAACCTAGCTAAGTTAAAGGGAAAATAAGAAGCATTGTTGATGCTTAATGATATTGGAAAGTGTGGATTCCTTTTCTCATAGGCATGTGCATCCCCTGTCTCTGCATATTATAAGATTAGACTCAATGTCCTTGTCCCTGCTGTATTTCTCTTGCACTATGCATTGGCTCAATTGTTGACATGTCTTTGTATTGATTGTTCTTGCACGCATCAAGAGAGTTGATTAGAATCAATGTCCTTGTCCCTGCTGTATTTCTCTTGCACTATGCATTGGCTCAATTGTTGACATGTCTTTGTATTGATTGTTCTTGCACGCATCAAGAGAGTTGATTTCCCAACTTACTCGAGTTTATTATCTTTCCCATTACAATTCTTTGCACACCTAAGTCCAGCCTAGCGTAGGCGGTCATATACATCATTGTCTAGCCAGAACGTTGTAGTGCAAGTAGCAAAGGAGTCGCAGAAGAACAGCCGTCACGTCAAACTTGGATTATCCAAAACTAAAGAGTACAAGGTACAAGTACCTACACCTAGGACTAAGTGTCCTAGGTGTCACATAGGACTAAGTGTCCTATGTGGCCTAAAAGACACTAACACTATAAGTGTCTTTATTTGTGCCTACAAGGAACATACCATGGCCTATAAGGCATCACTAGAACCACCATAGGCCTACAACCCCCCCCCCCCATGGGATGGGCTGAAGTACTTTGGAAACGTCTTAGAATACCTGGTATTTTCTAGTCATGGTGGCACATGTCCATCCAAAAGGATATAGCCACCTACGAATGTACAAGGGATGTCAGATCATGTAACAAAGGGAACCAAGTGTAAAGCCTATCAAAAGACTTCGAACTTGGAACGAGAAAGTGCCTTTGTAAACATATCTGCTATGTTGTCCTATGTGGGAAGATAGGACAACTCTATGTCTCCTGCTGACAACCGCTCCCGAACATAATGATAGTGAACTTCAATATGCTTGGTACGCGCATGAAACACTAGGGTACGCGCACTGGCCAAAGCACTCTGGCTGTCAGTGTAGACAATAGTGGAGGATCTCTGGCGAATACCAAGATCTGTAAGTAACTGTCGAAGCCAAACACACTCTACTATAGCGGTGAAAGCTGCCCTGTACTCAGCCTCACAGCTAGACGTGGCAACTGTTGGTTGCTTCGTGCTGAGCCAAGAGATACATGACTTGCCAAGCCAAAAACAATTGCCAGTATGTGACACTCAAGTGTCGGAACATCCTGCCCAGTCACTATCCGTGTAAGCATGGATGGTAAGTGAACCCTAATCACCATAGAAGAGGGCTAAATCTTGAGTGCCTCTGAGATATCTGAAGACTCTCTTCACTGCCTGCCAATGCTGTGAACTGGGCATGTGCATGAATCTGCTGAGCTGAGATACTGCATACTGCAAGTCAGGTCTGGTGTGACATAAATAAATAAGGCATCCAACAGCCTACTGATAAAGAGTCATATCACATGGTGGGCTCCCATCATGAGCTGAGAATTTGAAGCCAGGGTCCACTGGAGTAGAGATTGGCTTGCAATCCTCAAACTAAAAACGATCAAGGAGCTGTCCAATATACTTGGACTGAGACATCATGATACCCCCCTCAACATGAGCAAACTGAATGCCCAAATAATAATGGAGCCATCCCATGTCTGACATGTCAAAAATCTACTGCAAATCAGCTTTGAAAGCTGCAATTTGCTGAGTATCTGGGCCCGTGATGAGAATATCCTCCACATATAAAATCAGCACTAAAAAATCTGATCCACTCCCACGGACATAAAGAGTGGGTTCTGTGGGACTATTCTGAAAACCAAGGAATAGTAAGTGTGCATGAATTTTGGCATGCCATGCCCTGGGTGCCTGCTTCAAACCATAAAGGGATTTTCTAAGCCGGCATACCTTTTTTTCAGAATTAACAACCTCAAAGCCAGGAGGTTGTGTGACATAGACTTCTTCCTGCAAATCCCCATGAAGAAAAGCAGTCTTGATGTCAAGTTGGTGCACTTGCCAATGATGATGGGCTGCAATGGCAATGACACATCTAATGGTAGTAATCCTGGATGTGGGAGCAAATGTCTCCTCAAAGTCAATGCCTTGTTGTTGGGCATACCCTTTTGCAACAAGAAGGGCTTTGTATCGATCTATACTGCCATCAGATTTCCTTTTCAATTTGTAGACCCACCGCGTTCCAATGGCATGCTTGCTAGAAGGGAGATCTACCGATTCCCATGTGTCATTTTTTGCAATAGATTGTAACTCAGCTCTCATTGCATCCATCCACTCTTTGCTGTCAAAAGCATCTTTATGGCACAGAGGCTCTTCATTGCAAGGTGTAGCAAGGAGTGCAAACTCAAGAAAGTGACCATGCTATCTATTCCCTGATCTTGTCCGGGCAGCAAAATGCTGATCTTGTTTGCTGTCCCTCAATGTATCAAGAAGCCATCTGGGAACTTGCCTTTGCTGTCTATTGACAGCTCTTTCTTCAGTGGGTGCATCATGAGTAGCAGGATCATTTTGTGCCGGAAGAGAAACCTGCAAATCAGCATGAGGTTGTGGCTGATTATTGCTTAGTGGAGGGCCTGCAGGAGGCCCATGTTGCTGGTCAAAATCCTCTTCTGATGATGGCAGAGGTAACCAAGATTCAAAGGCATCAAACATGTCAACATCTGGCTTTGCTTTGCAGTCCACAAGGGAGAAGCTGAATGTTCAGCAAAGATTACATCTCTACTGACAATAATCTTCCCAGTATTTGGTTGATATAACCGATACCCTCTGCTCTCCTGGCTGTAACCAATAAATATGCATTTAATTGCCTTGTCATCAAGCTTATGTCTCAGCTGAGATGGTACATGAACATATGCAAGAGACCCAAAAACTCTCATGTGTGAAAGTGAAGGCTTCCTGCCTTTCGATGCTTCATAAGGTGTAACAGTCTTCAATGCCCGTATAGGTGATCTATTCAACACATAGTTGGCACACATTACTGCATCAAGCCAAAATTTATTGGGCAAAGACTTGGCCTTAAGCATGCATCTGGCCATCTCCATTGTGGACCTGTTTTTCCTTTCAGAAACAGGATTCTGCCGAGGAGTGTAAGGAGTAGTGCATGAGTGAATAATGCCCCGTGAAGACAGAAATGCATCAAAGTCCTTTGACATATACTCTCCCCCCCTATCTGTGTTGAGGGTGACAAGCTTGCATCTTGATTCATTCTCAACCATATTCAGCCATCTCTGAAAGCATAAGAAAACTTCAGATTTGGCTTTGAAAGGATATACCTAGCAATACCTCGTGAAATCATCAATGAGAGTCATGAAATACTTATACCCCCAATGGCATTTGTCCTCATTGGGCCACAGACATCATTGTGTACTAGCTGCAATTTCCTTTGTGAGAGTTTTGGACAATTCTTTTAAAAAGGAAATTGATGCATCTTACCCAAAAGACAACCCTCACACACATGTTTGGAAATTGTGTGAGTCTGAGGTACATCATTTGCTATCTGCTGGGAATGTAGCTTTGCAAGAGCTCTATAATTGAGAAGGCCCATTCTCTCATGCCAAAGATGAGGTTCAGAAGGTTGTGAATCTGAAATAGCAAATGCTTCAATAGAAAGTGCAGCTGAATGATGATCAAGGTGATAAAGCCCTTTTTGTAAAGTGCCAGTGAGAACTATGGCATTATCATCACGAAGATCATAAACTAGGCATATGTTGCCATGAAAAATCACTCTGAAACCTGAAGTAGCAATTGCTGAAATTGAAATCAGGTTGACTTCAATTCCAGCACAAAAAGAACATTTGTCAGAGTGATAGGATGGCTTGAAATGGATGTGAGTTGCACATCTCCAACTCCTTTTACAGCATATGAAGCATTATTAGCACATGTAACAGTCCCCCCTTGAGGTGCATCAGCTAAAGAATGAAACAACTGTCTGCAAGATGTGACATGCTTGGAAGCACCACTATCAAAGTACCAAGCTAAAGAATGAAACAACTGTCTGCAAGATGTGACATGCTTGGGAGCACCACTATCAAAGTACCAGGACTGAGCATCATTAGCAGTAAAGAATGCACCAGCTTTGGATGGATCAAATGAGCAATGGACAGCCCATGCCCAATCATCCTGAAGAGCATGTGCATGTGAAGCATCTTCTCACCTATGGGATTCAATAGCATGTGAGGCATTAACTGTCAATCCTGCTTTCTTTTTCTCTGAAGCAATTGACTTCCTGCATTCTGCAATGTCATGTCCAGGCTTGCGACAATAGTTGCATCTTTTCTTCTTTGACTTATCTGCTGTATTTTTAGATGCATGGGAGGAATTGCAGCTGCTATGCGCAGATTTAGGCTTGCCCATAGGCTTAGAAACCTTGCCTTCTCCTGTCTGCTGTGGAGCAAATGCATGATCAGGAATAATGGCTTGTCTATTAGCTCTACTTTGCTCTTCCTGCAAAAGCAAAGTAACTAGCTGATCAAAAGAATAGTGGTCTGGATTACCCATGGCCACTAATCGAACGGTTGTAGCAAACCCTTGATATGTATCTGGCAGTCCATTCAATGTGGTACTAGCAAGCTATGAATTTGGCACCACCACATCAATGTTGGCAAGCTGTTCCATGAGGTCCTTGACCTTTGTCAGGTATGCATCCATAGACTCACCTTCATTCATACTGACTTCCTGTAATTGCGTTCTCAAATATGCAATACGAGCTTCATTGCAAATCTGATAGAGAGAAGCCAATTTATCCCAAGCATCCTTTGCTGTCCTGCAAGACCGGATGTGTGGAATAATGATTCTCTTGCATGATAAAGCAATGCATGAATGTGCACTTGCATCTCTTGCATCCCATCTTGACTGTTCTTGAGTTGGAAGAGCAGCAGCAGGAATGCTAGAGGAAGAGGCATCAGGAGGAGTACCCCCTGCAGAAGGACCAGCAGTAGAGGCAACCACTATAGCATTGGCTGGCCTCAGATCAGCCCCACAAACAATATTCCACAAATGCTTTGCAACAAGAATATGTTTCATGAGATAAGACCACATCGGATAGTTGGTGCCATCCAACTTATCATCTTCACGAAGAACTCCAAATAAATCTTGATTGTTCCCAGCCATAGCAAATATGATACCCTGAAAAAGACCTAAAAACCCAAAAGCCTCAAGGCTATCACTGCAAAAAGCTGGCTGTCCAAAAAATGACAGCAAATTTCTGACCCAAATCAAAGGGCAAATGCAGATCTAACCCAAATGTGACTGTGACAGGCAATGTTCACTGCAAAAACAACAAATCTGGCAAAAGCCCCAAATTTATTGAGGGCAAATAGGCCAAAAAGAGGGCAAATACAGAAAAGCCCCAAATTTTGCTGGAATTTTTGCAAATGTGACCCAATGTATGAAGATTTGACTCAATGTCCTGCAAAAGTGACTCAATGCATAGCTTCAAGGCTTGAAAAAGCAAAAGTATGAGTTACTGTCCCAAACTCAAAAGTATGAGTTACTGCTCAGTTAAAATTAAGCTTCCAACACAAAAGCCCTAAATTTTTGTTGACCAAATTTCGGATCAAGTACAACTGTACGGATGTCAGTACCGTGCTTGTATGGAACAGAGTACGATAGTTGTACGAAACTGTACGGTAGCCTGGTACGTGCACACGTGACTATACGGAGAAGCAGTACGGAGTATGCACGATGTATGGATCAGGTACGACGCAGTGTACTGAATGCAGGTGTACGGCGATGCAAGTATCCGTACGTGAAAGTACGGAATGCAATGTACGGCGACACATATATCCGTATGTGATAGTACAGAACGCAATGTACGGTGACGCAGATATCCGTACGTGACAGTACGGACGTCTGGTGTGCAGGCTGTACGGTGGCGTAGGTACCACGTAGTACGGCTGTACGTCGATAGTACGGAACACACAAGGGTACGGGAACCTTGGACAGCAGTTGGAGAGCCTTGAACAAGCTGGAGCAGGAACAACCAGCAAAGGAGCAGACTTCCAATGAACGATAGAGGGCGGCTCAAAGGGGCTGAGGAGAGCTGGAAGACAAGTGTAGAACTCAGCTCTGATACCACTGTAGGATCGGATAGAAGAGAGAGAGTGTAGGTAGCAAAGGGGTCGCAGAAGAACACCCGTCACGTCAAACTTGGATTATCCAAAACTAAAGAGTACAAGGTACAAGTACCTACACCTAGGACTAAGTGTCCTATGTGGCCTAAAAGACACTAACACTATAAGTGTCTTTATTTATGCCTACAAGGCACATACCATGGCCTATAGGGCATCATTAGAACCACCAGAGGATGGCCTACAAACGTGCGATTAGATGGTTGCCCATGATGTGCGATTAGATAGTTGCTCATGATGTGCGATTAGATGGTTTCTCGGTCATCAGAAAATTCTAACAGTTTGATATGTTCTTACAGTCTATCTCCAACTTAATGCTAATCTGAGCACAACTCTCCATATGTACATGTGTGCAAAGGTTCATGGACACACTTTGCCATAAATTGATTCCCAAAGAAATCTAATGCTATGGACCAAATTGGATTGTGTTAAAATGCTTCAGTAACCAATAAAATTTTGTTCAATGTAAGAAGACCATCAACTTCGTATTAAACTGCCCATGGTTGACACGTACGATCACGTTCAATGCGTGCCGTTTGATATTAGTGCGGTACTAAACAAACTAAAAAATCTTAGGTGTACGTCCAATGGTACGTTCAATACACAAAAAAAAAAGGGATATTTTAGAGTTTTAGAGTAAGTTGAAACACAAACATTCTTGAAAGTTGAAACACAAACATTCTAGAATCTAGATGTTGCATAGGTGCAATTTGCAAAACTTAAAAGACCGAAGATATATCATGATTCGTGACATAAAGTAGTGAGTACAAAAAGGGGGACCAAGGTCTAATATGGATGGAAAAAGTTTTACAAAAACCTTTACTACTACAGGCAAGAGCCTAGGGCCTAGGTGTTGGAATGGTCACCTCCCCATCTGTAAGCCCCCATATGAGGAAAGCATGGGGGAGGGAGACCTAGGGCAGTACCCCACAGAAAAAGAGAGGAAGGGGCTGCCACATGGACAGCATCATGGCTGTCATGAGGGCAGCACACCTAGAGGAGACCCCGGACAGGTGGCGCAACTGTACGAAGCAGTACGGAGGGTGTGCAGACCCGGGACAAGTGGCGCGCAGCTGTATGGAGCAGTACGGAGGATGTACAGACCCGGGACAGGTGGCACGCAGCTGTACGGAGAAGTACAGGGCTGGATGAGGCCTAGTGGAGCAGCAAAAGAGGCTGCCATGAGGCTGGGCCCTTGCCTTGATAAGAGGGCCAAGGCCCTAGAAGTGTGGGCCCAAAAGGCCCCGGGTTGTGAGCCCTTATAGGGCTGGACCAGCCACAGTCTGGTCAGCCAGTTTGCTGCAGGCTGGTCGGTTTTTTGTCAGCCCCCCTTGGGGCCTATAAAAGGAGAGGCTTTGGGCCTAACATCCAACATTCAGCCAGAGCAGGAGCAGACAGGAGCAGCCAGAAGCCACTCCTTTGGGCTTCACACACAGGGGGTGAAGGAGAGTGGAAGATGAGCTGCAGACTGAGTTCCCTAGAGGCTGGACCTTGGCTGTCTTCTAGGGCAGCAAGGTGTTGTGATCATCATATTCTCTGGAGCACCCAACCACCAGCAGATTGAAGCAGCAGGAGGACCTTCCTTGGGCCTACATCCAGGAGGTGAAGGAGGCACATAGAAGCTGCAGACAAAGCTGAGAAAGGGCTGCCTACCTAGGCTGATCTACAGGCAGTAAGGTAGAGAGAACCATTCTGGACGGAAAGTCTACAGACGCTCGAGGTGGAGCATGCGGGCTCGAGTCTAGAGATAGCCAGCAGATAGGAGAAGTACCTTATGGTAAGATCAGAGGACCACACCATTGGTGGGACTCTAGATCTATCTCTTTTGTATTGTGTTCATAGTTTTGAACGGAAATATATTATTTTGGTGGTTTCTCTATCTGGCTGGTTCATTGTCTATTGATGAGTCTGCACATCTATTTTATGCACATAAGTTAAGAAGTTTGTGATTCCACATCCCACACCACACTGTGTGAGCTCCTGGGCATTACTATCAGTCTTCCGCTGTGCATACCCTCTGTTGGGTAATTTTTTTTTAACACTAGGCCCTAGGTCCTAGCCTCTAGGTACTCCCATCATTGTCAAATCCAAGACTATGATCACTCTCACTAGAGGATGATGAGGATCCATGAGACCCCTCACCATAGTCACCCTCACTAAGAACATTCATCATACCCTGACTCTCTAGCCACAGGGGTGTCCTCAGCAACGGATGTGGTTGATATGCTCCCGGAGCCGTGCCTCACATAGGTTTAGGGAGTTGATGGCACGGATGTCCTAATACGGGCTGTGGATGCTCTGCTACCACAAGTGCCACCAACTGGAGTGGTGACCCTTCTCCCAATGCGAGTGCGTGACACTCATCCATCTATCTCCTCTAGCTCCAAGTAGAGGTCCCTGAAAATCTAGTCCTGCTCTGGATCGCGCTCTCTGGTAACACTTTTAAGCTTATCTGCCGATAGCTTGCACTCATCCACATTTACCTGAAAATTTGACGTGTGGACTGTAGTTAGAACTTCCTAGTATGGAAAGCAAAAATGAGTTTACAATATAGGAAGTTGAAAAGTCTACCTGTCTAGCCATAGGCATCTCATGCATATTGCGCAACATACGTAAGTTAGAGCAACAATAAATAAGCCGCTCCAATTGTTTTGTGCTAAGCTTGTTGCATATCTTTGTGTGAATAAGAGAGTAGGTAGACCAATTCCGCTCACACGCACGAGAGGAGCAATCCTAATCTACATCAAGATTCAAACATTAATGTTAAGTAAACGATTTCAAGATTGAAGAGCCTAGAGGTATGAATTTATATATTAGAGTGTAACATGTTCTAGCTTTAGATTTCTAATTACTTGTGTAAGAACCCTCATAGCTACTTTTTGTAGATGGGGCAATTGGTACCCAAAAGACTCCCACCAAAAAAGAGGTTTGACCAAGGAGTCCCTCTTCCAACACACGGTAGAAGCAAATCCGGTTCCCCTTTGGTCATTGTAGTTAATAAGTTCTTGAAGAAATGCACCATGCTTGTCCTCATGCAAGGCTTTAGGAAGATATGCATCTCTATCAGAGGCCAACTCTGAGTCCGTAAAGAGAGAGGGGGCTTTGAAAGCGGGATGCATGAGGGCAGCAAAACCATGGATGGGTCATTTCATCCACTTCCACCTCTTGTTGACATGAAAGAGGATATCATCCCGCTTTGGTGTGGTATTCAAGATATCACTAATATCCAAGCATAATGATAAGTTAGAGTCTAGACTCAAGAGATTATTAATTAACATTCAAAATCAAAGAAACAAGATTCGATATTAGGATTGTAGGTTTATAAGTTACCATGACGGACTAATATCCGTATCTAGAACGGTGGAGGTGCTAATCTCGACAATGGCTTCTTTCATGAAGTGATGGAGAAGCCCCAAAGTAGCCCCCTCCATGTCCAACATGCGTAATACCTTGTACAAGGGTGTAATGGCAATGACAATGGCCTTCACCCCTTGCCAAAAAGACTCTCTTAAGCAAAGCCGCTGAATGTCTTTCGCATCTTGTTGAGTTGCATTCGACTCTCCTTCAAGCCATTCTTTATATTCATCGGACACGACCGTCTTTTGGAGCTTGTTTTGAACATCATAGAGCCGCTCAAGAAGTAGCCACATAGCAGCAAATCGTGTCTTTGATGGCTTGTTGAGCTCCAAGTCGGAGTAGATGCAAAAGATGGCAAGAAGCTTATTTTTGGAGTTGATGAAGCTCACAATGGAGCAAGCATCACTCACAATGGTCTTTACCCAAGGCAATTTACCAATGTCCTCCATGAGAAGGTTAAGGCAATGACTAGCACATGGAGTCCAAACTATTGCGGCAAACTCCCCTTCAAGCATGCAACCCATGGACCTACAATTGGAGGCATTATCCATTACGACTTGCACCACATTTGGGGGACCAACCTACATGACAAGTTTCAGCTTGTAAGATTCAAGAAGAAGAAGTAGATTTACTTATGGAGATCAAAAAATATAAGAAGCTAGCTGCTACATGACTCTCGAGTCTCAACTTACCTCAAGTATAGCATCCCGAATGTGACGATAGATAAAGGAGGCGGTGGTTTTTCTTCCCTTCTCTCCTCCATCCACAACCCGCAAGAAGTATGTGCCAGGAGGGCAAGAGACAAGAATGTTGATGATGCCTCTCTTCTTTCTATCATACGATCCGTCGGAGAGAATGGAGCATCCATACTTAGCCCACCCAACATGCACGGGCTCGAGAGATGTGTTGATTCTCTCCCTCTCTTCATCTAGATTCTTGGTACGCATGTCATTGTAGCTACCTCCATCCCACCCTTCACATAGACCAACCGAGGCTATGGCTTTCACTATTCTTCGCCACCGGTCACATCGAAGCACATGGAAAGAGAGATTGCACTCAATGATGGTGCGTGCAATCTCTATTTCAGCTTGTCTTTGTCGCTCCTTCAAGAATGACAATGGACCGGAGAGGCCACCCGTGGCTTGGGCAAGAGTGGCTTGCCTCCTCCTTGGTATCATTTGTCTTCGTTCTCTTTGATGCCGTACCGGAGGACATAGTAGCCCCAGCGGAGGCAACGGAGACGGATTGAGAGACCTCATCCTCCACTTCGGATGAGGAATTTGTTGGGATATCTCAAGGTGTATGCCTCAGGCACACCTTATGTTTCTATGTGTGAGTGCTAGAGGCACAGTTAGGTGCCCACAAGCACAGTTAGGTGGTGGAAAAGCCACATAGGATGATTGAGTGAATCTAGGAGCAGATTGAGGAGATGATTGTGTAGCTTTGAGGTCATCAGTGATGTCAGTGACCTTGTATGAGGTGCCTACTTAAGGACCTCTTTCTTCTTCATTCTATAAGCAAGTATTCTGATTTTGTGTCAACTCTACTCTTTCCTTTCAGTGTTCCAACATGGTATCAGAGCCATTTGATCCTCCTTGAGCCCTAGTTAGGTGCCACATCATCATCTTCTTCTTCACCTTCATCTTCCACCTTCCCTTCCAAAGTCGATTTTGGAAGTGAAAGTTCTCTTCAAACCTGCATTCTCAGCATCTCATCCTTCAGGAGAGTCTTCCCAAGGGCAGGGCGAATCTGCAGAACAAGCTACACGACTTATCTCGCCATCTTCTGGGCGGCATTGTCTCAGGAAGCCGCGACGATCTTTTTCCTGGTTCTCACTGTGGAGAGCTACATTGTCGATTTCCTCTCAGAGGGAGCTGGGCGACATCACGACCTCCCTGCTCATCAAGTCTGAGCTCTTTTGGAGCAGTATTCGGGTAGTTCTCGTCGAAAAACCAGTCAATATTTCCTCTACAATGCTGGGCGACGTGGCCGTTTTTTGCGCGAATCCTTTCTGAGGGAGAAGCTCTACCTATTTACCTTCCTCTCCAGTATAAAAGCCCTCTGAATTCCGACCTTTGCATAACGATTTGAAGCAGATTTCTGAGTTGCCTCTTTGGCCATGAAAGCTTGACTATGCAAGTCTAAGTTTGACCTTGGACAGTCAAAGTTTGACTGATAGTTTGACCAAGATTTATTTTCAGTCTGCTATGCTCATTTTTCTAGCATCTACTTGGTCATTTCTTGCTTAGACATCTTGCATTTCAAGATTGTTACTCTTTGAAAAGACTACCTTCATTTTCATTTTTCAACCTGTCAAGGTTGTGGGCCATGTGGAGTAGAGCTTTTTGGATATAGGAAGGTATCTAGACCTAACCCAGATCACATTCCCTTGGGCTCTTGGAGAGAATTTGAATTTGTGAAGAGAAATAGCACAAGAAATCGTTCACTGCCCTGAGCTGCTGCTCCTCCCCGTTCCCCTGCTGCTCCCCCTCCCTCAGCCCGTCTCTCTCCCCCCTCAGCCTGTCCCTAGCCCCTCCCTGCTGCTCCCCCCCCTCCCCCCCTGCTGCTCCGCCCCCTCCCCCCCTGCCTGTCCCTCGCTCCCTCCCTCTGCTGTCCCGCCCCCTCTCCCTGCTGTCCCGCCCCCTCTCCCTGCCTCCGTCCCCTCCCCCCTGCTGCTCCGCCCCCTCTCCCTGCCTCCGCCCCCTCCCCCCTGCTGCTCCCCCCTGCCCCCTGCTGTCCCGCCCCCTCTCCCTGCCTCCGCCCCCTCCCCCCTGCTGCTCCGCCCCCTCTCCCTGCCTCCGCCCCCTCCCCCCTGCTGCTCCCCCTCTCCCCCTTGCCTCCGCCCCTTCCCCCCTGCTGCTCCGCTCCCTCTCCCTGCCTCCGCCCCCTCCCCCTTGCTGTCCCGCCCCCTCCCCTGCTGTCCCGCCCCCTCCCTGCTTGCTCTCCCGCCCCCTCTCTTCCTCTCACTCCTCCCTTTCTTCTCCTCTCCTTTCCCCTCCCTCCCTCTCAGCTTGCCCCTCTCCCCTCTCAGCCCCAGCCCCTCTCCTCCTTCCCTCCCCTTCCCCCCTGCTTCCTCTTAGCCTCCTTTCCCCTCCCTTGCCCCTCGCAGCTTTTTTGGAACGGAAGGAGCTTTTTTTTTTCTGTTCGAGTCGGCCTCCTCACCTTGATTGGCGATGGATTCCCCGTCAGCCAATCCTACTCCATCTCCACCGGCCGCGAAAACTATCACTTTCTCGAAAGACGAGTTGCAGCAGCTCAAGAAGGATGTAGAGATTGAGTGCTCTACCACTTTGCTAGCACGCATCTTCGGGTCTCACCCTTCCAGATCCCAAGCCAGAGACTGGATGCTTGCGGCTCTCCCCCCAGACCTCGCTCCTCGATTGGTAGATGTTCGCCTTCTGGGACGAGGTTTTTTCCAGGTTGTTTTTGACACTCCAGAGGCTGCGAGCACTGTGCTCAAGGCCGAGTTTTTACACCTGGGACACAGAAAGATCTTCTTTGAAGCCTTTCACCTTGGTTTCGACCCAGTAGAGGCAGATAAGAAGTTCTTCTCGCTCTTCATCAGGTTCCCCGGGCTTCCCCAGGTTTACCATCGACTTCTTTCTGTTATTGGGGAGCATTTTGGCGCAGTTGCTGAGATCCCACCCCTCCCTGGGTTGCCATTGACTGCAGCAGAGGCAACCAAGGCTGATGGGGTTCCTAGAGTTAGGGTCCTTTGCAAGGATCCTAACCTCGAGATGGACCACGTCATGATACAGCGCCCGGATGGTTCCTTTTTTCGCCAGAGAGTGGAGATTTCAGGCAGGCAGGACCAGTGCAGGATTTGCAGGACCTCGGGACACTTTGCCAGGGATTGTCCCAGGAAGAAGAAAAGGCCTAAGAAGCCCTCTGGTACAGCTACCGCCTCAGGGCATCGACAGGGGGGACAGGGGGGGGGATTAGACCCGGCACTTGCCCCTAGACCTCGACAGAGGGGTGGTACAGGTCCAGCTCCTGCTCCTCGTTCTTCACGTGGCGGTCCTGCTCAGTCAGGTGGTGGTACAGGTCCAGTACCTATTCCTCGGCCTCGTCAGGGAGGTGGTACAGGTCCTTCGCCTGCTCCTCGACCCCCACCTCCCTCAGGCACACGCGACGCTTTACAGTGGGTTCCAGTACGTGTGCAGGTCCCTCCTTCAGTTCACGAGGATACCTTAGTAGACTCTGCTTCACCTCGAGCTGTCCTTCCTGTCTCACCTTGCATAGTCCGAGACGCTGAAGCTTCGACCTCCTCCCCAGTTGCAGCTTCTTCCTTAGATCCAGCACTGCCAGATGTTCCTCTTGAGGACGGAGAGATTTCCGCGACTGGGCAGACACCGGGTAGAGAGCCTTCCTCACTCCCTCCCTTGGACAGGGGGAAGCTACACTGTTGATCCTCTTCCCTCACAAGGGATCCTTCGTACTCCGGTGTCTGGATTGCTCCACAGGAACTCGTTTTCAGCCTTGGCAGAGAGTTCAGATTTCCCAGAGGAGGAGTTTGTGCCCGCTACTTTTGGGGAGCCAGTGGTTGGATTTCCTATTGACAGGGCTTCTTCTTCAGGTGCCAGGATTCTTTCCCCTATTGACTTTCCTCCACTGGGTTCCTTCCCTCCTTCCTCGAGCAGGAGGTCTCCCCCTGTTGAGGGGTTTGTTTCCGCCACTAGGTCGGGTAAGGTGTTCCACTCTACATCCTCCCGTCGATGAGGATTATCAGTTGGAACATACAGGGCCTAGGTGGCATCCCACATCGCCGCCGTAGACAGCTGATCCGGGATCAGCTACATCCAGGTGTTACTGGGGGTCCCATTGATATATTATTTATTCAAGAGCACAAGCTGGATTAGAGATTGTGCCAAGTCAGGCAAGTTGCTTTCAGGACATACTTTTTGGTCGCCTGCATTGGGCACTAGGGGTGGCACTACTATTTCAGTTTCGCATTCGGTTCTCCCCTTAGTTGTTGGGCACGGAGTCATTATCCCCTCTAGAGCTCAGTGGATTATTCTTTTGATTGGAGGGCGTAAGGTTGGCTTCCTCAACCTATATGCCTCCAACATTAGAGGGGAACGTGTCCTTATGTGGAAGACTTTGCTCTCCTGGGCCCCCATTGTGGATTCTTGGGTGATTGGAGGTGACTTTAACATGGTCGAGTTACCTTCAGACAAAAAAGGGGGTAGAGAAGGCAGACTTCACTCTTTGGAGAGAGCAGCTTGGGATGCCTTCCTTTTCCATTTCTGTGGCAGAGATACTTGGTGTGATGATGCCTTTCTTATTCAGCCACAGTCCCTCCTGTTCTCTTGGTCGAACAGGAGGCAACAGATGCCTATTCATGCACGCATTGACAGATTTTATGTAGATGACTGGGCACTAGACAGAGGTGGATCGGTATGCATTGCTGCGGGGGTTTCCACCTCAGACCATTTCCCTGTTGTTCTGGCTATCTCAGAGCCTCACTTGAGAGGCCGATCTCCCAGCATCAGGATTCCAGATGCCTTTTACACAGAGGAGGACCTTACAGAGGCAGCCCTACGGATATGGTTTGCTCATGTCCAGGGAGGGCAGCCACATCCTTCACATTTAGCCGCTGCCCTCTCTGGTATTAGCGACTTTTACTGCTCAGTTGCTTCTACCAGAAGACGAGATATTCTCAGACGTGAGATTGGTGTTCGCCAGCAGTTAGCAGCTTTGCAGAGGGAAGAGCAGAAATGGCCTTCAGATGCTTGGATTCAGGAGCGCCTTGCTGCAGCGAGGGCTCATCTGCAGTTATTGCTTGATCAGAGAGCAGAGTATGCCTTTCATGCACGGGAGTCCTTCTGGATTCAGATGGGTGGTAGAGTCAATAAACACTTTTTCTCTACTCTTGGCCCTAGACATAGTAGAGAGAGTGTATCTCAGCTTATTGACTCACATGGGGTTTTACAGACAGAGCCAGATGACGTCTTACGCATAGCTTCAGATTTCTATGCCACCCTCCTTACTGCTGATCCTGAGACACACGATATAGAGGATGCTAGACAGGCTATTTGGCAGAGTATCCCAGTGTTGGTGAATCCGGATATGCAGGTTCTACTTGACGCACCTTTCACCAACACAGAGTTCAGGACTGCACTTTCAGCCCTTCACAAGGGCAAGTGCCCAGGTTTAGATGGCCTCACCCCGTCTTTTTTCATTGCATTTTGGGATATGATTGGAGACTATATTACTTCAGCCATGCAGGCCATTTGGGACTCTGGCGAGATGCCTGAATCGCTTACAGAGGGCCTCATCCACCTTATCCCAAAAGGAGGTAGCAGAAATTTATTGTCCCAGTGGAGGCCTATCACACTTCTGGGGACTTGTTACAAGATTCTGGCCAAGGCTATCAGCCTCCGATTGCAGCCACTTCTCCCTGATCTTATCCACGACACTCAGACGGGATTTGTGCATGGCAGAAGTATTTTTGATAACATTTTTTCTTTCTGGGAAGCTTCAGAGTGGGCCATGCAGAGTGGCCAGAATCTTGCCATTCTACTGTTGGATTTTGAAAAAGCTTATGACAGAGTAGATTGGAGTTTTTTGGAGGGCACCCTTCTACGCTTTGGATTCACTGATGTTTGGATCAGAGGTGTTTCCTCTTTGTACAGATCAGCCCATAGCCAGGTACTTATTGGTGGGGTAAGGGGTGAGAGATTTCAGATTTCGAGATCAGTCCGTCAGGGATGCCCCCTTGCTCCTTTCCTTTTTTTATTCGTGGCCGAAGCTATGAGCATCTATGTTAGATCTCAAGCTGACATCTTTGGGCTGAGACTTCCTATCAGAAGAGAAGAGGAGCTGCTTGACAGTGAGTTGGCTGATGACACAGCGATTTATTTGGATGCCTCTCCACAGACATTGACTTCTTTCAGGACAGCATTGGATTTATTTTGCTTGGCGGCAGGGGCGCAGATAAATTGGCATAAATCCAATGGCTTTTGGATCAGTGATGAGGACACTCCAGTTTGGGGACTTGACATAAGGTTCACTTGGGTTCAGAGGGGTGTGCCTATCAGGTATTTGGGCTGCCAGGTCGGCTTGGGTATTTCTACCACGCAGCAGTTTGCTCCCGTGTTGGAGAGCATCAGAAGGAAGCTTCTCTTTTGGAGCTCAGCCAAGCTGGATCTTGCCTCTAGAGTTGTGGTGGTCAACCAGGTCCTCTTGGCCGCGGCCTGGTTTATTTGTTCATGTTGGTGCCGTTCTAGGGACTGCATCATTCAGCTCAGAAGACCGATCAGGAACTTTCTCTGGAGTGGGCTTGATGGCACAGCAGATGCCTTAGCCAGAGTGGCTTGGGAGACCCTCATCCTCCCTACACAGGATGGGGGTCTCAATATTATTGATCCAGATTTACAGTGCAGAGCCTTACTTTGGAAGATAGTGGTGCGAGGACTTATGCCAGGACAGGAACCGTGGAAGGACTTTCTTATCAGCAGCATACAGAGGTGCACACCTTCCTCAGGAGGAGACTGGATGAGCAGTGTTAGATGGATCTTCACCTCAGCACACCTCAGATCACCTTCATCCCCTCTCATGGTTGCCATTCTGAAAGCTTGGACTAGTTTCAGAAGCTCTCTTCGGAGGATTCCTCCTTCCTCCCGGGAAGAGATTGATAGGCAGCCCATCATGTGGAACGACAGTATTTTAGATGATCGTGGCAGACCTCTGGGTGCCTCACCCTACATGCAGTGGGCCAGGTGGGAGAGGGGACCTGCTTCTTCTTTAGGATCTTGGAAAGCCTTCCGTAGGCTTCCAGAGGAAACCAAGTCAAGGTTGACAGGACATCTCAGAGGGAGTGCAGGGAGGATCTTGCAGATTGAGACAGCCCTTCCAGAGGCTTGGATAGACACAGATGATTTGCCTCTCACTACCTCCACTTGGGCAGGTACTTTCTCGAGAGGCGGGGTTCCACTTCAGGTCTTAGCCTTCCGAGATGCACAGGAGGATGCTTTGGTTTTCAGTGTCCAGGATGGTGGCAGATTGCTCAGATCTACAGATGATATATTGCTTGAGTCTGCTTTTCAGCCTATCAGGGTCGTAGGCCTTTTGATGCAGGGATCAGATTCAGAGTGGTTCTTAGACCCTGACCCCCAGTTACTCTCCACCGGGTCTTGGAGACTTTGGCTCTATGGAGGAGTTCCCATCAGGTATTTACAGTGGGACCCCGGAGAGTGGGAGTGGATTGACGCGGGGCATCGAGAGAAGACCATCCCCTTCTTTCATTACACGGTCAGTAATGCCAGGAGATTTCAGCTCAGTAGTAGAGGCTGGAGACCCTCCAGAGTTCCTCATTGGGAGACTTTTGGTATTACTGCAGATCAGCAGAGGTACTTTTGGAGGAGGCTCTGGAAATCCCACAGGAATAGAAAGATCACTATCTTCTTTTGGCTTTCTATTCATGGAGGGATTGCAGTGAACCTTTGGAGGTCCAGATTCGGAGCCGACCCTACTTGCCCTCGTTGCCTTTCTGCTTCGGAGTCTATTCAGCATTGCTTATGGGATTGCAGACAGGCGAGATTGATTTGGATGGGGATAGCCAGGATCTTCAGTCACTTTGCCCATTCCCCACTCTTTATGACTTGGGGCTCGGTGGCTTGGCTTTCTCTTACAGGACCTCAGGTTTTCTATGAGGGACTTGACTCCTCCCGGGCCATTTCGGTTCGACGTCATCGGGTTGAGCTCTGCTCGTTGGATGTGGTTCCACACCGTCCTTTTACAGCTGTACATGCCTCTGTGGATACTTCTTGGGAGATTATAGCGAGCATAGCAGCCTGGCATATATGGAGATCCAGATGCACAGAGGCTATGGAGGGTACTCAGGTTCATCTCTCGCACACATTGGCTAGTATCTGGACAGACATCGTACACATTCTGATGGCCGTATGGACGGGTATGCAGGGGGACTCCCGTGCAGCCTCAGCTAGGAGGGTTTCTTTCTTCAGGGAATGGAAGGATTCTCCTTTCTTCTCTGAATCTACTACAGGGTTGAGATGGCACTTTCAGCCTCAGCCTTGGTTTCTTTCCACCTCACTCTGAGGGGGTTTTTTATTATCCTCATGATTTCATGATGTATTCCGCTTTGAGCTTGCTCTCGCGGGTTTTTGTTCTTACTTAATAGAAGTCTTTTTCATGAAAAAAAAAAAAAAAAGACTACCTTTTATTGCTCATATTTCACCTGTAAGAGAGAAGACACTACCCAATACTTGGGTTAGAGCCTCTCATGGCTTGCTTATGCCAAATATGTAAAAAGCCAAAACATCAAGCAATGTCTTGTTATGCTACAAAGGATGAAAATGCCAATTTGACTTCCTTGTTGAAGATTGCCAAAACAATGGTTGCCAAAAAGGAAGCAAATACAGAGATCTACACTCTCATGGCACTTTTATTTGACTCCAAGTACAAGAAAAAGATGAAGGTCAGATACCTAAGATATGCTTCTCTACACAACTATGGAGATGACAAGATAATTGTTCTCATGAAGGATATGACTTTTAGATCCACTTGTTCTATCATAGTACCATCTTATAAGGCACTAGACACTGCCCATGTGGTAAGACCTTGCCTTGACATGGATATTTTGCCTCCACAAGATGAGGCATCCCATGAAGATTATGCATTTTAAATCATCTCTATGTATGCTCCAGATCTCTCTTTTTATGTCAAGGTACTCAACCTGGATAGTCCTCCAAAATGAATGAAAATAAACTATTGTGTTTTGTGTGTTTTGTAAACACCTCTGGTCACTTTATGATGTAGGCCATGTGTATGTTTTGTTCCATGGTACCTCCTGCAGACATTGTGTGCATGTACATGCAGGGGAGATAACCATTGGAAGGTCTTTCTGTATCCCTTTCTGTTTACCTTACACCCAAGGGAACCCTTGCTAGCATGAGAACCTAGCCATAGATTTATCCTTGACCACCATGAGATGGCATGAGAAACTATGAGACTAGATGTATCCTTGACATAGCCTGAGGCATTTCCTTGGGGAGGGGTTTGTTGGGATATCTCAAGGTGTATGCCTCAGGCACACCTTATGTTTCTATGTGTGAGTGCTAGAGGCACAGTTAGGTGCCCACAAGCACAGTTAGGTGGTGGAAAAGCCACATAGGATGATTGAGTGAATCTAGGAGCAGATTGAGGAGATGATTGTGGAGCTTTGAGGTCATCAGTAATGTCAGTGACCTTGTATGAGGTGCCTACTTAAGGACCTCTTTCTTCTTCATTCTATAAGCAAGTATTCTGATTTTGTGTCAACTCTACTCTTTCCTTTCAGTGTTCCAACAGAATTATCCGGGCACACCATCTCCTCTAATGCCATAGAGGTCTTCTTCCTTCGCTTCAAGGGTAAGTACTTTTGACAACAATCTTGAAAAATGTCATTGGGAATTCCCGTGCATGGTCCGCATTGCCCACCCAACTTACACAAACGGATAAGAAGACAGGTCACACCACTAGTTTGGGCCTTGGGACAATACTTGCAACTCCACTTACAAACATTGGACTTCTCTTTCACTCTCTCAAAGTAAGCACAATGCAAGGAAAAGGCCTCATGAATAGTTGGTGGCATTGCGGGCAACGCGAGAGAGAGAGAGAGAGAGAGAGAGAGAGAGATGAGTAGGGAGAAGGACAAAGAGGCTTGAATCTTGATGCTTGGAGAAAGGGAGAGAGATGGAGATGGAGAGGGAGAGAGATGGAAATGGAGAGGAGCTTGATGGAGAGGGAGAAAGAGGGAGACGGAGAGGGAGCTTGATGGAGGGGCCCAAGGGAGATGGAGAGGAGCTTGATGGAGAGGGAGAGAGAGAGAGAGAGATGGAAAGGGAGCTTGATTGTGAGGCCCAAGGGAGATGGAGAGGAGCTTGATGGAGAAAGAAAGAAAGAAAGAAAGTTTATTAAAGTCTTCGGGAGACCGTGAAGGTCTATGAGACTAAAGACAACTGATACAATGAGCATAACGGTGGCGGTCTCAAAACGGGCCAGCCAACCGTTTCTACAAAACAGAGGTTATGAAGGACGTCTAGTCCTGATACAAAAAATATGTGTCTACCTCCAGATGATACAAAAAAGAAGGGGGGGGCACCAAAATGGGACAGAGGGGGGAGATACAATATATATGCGCAGGTGGTGATCGTTAGAGACCAATTATAGAAGGGCCGTCAAATGGGAGGCCGGAAAAAACCCTGTGATAGATGATTGGCCTCTGACGTCACGCGGCCTACGTCGAGCTCGGTCGTCGGGGGTGGCGGGTGGCCCTGTGGATGAGGGCAACGGTAACCCCGGTGGGGCGGGCAGAGAGCAGAGACGAGATGTCATGGACCCGGATGTGTGAGTCTGTTCGCTGGCGCAGCTGTCGTGGCTCTGGCTCTGGCTCACGTCCGCGTCGTTGGCTAGACTAAGGAGAGGTATCGCGTGTCTGGAAGAAATCAGTGATGGGCCACTGGGTGTCCTCACGCTGTGTGTGCTGCTCGTGTCGCCGTGCTCGGAGAGAGGTATCTCGGTGGCGAGTCATCTCATGTAAGAAAGCGGCTAGGCATCGCTGATCTGGGAATTGCAGCATGTGTGGGAGGGGGCCGAATCCATCGCGGAAGAGGCAGTGGTACCGGCCTCGAATGGCATAATAGATAGGACATCTGAAAGCAAAGTGCTCCTCCGACTCGATCTCCTACAAGTCGCAAAGTGGGCAAAGGCGGCCCTCTCGTGGAGAGGGGGAGAGAGAGAGATGGAGAGGAAGCTTGATGGAGAGGCCCAAGGGAGATGGAGAGAAGCTTGATGGAGAGGGAGATGGAGATGGAGGGGGAGCTTGATGGAGAGGGAGAGGGGGATGGAGATGGAGGGGGAGCTTGATGGAGAGGCTCGAGGGAGATGGAGAGAGAACTTGATGGAGAGAGAGAGCTTGAAGAAGAGGGAGCTTGATGGAGATGGAGATTGATGGAGATGGAGAAGTGATGGAGAAGGGAGATTGATGGAGAGAGAGAGCTTGAAGAAGAGGGAGCTTGATGGAGATGGAGATTGATGGAGATGGAGAAGTGATGGAGAAGGGGGGGATGAAGAGGGAGGGGGAGCTTGATGGAGAGGGAGGGGGAGAGGAGAGAAAGAGGGAGATGGAGATGGAGGTGGAGAGGAGAGAGGGAGAGGGAGAGGGAGATGGAGAGGGAGGGAGAGGGAGAGGGAGAGGGAGAGGGAGAGGGAGAGGAGGCGGGCTGCTTGATGGCTAGGGAGATGGAGAGGCAAGAGTGCTTGGTGGAGAGGGGGAGGGGTAGGAGGGGTATATATGCAGGTTTGGAGGAGAGGCTGGCCCCAACAGTCAAAAACAGGCAGAAAACGGTCAAAAAAGGGTCAAAAAACGAAAACCCTAATCGGCCAAAACCCTAAAAAACAGGCGATCATACGGAATGTACGAAACGTTCCATACGTTGAACGTAGGCAACCCTGAAACTGCCTATATAGGGCTTCTCAAGCACAACCATTGTTAGACAAGAGGATACACTAGCAACTTCTAGTGTGATCGCTCTAAGAACTCGCACACTATCTTGAATTTTGCTTCATCTTTCTCCTTTATACTAATGCCATATTTGGACCTATGTTTTGCCAAGCTGGATGATTAGTATTGTGGGTGATTCCATGTTAATACTAATATTGCTAGTGTTACTGATGTTAGCATAGCTGGATCGGTATGTATTTATATCAAGCCTAATTGTGTTGGGACAAGTGGTGTGATGATTCATCAATTGATTGTTGTAACTAGCACAATTGGCAGCTTGAGTACAAATGATAAGTTGGATAGCAAGGAATGGAGATGGTGAAGATGATTGATCGAAGTATCAAATGGTTAGCAAAGACCATGGAATAATTCATTTCATCAATTGTCAATGAGGGCATATCAAGTCCTGTGGCATTTTAAGCTCGTGGAGCTATGTTGAGAAATCCCTCCAATTGGAAAAAGGGATACTTCTAGATGTACTATGATTGCCTCCTTTCTTTTTGAATTAAAATATTATAAATACTCCAAATTGGAAGCAAGAGCCACCATAGGGGGAGAACATGGGAGCCCATGCTAAGTCATTCTCTTCTCTTTCTCTTGTTCCCTTCTCTTTGTTCATGATTCTTGCTAATTCACAAATTTGTGATTACTTGCTATGGATAATATTCTATTTTTAGCTGTGATGACTATGGCAAAGTATACCATAGGGTTGCACTGGACGCGGTGGGGGTTCTAGTGAATGCTTTGCGTGGTTTAGCTGGGGATGCCTAACTAAACTGTAATTTGTCATGCTAGATGGTCAGTATTCTGGGTGATTCTAGGTTAACACTGATGCGCTAGTGATACTGGTGTTGCGTTTGATTATTGTACTTTGAGCGCAATTATATTGGGATTGATTGATTCAAAAATTCATTCAATTGATTGTTAAAACTAATGTGATTGCGGCTTGAGTACAGGTTATGGAGCTAATAAAGAGGATTGGAGTTAGTGCAAGGCTATCGATTGAAATGTTGCACAGCACATATACTACATGGCCATGAGCCAATTTTTGTACCTCCTTAATATGGGCAATATTTTTTGTTAGAAGACATAAATCATTTTCCGATAAATCAAGCCCAAAGAGGCTATGTAATGAAGGTTTACACAAGACAAACATGGGAAAGATGAATTGCATTTGAAAAATACGAGTGATAAAGTCTATTTGAAATTTGGGGGAGATGAGATGTGTTTCGAAAAGCCTTTGAATAATGACTCAAACTGGGCTTGATGGCATTCCGCTATAGAATGTGATTGTAAGTGAGTTGCAAGATCCTACTACGTGGGTCCCGAGCAAGTTCAGATTGAATCTCCAAAAGTGCTCCCACCTGTGTGCTTTTTTGGTAGTAGAAACTTGGCCACTTCAAAGTGCAAGTGCAGAGTGTATGACCTTATCTTGCATATACCCTTCAAGGATATGACAACACTAACCGTAGAGGAAGATCAAGGGCTCAAGGGTAAAATTCACAAGATCTTATAAAAAGCAATGGAAATCAACAATCGAAAGGAAAGAAAGGCACTATTCATATTAGGTAGCTGTTTTGTAAGGAATTTGGCCATAATATAAACATCTGCTCTCACATACAAATCCACACACACACATACTTGAGCATTCATTTATACAAAGTCTTTGTACTGAGTTTCTGTCGGCACTCCATGTGAGAGAAGGGTGAGTGAGAGAGAGCAAGAGAGAGTGAGAGCTGGAAGCTTGGAAGCTGAAAGCTGAGTTGCAATAGTAGAGTGTGAAGAGTACAACTCAATGAGAGAAAGATACGGTTTTGTCCTAGTGACAAAACCTTAGTAGTCACTAACCATAGTTAGTGAACTAACTGCGGTTAGGGGGAAAAACCTCTTAAAGAGGGAAAAGTGCTCCTAACTAGCTTATTATATTACATTGGTCACTGCTGAATTATATCCATAATTCTAACACCCCCCTGTAGTGCCAATGTCATGTACAAGGCTGATCAATCACCAAACGGATATAAGTTCAAGGCACTGCGAAATGCCTCAAACTTTTCACGTGGTAGTGCTTTGGTGAAAATATCTGCAACGTTGTCATGTGTGGACACAAAGATCATACTGATCTCTCCTGCATGCAACTTCTCTCTGACGTAGTGATAGTGAACCTCAATGTGCTTCGTGCGAGCATGAAACACTGGATTCTTTGCCACTGCAATAGCACTCTAACTATCAGTGAGAATTGGAGAGGGACCCTCCAAAGACAGATGAAGATCAGCAAATAGACGTCGCAGCTAGACACATTCAACTGTTGCTGTGAAAGCTGCCCTGTACTCAGCTTCACATGATGAGGTAGCCACTGTAGATTGTTTCTTGCTCAGCCAGGAAATGAGGAATGATAAATCTTTTCACTGAAAGAGAGATGCATGACAAAGCTAAGGCATCCCGTGAATCCCATCTCTTCTGCTTTGGAGTAGTGACAGTAGCTGCACCAACAACTTGTCCTGCAGCTGCACCCTGTGCACGACCTCTTGCACCTCCTTGCTGGGGAGGGGTAGCAGGTGCAATATCTGCTGGTCGGATCTCATCCCCATTGACATAATCCCATAAATTGCGAGAAATCAGAATATTGCGTACCATGAAACTCCAGAGAGAGTAGTTGGTACCATCCAACTTGTCTTCCTGTGAAAGACCACCGAACTAGAAGTCATTCTGATTTTGATGGGCCATATCTGAGAAAGAGATTGAAGTAGATACAAAGCTGAATTCCCTTACTGGGAATGAAATGCACAACTCCCAAAAAACACAGCCAAGCACGGGCTGTAAATGCAACTTAGATTTCTGTACTTGCACTGTCAGAAATCTGTCCAAGCATCAAAAACTCTCCAGAATCTGCCAAAAGTGCTGCAAAACACTCCAAGAAAGGCAGTATGAACTGAAAACTCTAGAACTTGCTCTCCCAACACAAAAGCCCCAATTTGTGGCTTGAAATTGCAACCAGAAAGGGGCAGATTTACTAAAAGCCCCAAATCTGCAATTTCTGAACAAAAGCCCCAAATTTCAGACTAGATCTGCAGATCTATCTGCAAAAGCCCCAAATCTGTAATGTGTCTGTCAAAGCTCCAAATGTATTTCCAAAAATACAGCCAAACAATGGCTATCTGCAAACAAAGCCTGCCCAAAAACTAACTGCTCGAGTACCTGCAGAAGTAAAACTCTGCATAGAATGCCTGCAGCAAAAGTGTACGGACAGTGAGCTGACAGTACGGAACTGTCAGTGTACGGAACTGTCAGGTACGGAATTCGTACGTTGTATGGATCACCGTACGAATGTACAGAGTACGGACGACGAGGCTGTACGGCGGCAAGGTACGGCGAGCAGATCTGTACGGCGCACAGGTACAGTACGGTGCTGGTCGACGAGCAGATCTGTACGGAGTACGGACGACGAGCAGATGTGTAGAAACCACGTGCAGGTTCCGTACAGTCGTACGGACTGTACGGACAATATGTGTTGCAGCGAAGCTAAGTTGCAGCTGGAGCTCACGGGCTAGGCTGGAGCTAGAGGCGAGAAGCAGAGAGCAGGGTCAACCCGCTCTGATACCAAATGTGAGAGAAGGGTGAGTGAGAGAGAGCAAGAGAGAGCGAGAGCTGGAAGCTTAGACGCTGAAAGCTGAGTTGCAATAGTAGATTGTGAAGAGTATAACTCAATGAGAGAGAGATAAGGTTTTGTCCTAGTGACAAAACCTTAGTAGTCACTAACCATAGTTAGTGAACTAACTGCGGTTAGGGGAAAAACCTCTTAAAGAGGGAAAAGTGCCCCTAACTAGCTTATTATATTACATTGGTCACTGCTGAATTATATCTATAATTCTAACACTCCAGAGGTGAAGGGCAGACTAAGCCATGACAAAGGCTAACACTAAAGGAGAAGGCTAATAAAAAAGTAGTCCAAAATCTCTTCATTCAAGCTACAACTGCTTGTGAAGACTAAATGATTTCATTTGATTCTCTCCCAGGCGAGCATCTAAATCTACCTGATAGGGCAATGCACCACTCAAGATAGAAAGAATTATCGCAATACCAGCAGATTGCAACATGGACGAAAACTTCACAAGGTGAAATTTGCATGTCCGCTAATACAAGCTTCCCCAATTCCAAGATCGTGAACGATATCATACTCATTCACTAAGCCGAAGATCACATGGATGCAAGCAACTACCGGACTCCTGTGTTGTGCCAATTGATGGCCGAGGTATATGGGTCAGCTCTTAAGATACACATCATTGAGTACACTTAGAGAGTGAACATGCAAGCGATTAAGCAAGGAGGCTTCAAATGAGACCAATCCACACTAGACCACATCTTCACCCTTATAGCCATCATAGAGGAGACCAAAATAGAAGAGTATATTGCTGCTTTGTGGATTCCAGAAGGCCTTCAATTCAGAACCACACACCTGCCTCATTGCATAAATCCGGCCTTAGATCTCCCACAAGATGTTACATGGGCAATCGTGGCTGTATATGAGAGTTACAAGCAAAGTAGGCATGACACAGGGACAATCAGCGCAGGTAAGCAACTACATTGGGGTGGAATAGGGATGTCCCCTATCCCCCATCCTATTTGGTACGTACAATGATGAGCTGACCTCTTTTGTCGATACACCAGGAGAAGAAAGCTCAACTTTAGCATAAATTGCCATACTTACATTGCTAAATGACGACGGTGATGTTCAAATCTCTGACACACCAGGGGGAACTACACATGCATTTGACAACACTGTAGACCTTTTATAAGAGTCAAGACATGAAGGTCAACTTGAGTTCATAATCTTTAATACCAATGACGCTCAGCATGAACACAAGACATTCATAATTGCAAACAGTTTAAGCGTACATATAACTACATTTCATCGTATAAGATGATAGTGTAGGAACTACAATAGTAAATTCATTCATACACACTACACGTCACATTATAAAAATGGCTCCGAAATCTTTGCCTTAGTTGCAAGGAGGGGATTCCGAAGGCAAGGCTACTGCACATGGCTGCACTCTGAATAAAGGCACACCCATCATGGACGTTAGATGGAATACTAGTAGATTTATAATACAATGACTCTTAAGATGCTGACCATATTCAGTGTGTATCATATCAGAGGATAGTGAATTTGCTGCAAAGAACAATAACCCTGGCACTAGCAAGTCATGTACTAGTGAAATTCAAAGAAAATAAACAGACTTGTGATTGCTCCCTTTTCTTTTCTTACACTAAAAAAGCATGTTATCTTTATTTAAAGGTCAACCAAACAAAGTCAGAACACTGATCACATCAATGAAGAACAAATTTTGTGAGACAAACCTGGCTTTCATAATAATATCCTTTCGGAAATAGCGGTCTTATAGATCGATCTATAATCCGACTAACCAATAGCTCACGTTCCTTCGGTGCACCTTCTCTACGCATGAAATTGTTGGGAATTTTCCCTTGTGCATATTGTTTTTCCCTATAATCCACCTTTTTTCAAAAGCCAGTGTCACTCCTTTAGTCCAAAATCATCCCACACCTCCCAAAAAAAAAGACAAACACATAAATACCTCTCTCTCTCTCTCTCTCTCTCTCTCTCTCTCTCTCTCACACACACACACACACAAACACACACACTTTTTTTTTATAGTAAAATCCAGTGCAGTATATTTATATTCTCATAAATTTACAAGATGGGAAGTCTCCAAAATGGAGAGTATCCCAAAGATCAGAAACATAAAAAGAAAAGCTCTATGCAAGAAGCATGTATATCACCCTCATGGCTGGCATCATATAAGGATTGCCGCAATGAGGCTCGGAAAGATTCATATGACTTGTGAATCTGCCGACCCAAGTATGCCAAATTATGCTCACTCCAGATTGTCCAAAGAGCCCAATATCTCACCCATGAGAGAAATAGTGAGTATTGAGACAAAGACCTCATAAATCTACCAAATAACCAAAAATGTTTCCCAAATCTGTGACTCGGGAAACGGAGCCGAAGATGATCTGAAATTCTCCCGAGGAGGTTCCTAGAACACGGGCAGTGCCAAAGCAAATGAGGGACAGTCTCTGAAGGAGCCTGACATCATAAACATGTGGATGGTGCAATGTGACGTTTGGCAAGTGTGATTCCCACTGACAATGTGCCGGTCATGCATCTCCAAAGAAAAAGTCTTTGTTTCAAAGGCATTTTACACTTCCATAATATCCGGAGATTCTTCCGCCACCATGAGAGGGGCTTCCTGATATGCCACAGAGTATTAGCATATTGCTGAATCCATGAAGCACACTGAAGAAGCCTGTAGGCTTTGATGGAGGTCAAGGCAGGCAGAGGAACAGGATGAGAGCATGTAGCAGAGGGTTGCAATTGCCAATCCATAAGCCTGTCTGTGTCAACCACAGAAGGAACACGTAGAAGAGGATGTAACAAATCAGCAATTTTCTTCCATATCGACCTATGATGCATTCCCAATGCAAAGGAAGCAGTGGCCTGAGGAAAAGATAAGACATAGCCCTGATCATCTACCACATCATTTATGTATCTAATTCCCAATTTCATGAGATTATATGTCCGAACAGGTTCCTGTAAAGCAAGTGGAATGTCAAAGATGGCACTCCAATGAATACTTTCTTTCCTCATTGAGTTTGTCCCCGAGCAATTATCGGGAGCCCATTTGACCTTAGAAAGTACCTGTTTCCAATCAAGTATTAGAGCAGTTGAGAAAGGACAGCCAGGTATCTTCCCTACAAATCTCCCAATGACAACCTCCCAATGATCAGTAGTCCAATGACCATAAGCAGATGTCCTCATGTTGACACACATGGATGCTATCATACAAGTCCATGGCTGTTGTTGACGGAAAAAAGTATGGAGCATAGTCGCCTTCCTTGCAAGTACATGATATCTTATATTGAGAACATTAAGTCCACCATGCATCCTAGGAGAGCACACCACTTGCATCTTCATCAGTCTCAATGCTTTCACAGCTGTTTTTGTCCTCCATAACATCTCCACAGCTTGAGACATAAAGGCTGAAATATCTCTAGGGGACCAATGCAACAAAGGCAAAAAGAACAGGACATAGGACATTACAATGGACTGTACTATTCTGAGCCTGACATGGAGTGGCCACGTAGAAATTTTCCAATATTCCAGTTTATGTTGAAGTCTTTGGAAGATCCATTTTAACTGCTACTTCCTGGTGATATGCCATCCTATAGGATATCCCAAATGCCTGACTACATCTTTGGAATGCACCACCTGACCTGGCCAGAGAATAGAATGCCAGTCACATTGTTTCAGGGGAAGCAATTTAGATTTGTCAAAATTGACATGCAATCCCGCTGCCAATCCATACAATGATAGTGTGGTCATAAGCATGTGAACTTCCCGGGGAGAATTCTGTGGCATAAAGAAGGAATCATCAGCATATGCATGTGCCAAAAAAGATGCAGCCCTAGTGATTTTAAGACCAGTCATCTGTCCTGTGTCTGTAAGATGATCAAGATACATCAAGAGGGGATGGGTCGCAATGACATAAAGAGAGCACTAAGAGGGCAGCCCTGTCTAACTGATCTACCCAATGTCCATGACCAAGATAGATGACCCCCAAGAATGCACTGAGAAGTAGAGCCAAAATAAAGCCAATAAACTGCATTTGCTATCTTGGGACCAAAGCCCAACTTTGTCATGATTTGAGAGATAAAATCCCATTGAGCTGTGTCAAATGCCTTAGCAATATCTACCTGCAATATGAGCACATCTTGATGCGAGTACTTAGCATATTCAATTGCAGTCAATCCATTGGAGATATTGTCATGGATTTGTCTTTGCGGCACAAACCCATACTGATGAGGATGAAGGCCCGCATTCAATATCCTGTGAAGCCTATACACAATCATTTTGGCAATGAGTTTGTAAACTATAGGCATCAAAGTAATAGGCCTCCAATCTGACATATGGTCACACAGATGTTTTTTGGGCACAAGTTTGACTATGCCATGCTTCCAAGGGTGCGGCAAGTGATTTTCTTGCCAGGCAACATTGATCATTTGCAAAAGGACATCTTTCAAATCATCCCAAAAAGAAATATAAAATTCCACCGTAAGGCCATCCCAGCCAGGGGACTTGTATTTGCTGAGGTGGGACAATGCATTATCAAGTTCTGTGCCAGCAAAAGGTCTCTCCAATCTAAGAGCATCATCCATTTCCACTATCTCATAAACATATTGAAGAAATTCAGTCCTCGCTTCAGTCATTTGATTTGATGGGGAACCAGGAGCAGAGAACAATTTCTGCTTGGAGATCAGAGAAAGAATGCGTCCAAGAGCCATCTAGCTTCCTTACCCTTAGACATGAGATTTTCTTTCGAGTAGCATGCAGGTCCTGGAAGAAGGCTTTTGATGAGCAGCCCTTATCCATGAGGGGCTTCATTCTTGCTCTAATCTGCCATTTGTGCAATTTCCTCTGATCATTATCAGTCAGTTTGATCCGAGCATGTGAAAGGGAATCATTTTCTGATTCAGAGAGAGGCCTTAAATGTGAAAATTCAGTCAATTGTTGTGCTGTCCTTTTTGCCCACTTAACCTCATTCCTCCATTTAGTCATATGCCAGTTTCCATACTCCCTAATGACATTCTGTATACGAGATACAAAACTGTCCCAAGCATAATCCATGTCCTCCTGAGCATGCAAAGGCAAGGGATGAATTGCAAGTCTGATCATTTGCTGGAAATAGTGATGTCGGAAATAAGCCTGATTAACATGCTATAATCTACTGGAAAGATGTGGCAAATCATCCAGTGGCATGCCAAGTTGCAGATTCATCCATAATGGGGCATGATCGGACAAGCCCAATGAGAAATCTATGAGGAGATGAGGGCTAAAATCTGCATATTGTTGTGGGTAAAACAAATACCATCTGTCAAGCCTTGCCCAGTATGTAGTAAATGCATTATGATGAAAAGTATATCCAGGCACTGACCCTTGGAGAAGCAGCCATAAATCTTCAGCCTACACAGAAAGAAGCATGCTATCCCATTTCTACCTTTCCGATGATAGCATATGAGATCTTGAAGTGGTGTTATCTCTTGGCAGAGGGGAATTATTAAAATCTCCACAGATAAATGCATTAGATCTCCATGGATATTTGCTTAAAGAATCCCATAAAGAAGCCCTCATGGTAGAGGGGAATTATTAAAATCTCCACAGATAAATGCATTAGATCTCCATGGATATTTGCTTAAAGAATCCCATAAAGAAGCCCTCATGGTAGAGGTCTGGAAGGCATAGACTGATGCAAACTCAAGAATATCACCATTGACATTACATTGTATGACCAGCCATCTGCCACTGCTGTCATTGAAGGCTAACTGAGGCTCCAGCTCATGTCTAACCATTATGCATACACCTGAGTAGGTAGTGGTACCAGCATAATATATATCATAACTGCCAAAGTAATCATGATGACCAGCCTTAGAGTGTTGATTATGCTCTTGCAAACAAACAATATCTGGCTGCATTTTATGTACATAATTCCAAAAAAGCCTCCACTTTGAGACATTGCAGAGGCTCTGTACATTGTATGTAAAGCACTTAAGTGTTTGATGCATGAAAGAGGTATATACAGAAAAGTATAAGTATGAAACAAGATATCAGAGAGACAAAGCCTCTGCCTGCATGGGCTGCATGCCTTCATGATCCATGAAAGATATAGCATTCTCCCCTTCTTCAGAATCACATATGGGGATGCCCTTCTTCAAAACCCCCACCCAATTTTGAAGGACAGGAGCTGAAGTGGAAGCATGTCCTGGTGAGGGAGAAGAAGCATCCCATTGACGAGATTGAAAGGGGCGTTGCTTCAATACAACCACCTTCTTAGGCTGTTAAAAACCATCCCGATCTGTTCCCACAGATTCATCTTCTCTTTTTCTTTTTCTTTTCCTTTTCCAGCAAGTGATTGCACCTGATTGATTGGTTTGGCATTCTTTGCTCCATTTCTATTTGCTGTCTTAGCTTGCAAATTCTCATTCTTTTCCCGTGTCTGGGGCGGTAATGCATTGGGAGGGGGCTGATGTAGAACCATTGGGCATTCAGAGGCTAGGTGCCCAAACTTGTGGCAGGCAAAACAAGCTCCTGCAAACACACCCCATTTCAATTCAAAACACTTTTTTCCCAATTGCACTCCCTCAACTTCCACTGCAATAGAAGGAGGGGTGGGTGAGTCAGTGTCCCAGAGAATGCAGAACCTGTTGCGGTTTCCCATAGGGCGTGGAGGACCAATGACCTGTCCCAAAGTAGCAACCAGGCCAGGCAATTCTTCATGCATATAGTCTGGGAAGTTAACAACCTCAACCCATACGGGACAATGATGTCATATAAGACTTTGATAATCCTTGTTTGGGGACAAAGGCATAGCATGTACCATCTGCTTCCCGTAAAAAAAAGGGGAGAAAGCTCAAGTAACCTCTGCTTGCATAAAGCATCTGATAAATGCACCTCATAAAATCCTCTAGATGCGAAATATACTCCCTCTACAAAGCATCCTCCAAGGATGGACTTAATCCATTGTGCGACATCACTGGCTGCTGGGATTCTTCCTGGAAAGAAAATTATAACCGCGGTTTGAGATAACTTCCGGAGAGGATTCACGAGGGAGGGCAATTTCAATTTGTACATGACCTCTAAAACTGGTTTGCCCCATTCCTGTCGTGACTGCTGAAAGTCATCCTTGAGGGTATCAAACACTTATTGAGCTTCCATAGTAAGTTCATCATCTTGTGTTGCAGGCTGTGAAGGGCGGCGCTTAGCATCTGCAGATCTTTCTTTTCAAGCATATGTACTAACATTACGGCAATGCAGACAAGCGGGAGCTGCGTTCAAAGCTGTGCAGAGGTAAGCCAACCTTATCGTGGGTCTTCGTACTGCCGTACGAAAACCGTACGGTGGCAAAACCAAGGTTATGATTTTGAACACCTCACGGGGAGCACTCCACCAACACAACTTCACTTACCGAGAGGAGCAAGTGGATATCATTCAATCTTACACCTACCTAGGGGCAATTTCGCAAGGCCAGTCTTCACGATGACCCACGCTGCCAGGGCACGACTTACATGAGGGCAAGGAGCTCTAGGTCAACTACAACGGCAGAGGCCGACATCCATGTACGCCATAGTCACCAAGGAACGGGAACGTTCCAAAAATTTGGGTGTCAAAACATGAACGTTCCGAGAAGGGGGAACAGGAACCGGAACGCCACGTCATACACAACACGTCATCATATGACATAAAACTATGCATGAAAATGAAACAAACTAACATTTGTACAGTTTTAAACTTTCTATATAAGCTCTAAAATACCCATTTGAAACTTTCAACAGCCCAATATACGTACACAACACGTCATCATATGACAAAACTATGCTAGAAAATGAAAGAAACTAACATTGTACACTTTTAAACTTTCTATATAAGCTCTAAAATACCCATTTGAAACTTTCAACAGCCCAATATACGTACACACACACACACACTTTTTTTTTTTTGGGTGCTTTATATTACAAGGTGGCTATCCCAAAACTGGGAAGCTGAAAGATACATAGTTGGAAAATACATCGAGAGAAAATCTCAATGTAAGACAAATATACATCATACTCTATATAGTGAGTTTGTAGGCAATCAAAAAGAGATTGCTGCAAAGAGTGACGAAAGAAGACAAAATTAGAAAAACTAGGGTCACCATAGACTCTATGATTCCTATCTTTCCAGAGAGTCCAAAGTACCCAATAACGAACCGAGGAAAAGAACAAGTCGAATTCCGGCCAATGAGGATGAATCCCAAAAAGCCAGAAGAACCTGCCGAAAGTATACACACGCGCACACTTTTTTTTTTGTGAAACTTTTTTGGCTTTATATTACAGAATCACTATCCCAAAACGGGATGTGGGAAAAATACATCACGAGAAGATCTCAATATAAGATAGATACACATCATGATCTATGTACTTTGTTTGCAAGCAATCATAGAAAGATTGCTGCAGAAAGTGCCTGAAAAAAGAAAAAGGTGAAAAAGTAGGATCACCAAAGACTCCATGATAGTACACACACACACACTTTTTTTTTTTGGTGAAAAGATTTATCTTTTATATTACAGAGTCACCCCCCCAAAGCAGGATGTGCTCAAGTACATCAAGAGAGGATGTCAACTTTCAAGATATGACAAATATACATCATGATCAAAAGTCTCTGTTTGCAAGCAATCAAAAAAAGATTGCTGCAAAGAGTGGCTTAAAAAAGAGTATAGGGGGAAAATGGGATCACCAAAGACTCTATGATTTCTATCTTTCCAGAGAGTCCATAGTGCCCAATACCGAACCCATACAAAAAACAAATCAAAACCGTGTCGGTGTGGGTGAACCCCAAATAACCGGAAAGATTTTCCAAAAGCAGATTTGGGAAATCTGGTTTGTAAACACAGGTGCAGCAATCCCAAAAAGTCACGTGTGTGAGAGCAATGCTAAGCATCTCGTGGAGCCAAGCATCTGTGACAAACAGGTGGAGCAACATGTCTGTGTGACAGAAACTGTCCAGATGGAAGAACTCCTAACCATATTCTCCAGAGAAAAACCTGTTGTCGAAGTGAAATTTTAGATTTCCAAATCCCTCGCAATCTCCGTCGCCACCATTGTGCGGGACGAGGGACGATTCATATGCCAAAGGTTGTTTGCTCGCTACAAAACCCAAGGCAAGGGCTGAAGAACCTTATCAAAAGAAGAAATTGTTATGTGAGACAGCTTCAAGGGACGACATGCCGACCTTGGCAAATGAAGTGTCCAGTCTTGAAGCCGATCCTGAATTTCCAAAGGAGGTATTGGAATATAAGGTTGAAGCATATGAGTAATAAGATACCAAACAGGACGGTAATGCATGCCAAGACTGAATTTTGCAGCAGCCTCAGGAAAAGAAAGAGGGGTCCCATCATCATTAATCACATCTGCCACAGAATGGATCCCCTTAATACTCAGAAAATACGAACGTTGAGGCTCCTACAAAGCCAACAAAGGGGAAAATGCTCTCACCAATGTATGCTTTCAGAACGTAAACAGTCGAGTGAAGTAGACTTGATTCCGAAGAAAGTGTCGCGTGGGATTACTTGGTCCCCAAATTTTGAGAATTGCCCTGTAAATGATCCCTACCATTCCATTCAAACTGAGATAAAATATGTTTCCAGTCCATCGATAGAGCCTAAGATAAAGTACCAAGGAGTGGGCTGCCAATAACCAAAGACGGGGGTACTAAGTTGAGAGAGCAAATGATGCATCATGGCAGCCCATGGCTGAGAACCTTGCATAAATTGCAGCATCATTTTGCTTCTATGAGAAAAAATATGTACATGAAGTTTCAGAATATCAAGTCCTCCATGCATCTTGGGAGAACATAGATGTTGCACCGAAAGTAACCGCAAGCTTTTTTTGCCATGTTTAGAGCGCCAAAAGGCTTCCATAACCAGAGAGATGAAGGCTGCAAGATGCCCTTTGTTGAACATGATCAAGGGCAAATAAAACTGAATACATGCCATAAGAATGAGTTGAACAATCCGTAGCCTGACATACAAAGGCCATGTGGCAAGTTTCCAGTATTCAAGTTGCTTCTCCAGTTTTGCCAAAACCCAATCAGATTGCTATCGACGAGTAAACATCCAACCAAGAGGATAACCCGAATGACGAACCAGCTGACTTGGTTGGACAATTTCACCAAGCCATAAAAGAGAATGCAATTCCTTGAAATGCAAAGATAACAATTTGGATTTGTGAAAATTAACATGAAGGCCAACAGCCAAACCAAAAAGAGAGAGTGCTTACACGCGCGCGCACACACACACACACATATATCTTTGTAAAACTAGAATATATCCAATCCTACAAATTTAGATTTTTTGTTGTTCTAAAGTCCAAAAAACTACATAGAAAATAAAAGAGAAAACGAAAGAGAAGAAAAAAGGTAACAAAAACTTTTTGAAAAACAAAAGGAAGACATACTTAGCAAGCAAAGCAACACTTATGTCGTCATCAACGCCCAAGCATAAGTAGCTATAATGGGTTTCTAAAAACCAATGGAGTCTCTTGGGCAAACCTAGTGCTTACTAAAAAATGTCCAAAAAAAAAAAAGAGAGAGAGAACAAGAAAGGAAGAAGGTGACTAAGCAAAAATAAACGATTAAAACAAGAAACAAAATCTTAGTCAGAAGGTAGTACGTGCCTTGTACAGAAGTACGGACTGTACGGAGGTACGGCTCCTATATGGCACTAATGGTGCTAACGATGGCGGCGAGGTGTTAACGGCCTTGACAGGCTTGTACGGAAGTATTGTACGGCGTTGATGACGATTGTAAGGAGGTGTTGACGGCGCTGATGACGACTGATGGGCCTATATGGAGGTATGGAAGTACGATCGATTGGGGAGGTATGGGCTACGGGAGAGAGATACGAGAGAGAGAGGTACGAGAGAGAGAGAGAGAGAGAGAGAGAGACATCTCGCCTCGGTCGATCTCCCCTGAGTAGAGCTGAAGAACCTCGATCATATGTGCTTTGGCTGCCTGTCACGTTGTGTATGGTCTCTGTGTCCCTTGTCCAACGGCTGTCCTCCTCTGGCTAGCTCGTCCTCCTCTACCTGAGAGAGAGAGAGAGAGAGAGAGAGAGAGAGAGTCTATTAACTTCCACTAGAGACCAAAAGGTCTATGGGACAGCAAGAAATCCTCTAGTACATCTGCTTTAGGGAGGGCACATGGCAGCTCCCAAGGAGTGCAAAAAACAACTCTCATTATTTTAGAGTGCCTACAAGATAGTTTAAGACTGAGAGTCTTTTGGTTTTGATTTAAACTCTCTGATTAGGGCTACGCCTTATCAGTAAACTGCCCATTTTCCATCCTTCCTAGCAGCCCCGACTTTAGCTAATTCTGTTGCCTTATTCTTCAATCGAGCTCGTGTAAGTTCCTCAAATATGCATATCTTGGTCCCTTTCAACTTGTAAGATTGTCGAAGGAGCTTGATTCGTAAATCTCGCGACTTAAGTGTAAGGATAGCATGTCCTCTGAGTGTCGGATATTAGTTGCTCCGTCATCATCATCATCATCATTATGATCCTCAACCTTCCATTCAATATTAGGCATGGCTGCTTTGACATGTGCTAACGTCTCACTTAAAGAGTCATCAGCTTTGAACCATCCTTAAAGCAGCCCCCCCACTCTAATCTTCAATGCATTATTGCGTCTGGCTTTGTGTTCTTTGATCTCTTCTTGGATATTAGTCTTGTTTGCCTTTGTGGCGTACTCCTCAATCACTTCTTTCTTGATTGATTGTACTTTAGTGTGAAACATATCTTTGACGAGAGAGAGAGAGAGAGAGAGAAGGGGGAAGGGGGGGGGGGGGGAGAGATTTATTCCTGGTTATGGTCTCTTTGTAGGCCATCTTCTCCCGGTTGTATTGATGCCCTCTGGGCCTTGGTATGTGCGATGTAGCTTTAGTTATTGGCACTTAGGTCACCTAGTACTTTTAGTGTCTTATGACACCTAGTATCAGTGGTACCACTAGGACACTGGGTCCTAGGGTTCTCTTTTATAATACTTTGTACTTTCATTTTCATACTACTAGTTGATGTGACGGCTTCCATTTCTTGCTCCACTCTTGTGCATCCTTTTGCTTCCGTGAGCCTATAGTGGTATCAGAGAGCACTTCCTTCCTGGACCTGCTCCCTACTCCTAGCTTCCTGCTTCTAGCTCCAGCTCCCGTACAGCTCCGACGCGACCCCCTGACTTGCTGTTGGTACGATTCCGTACGGCGCGTCAACTGTCAAAATTTTTTTATTTTTTCTCTGTCCGTATGATTCCGTACAGCACACAAGAGCATGTCCGTACAATTGTATGGATTTTCACAATGTCTGTACAGTTGTATGAATTTTTATACTTCGACGGCCGTACAATTTTGTAGCGGCTGTACATTTCATACATTCCGTACCGTCCGAAGCAGACATTGTAGTATATTGATCTGTAATTTTTTGGTGACATTTGAGGCTTTTGCATTCGGGCTACGATTTTGCAGGTAGATTGCAGAGTTGCAGACAATTTGGGGCTTTCCTGAATTTGCCCCATTTTTGGCTCAGTTTTGCTCTACAAATTGGGGCTTTTGGGTCTAGTGCAGGCAGATTGCACAATACTTTCAGATTTGCAATGAATTTGGCAAGAAATTGCAAGCCATTTGATCACATTTGCAAATTACAGCTTATTTTTGGGCTTCTTCAGATTTGGACAGCAAGTTCTATTTTTTGCGGTTGCAAGCCTTGAGGCTATCTTTTGGATCACTTTGTTAGTGCTTTTTGACTTGTCCCATTTGTAATGGCTGGCAACAATCATGATTTATTTGGCATTCTTCGTGAAGATGATAAGTTTGATGGCACCAAATATCTGATGTGGTCTGGCTGCCCCTGCTACTGGTCCCTCTGCAGAGGGTACTCCTCCTGATGCTTTATCCTCTAGCACCCCTATTGCTGCTCCTCCAACTCAGGAACAAACAAGATGGGATGCAAGAGATGCAAATGCACATTCTAGAATTATCCCCTTAGTCCCACATTTCCTAGAAGGGCTAAAGGCTCCATTAAAATACAGTTTGAAAGCTGTTGGCGGGGTCTCCAACTCTTCATTTAAGTCTTCCTTTGCCTTTGTTACTTCTTCTTCCTTCTTACCTGTAAGGAAATCTGCAAGAGAAGCTCTAGTAGTACTTTCTGTAATAAAAGTGAAAGAGAACTCTTGAAGCTCACAAATCCACTTAGCAAACTTTCTAGCAGGATTGGGTTTGCGAACCAAAAATTGTAAAGCAGGTTGAGATGTAAGGAAGAAAAAAGGGCGAGGAAGCAAGTATGACCTTAACTTCTTCACTGCAAAGACCAAAGATAAACCTTCTTTCTCCATTTTACCGTACCTCTTCTCAGCCTCCGTGAGTTGCCGACTTGCATAATACACTGGTTGCATGCATCCTTGCTGACCCTTCTGAAGTAGTATAGCTCCCACTGAATGAGTTGACACACTTGGATTCACATAGAAATCATCCTGCCACCTAGGAGGTTGCATAATTAGCCTTTGGCTCATGCATTCCTTAAGCAAACAAAATGCCTTATCTTGCTCTAGTCCCCATTGGAAAGATACATTTTTCTTTGTTAATAAATTTATAGGATACATCTTTTCAGAAAACATATCAACAAAGCGCTGGTAATACTTTGTTTTACCCAAAATGCCCCTCACCTCTCTGACATTACTAGGTGGTGGAAGGGCCATGATTGCTTGTACCTTCTCCGGATCCATCTCTACACCTTCCTCCGAGATAACATGTCCTAACAAAGCCACCTTCCTGGCCAAACGGCATTTTGCAAGATTAAGGCAACCTTTTGCATCATCAATACTTTTCAATGCAATCCTCAACTTTTCCAAGTGATCCACACGGCTTGAATAAATGCAAAAATCATCCAAAAACACTCTTGTGAACTTTCTCAAGTAGGGTGCAAATACCTGGCTCATGAAGCATTGGAAAGTTGCTAGTGCATTAGTTAAACCAAATGGCATCACCCTACATGCATATACCCCCCATGGTGTAACAAATGAAGTCTTCCTTTGATCTTCCTCACAAATCCGAATTTTGAAGTATCCGGAGTACCCATCACATACTGAATATATTTCATGGCCTGCAACTTGATCCAATATCTCATCCTGAAATGATAGAGGAAAATAATCCCTCTTTGTGCATGCATTCAGAGGGGGCGAAAGTCCACACAAACATGCCATTTCTTTCCTTTTGTTGGGAGTAACCACCACTAGAGAAACCCACTCTGAATTCTCAACTGGAAAGATAAATCTAGCTTGGAGCAAGTTAGTTACCTCCTTCCTGAGCACTTCTGCTTGTATCACTCCCAACCGTCTAAGCCGTTGCACCATTGGCTTGCTTTGAGGCTTCAAGTCAATTATGTGCTCCACTAAGGTAACTTGGTGCACCTGTGAGTAACTATTTGCAAACAGATCAGGAAACCCATCAAGCATTTCTAGGTATTCATATCTTTCAGTACCTGTTATAGTCTCATTAAGAAGAATCTCATTTTGTAGCTTCAGTGAAAGAAGCCATAGCTTTAGTAGCCATCTTATTAGCTTGATGATTATCTTTTCTTTGAATATGTACAAACTTGCAAAACTCAAAAGCTTCCTTTAACTCCATCGCTCTTTTCTAAAGATCTTGTAGATTAGGACTCCGTGCCTTATAAACACCTTTCATTTGTCTAATGACTAGGTGAGAGTCCCCTTTAACCTCTACCTCTTTCACTCCTTCCTTTAGGCAATCTTCTAATCCAAAGATCAATGCAGTGTATTCAGCCGCATTATTTGATATTGCTTCAGGAAATTGCCTACCCTTTGCGCATACCTCTTTTCCTTCTGGATCAAATAGAATTATCCCCTTAGTCCCACATTTCCTAGAAGGGCTAAAGGCTCCATTAAAATACAGCTTGAAAGCTGTTGGCGGGGTCTCCAACTCTTCATTTAAGTCTTCCTTTGCCTTTGTTACTTCTTCTTCCTTCTTACCTGTAAGGAAATCTGCAAGAGAAGCTCTAGTGGTACTTTCTGTAATAAAAGTGAAAGAGAACTCTTGAAGCTCACAAATCCACTTAGCAAACTTTCTAGCAGGATTGGGTTTGCGAACCAAAAATTGTAAAGCAGGTTGAGATGTAAGGAAGAAAAAAGGGCGAGGAAGCAAGTATGACCTAAACTTCTTCACTGCAAAGACCAAAGATAAACCTTCTTTCTCCATTTTACCGTACCTCTTCTCAGCCTCCGTGAGTTGCCGACTTGCATAATACACTGGTTGCATGCATCCTTGCTGACCCTTCTGAAGTAGTATAGCTCCCACTGAATGAGTTGACACACTTGGATTCACATAGAAATCATCCTGCCACCTAGGAGGCTGCATAATTAGCCTTTGGCTCATGCATTCCTTAAGCAAACAAAATGCCTTATCTTGCTCTAGTCCCCATTGGAAAGATACATTTTTCTTTGTTAATAAATTTATAGGATACATCTTTTCAGAAAACATATTAACAAAGCGCTGGTAATACTTTGTTTTACCCAAAATGCCCCTCATCTCTCTGACATTACTAGGTGGTGGAAGGGCCATGATTGTTTCTACCTTCTCCGTATCCATTTCTATACCTTCCTCCGAGATAACATGTCCTAACAAAGCCACCTTTCTGGCCAAACGGCATTTTGCAGGATTAAGGCAACCTTTTGCATCATCAATACTTTTCAATGCAATCCTCAACTTTTCCAAGTGATCCACACGGCTTGAATAAATGCAAAAATCATCCAAAAACACTCTTGTGAACTTTCTCAAGTAGGATGCAAATACCTGGCTCATGAAGCGTTGGAAAGTTGCTAGTGCATTAGTTAAACCAAATGGCATCACCCTATATGCATACACCCCCCATGGTGTAACAAATGAAGTCTTCCTTTGATCTTCCTCACAAATCCGAATTTGGAAGTATCCGGAGTACCCATCACATATTGAATATATTTCATGGCCTGCAACTTGATCCAATATCTCATCCTGAAATGGTAGAGGAAAATAATCCCTCTTTGTGCATGCATTCAGAGGGCGAAAGTCCACACAAACATGCCATTTCTTTCCTTTTGTTGGGAGTAACCACCACTAGAGAAACCCACTCTGAATTCTCAACTGGAAAGATAAATCTAGCTTGGAGCAAGTTAGTTACTTCCTTCCTGAGAACTTCTGCTTGTATCACTCCCAACCGTCTAAGCCGTTGCACCACTGGCTTGCTTTGAGGCTTCAAGTCAATTATGTGCTCCACTAAGGTAACTTGGCGCACTTGTGAGTAACTATTTGCAAACAGATTAGGAAACCCATCAAGCATTTCTAGGTATTCATATCTTTCAGTACCTGTTATAGTCTCATTAAGAAGAATCTCATTTTGTTGCCGAAGACTAGTGTGATCCACCACTTCCTCATACATGGTTGAAGATGATTCTCCTTTTGAAGCTCCATTTCCTTGATTGTCCCTCCAATCAACACTAAGGCAAAGATCAAACACCACTCCTTCCACCTCTCCTTCTGAGATGGACTTCTCCATTAACTTCTCCATCACGCTTCTTGGTTCTTTGTTTCTGTGGCTAGCTTTTATTACCTTGCGGGCCCCACAAATCCTCCCATAGGTTTCAAAACAAAATATCATTTTTTGTTGTCACATCGCGGGGGCCCTAGGAAGAGTTCTCTTTTCTTTTTAACAGGGGGGAAAGATGTGACAAAAAAAAATGATATTTTGTTTTGAAACCTGTGGGAGGATTTGTGGGGCTCGCAAGGTGACAAAAGCTAGCCACGGAAACAAAGAACCAAGAAGCGTGATGGAGAAGTTGGTGGCAAGAGATGGCTACTCTCGTTGGGGCTACTCTCGTTGCGGCTTGACAATCTTTTGATGTCGACTACTTTATTTCGTGTAATCATTAATGTGGGTGACACTAATTAGAATAATTAGTGAAAATGATTGCAAATGTGATCATGAGTGGAGTGCATCATTGTAAATACCACGGGTATGAATTATAAATACCTTGATATAGGGATAGAATGGTCTGGGAGATATATTATTTGCTTTGTAATTGGGAAATAGAAATGAGTCATATATTTAGAGTGGGCCAAAAGCCTACACGGACTCAATAATGTACTAAAATAATAGAGAGTGCACATGGAGAGCATGTGGAGGGCATGTGGAAAAGTGTGGAGGAGTGTGGAGTCAAAAGGAATCCTTCTAGAATTCTTATGTGGAATGTGGAGGATGTTGACATGTGGAAAAGAGGAGGGTCCTCTTGGGCTCCATGTGGGAGGACTATTGATTTTTCTACTCAAAAGGATAAAGAAGCATCTTGTGATGGGACACTTGTCAAAATCCTCCTAAAAGGACAATTGATGGTGACCCATGCTCTTATGTCACGAAGAGGACTCAAAAGGATAAAAAAGCATCTTGTGATGGGACACTTGTCAAAATCCTCCTAAAAGGACAATTGATGGTGACCCATGCTCTTATGTCACGAAGAGGTGAAAGAATCTATTGCGAGCAAATGTAAAAGGGTGAAGGGAGGTGAGAATTGCACTATAAAAGAAGCCCTCCCCTCTCTCTCAAGCATCTCATTTTCTCCTTGTAGCCTTGCCGTTGCCTTGTATCTAGCTACCTCTATGCCTCTCCTTTCCCTTGAGCCTTAGTCGCTCTCTTCTTTGTAGTTCTCTCCCATTGGGAAGCTTTCCTGGCTTCCAGAACCAAGATCTTCCCTTCTTTTCTCATTTTCTCATATTTTTTCCCTCTTCGCACGGGAGCTCCGTTGGTGCTCATGTATGGCTTGCTTTGGGATCTGTTCTGAGGGAATTCTCTATGCTTTAGGGCAATCTCATTCTAATATGTACTGTGGAAGCAACCCCTTCAGTAAGAGAAATCGTTATCTTTTCCGATTGCTCAAGTCGGTCATGGACTGTTTTGGTACCCTGTTGTAAAATGGCCATAACTTTTTGGTCCCTACTCCGTTTTGGTCAAAACCTATATCAAAATCTTCGTCTCTTTGAGCTCTATCCATTTATGTCTTTACTTCCATGTTCTGATTTACTGAGAAAATGTTACAGTTGCAGAACAGGGTATACTTGGATTTGGGACAGTTTTAAGGTCTGTTACTAAAATGGTCTTAACTTCTCATCTCTTGTTCCATTTTTCGTGAACTATATGTTAACATTCTTGTCTTTTCAAACCCTACAAGCATGTGTTCTTTGTTTTGGGTTTTGAGGGTCAAAGGAAGAGCTATTCCCATGCTATCATAGCTGTATTTTTATTTCCAATAATTGTGGGTTCTCTTGTGTTGAGCTGTATCAAAATGATGCGACCCAAGAACCCCATACGTCAGAATGAGCCCTACCAATTCAGCCCCTTCACTTCCATCCATGTAGTTCTTAGTATGAAAATTTTCTTCCAACAACGGCTTGCTCTTACATTCGGCGCTGAACACTTGGCAGAAATCAATGCTTCCCCTCAACCTTCCCTCTTTCCCATGTTTAACTATGATCTCACCTTTGATGTTTATATCTTATCTTGCTTTGATTCGTCTAGTTTCCTTTCCCTCTTGTTCTTTTGACTCTAAGAAGGGACTAGAATTAAGTCTTCAAATTCTGTGTCATAGTAGTATGAGGGAATCCTCATTGAAATCTAACAGGCCCACCTGTCTATTCCCACTATGTGCATTGAAGTCACCAAGGTGGAGAGTGTCCCCGTGTCTGGAGAACTCTGTGATGTCATCATGAATAGTCTCATATGGGCTGTGCCCGTCAGTGGTAAACACGAATCTCAGGTGCCGTGCATGCTTCTCTCTTCGTATCATAGAGAGGAGTGGCCTCAGATGTGATCTGAAGAGAACAGCCACACGTTCGGATCCTCGTACCCCACTATCCCTCCTCAGCTCCCTCCTATGAGTAGAGTCCAATGTGTATCGTGTCACTGTGGGTAGCCCTCTCTCTGGGCTCTCATGTGTCTCGGTGTAGAAGATCACATCTTTGTTACTGTATATCTCCAAGAACCCCCCTGGGTCGAACTAGAGGATGCTATTATAATTCCACTCTGCATCCTCAATTTGTTTTGCATACTCGCCCCATTGTTCAGACACCGTCATGTGCTGTCCCCTTGTCCTGCATCTCATACTTCTTTTTTGCCCTCTCTCGAATGATCACCTTGCCATCTTTGTAAACTGCCCATTTCCCCTCGTCTTGCAACCATCACCTGCACCATTCCTTCCCTTCTATGCTCGTGCTGAAGGAGTGTGAGATCTTCATCTAGAAAGATCTTGGTCCCCTTCAATGTTGCCCGTGTACTCATGAGGGTGGATCTATCTGTGGCTGTTTGTAACTTTACAACCAAAGGCCTCATCGGTGCATTTGCTTTACCCACTCTCCAGGTTGATTTACAAGTAAGGTTTACTCCCATCTTGTCAAAAAGGGTTTTGGCATCTGACATGGGTGCAGGAAGCAAACAACAAGCTCGAGCAAAACGTAGTACTGCTCAGATAGATTAGAGGAAAATACAAAGGGTGGTCTATATGGCCCCCAAGTCAACCATATGGTTAACCAAATAAGTCAACTCATAGAGTTGACCTGACCTACAAGGTTCATACTAAGGCTAAGAGCTAACAAACCCCCCTCCATGGTATGGCTGAAGTATCCTAGAAATATCTAAGGAATACCTGGAAACTACATTATGGTTGCACATATTTGTCCCAAAGGGATATAGCAACCTATGATATGTACAGAGTGATCCCTCACCTAACAAAAGGAGCCAAGTGTAAAGCAAGTCGAAATGCCTCAAACTTGGGACGTGGCAAAGCTTTCGAGAAAAGATCTGCCAAGTTGTCCTCGGTGGGAACATAGGACAACTGTATGTCTCTACTAGACAGTCGCTCTCGAATGTAGTGATAGTGGACTTCAATATGCTTTGTGCGCACATGAAACACTGGGTTTCTAGCAACCGCCAAAGCCCTCCGGCTGTCGGTGTAGATCGTAGTAGAGTCGGGCTGAATGGTATCAAGATTTGCAAGTAAGTTGCGAAGCCAAACACACTGTACTGTAGCTGTGAAAGCTGCTCTGTACTCAGCCTCACAACTGGATGTGGCAACTGTAAGCTGCTTCTTGCTGAACCAAGAGATGCATGAAGCTCCAAGCATAAAATAGTTGCCGCTGTGTGACACCCTAGTGTCGTCACATCGTGCCTAGTTGCTGTCCGTGAATGCATGAAAAACAAGTGGGGCCTCTGAACCATAGAGTAAATCCAAATGCTGCGTGGCCTTCAAGTATCGAAAGACCTGCTTCACTGCTTGCCAATGTTGCGTACTAGGCTTGTGCATGTATGTGCTGAGCTGGGAAACGGCATACTGAAGATCAGGCCGGGTATGACAAAGAACCAATACCCTACTGAGAAAGGGATGCATCAAATGGCGGACTTCCATCCTCGGAGGAGAAATGAAAGCCATGCTCCAATGGAGTAGAAACTACTTGGACTGACTCATCATTATATGCAAATTATATGCCCAAATAATAGTGCAACCGGCCCATATCTGGCCCAGTGATAAGCATGTCATCCACATATAAAAATCAGAATTAATCGGTTGGGCTATTCTGAAAGCCACGGGCTGTCAAAAATGCATGTATCTTCACATACCATGCCCGAGGTGCCTGCTTCAAGCCATAGAGGGCTTTTCTGAGCCGGCAAACCATATTTTCAGAACCTAATTGTTCAAAACCAGGTGGCTGAGTGACATAGACCTTTTCCTGAAGATCACCATGAAGGAAGGTAGTCTTGATGTCCAGTTGATGAATCTCCTAATGCCGATGAGATTCCATAGCAATAACACACGTGATAGTAGTAATGCGTGAGGTGGGAGCAAAGGTCTCCTCAAAGTTAATCCCTTTGCAACCAAGCGGGCTCTATCCAGGCGCTGGGACGAAACCGAAGCCTGGTACAATGATGGCTCTTTGGTGGGCTGCAAAAATGTATCATATCTGCGTCTATTGATCTGTCTTACGTTGCGGTGGGGGGCGCGGTCTCCTTGCTCTCTGGATGCTCTGGGCTATGTCTAGAGTGACCCCTCGTTTCTGTTGGTCTCCCTTGAGGAAAGCTGTGATAGGTCGGACCTCAATAGTGTACTCTGGGGGCTCCTTGTCGCACATGTGGCCTTTGCGCCCCTCTCTCGGTGGTATTGTGCCCGCTGCTCATTCAGACTGCTCTCGATCTTAGCAAAGCTTTTTAATGAAGCGGTTTGTTTGGGATTTCCACACACTTGGACCATTAACACTATCTCACCCATCCACAAGGTAGGGGATCCCATGAGCCCGGAGAACTACAGGACCATTATGATTGGACATGTCATGTCCAAGATTTATGCATCAGTACTTGACTCCGAGGTTAGCAGACTTGTAGAGTGTCAAGGACTCAGAGCAGCAGGACAGGCCGGATTCCGGCGTGATCATGGAACCATGGACCACATTCTGACGCTCAGATGTATCATCGAGGAGGCGAGGTCACGGAAGCAGAGGGTTTATTGTTGCTTTGTGGACTTTCGCAAGGCATTTGACACGGTCCCGAGAGCCCGCCTCATACGGCGCCTACAGGACTTGGGTTATGACCAGGAGATCCTTTGCGCTGTCATGGCACTTTACGAGAGAGTTTCTGGCAGAGTTCGGGCAAGATCCGGGTGGATAGACGAGATCATGAGTACCATCGGGGTCAAACAAGGGTGTCCTTTGTTGCCTACCTTGTTTGGCCTCTACATTGACGAGCTTGAGACAGTGATGCAGACACAGGGGGGTGTAGGTTGCTCTCTTGCGGGCACGCTGATCCAGATTTTGCTCTATGCAGATGATGTGGCTCTCTTGTCTTCCTCAGCAGAGGAGCTTCAGAGACACCTAGATGCACTACAGTCCTTTTGTGAGTCTCATGATTTGAAGGTCAACCTGGTAAAACCAAGGTCATGATCTTCAATACATCTCGAGCCATCATGCATCAGGAGCAATTCACATTTGCGGGGTCATCTGTTGAGATAGTTTCATTATACACTTATCTTGGGGTTATCTTCTCCGGTGGACCGAGCTTCACTATGAGACCCGCGATGCAGGCACGCTTGAGTAGAGGGTATGCCTCATTAGCGAGGCTAGAGAGGCAGTGCTTCCGCTCACACTTTCAGGATGCACGCACCAACGGGTTGCTTTTTGACTCCTTGGCTCGCCCAGCAGGGATGTACGGCAGTCCTTGTTGGGGGCCAGACTTGTCGGATACAGAGTGGTTCCACCAGTAGAGCGGCTACAGGTTCTCATGCTATCACGGATGATTCGTGGTAAGTCATCCGTTGCTCACTAGATCATTCAGGCTGAGTTTTGGTCACCCCCTTTACAGCTAGATGCTGCATTTCAGGTCATCACATATCTATACCGAGTTAGGGAATATGGGGATTATACCTCGGGGCGTAGCAGGCTACCATGGATAGCTCTATCCTCTTCTATGGCACTTGCAGCAGGAGGAGATCAGAGGTGCTGGTATGCACGTACAGAGAGATGGTTTGAGCGACTGGGGCTCCACATGGATAGACTACCTCCCTTCCAGTATAGCATGGATGCTCCGTTCTCTCCCCTCTTATCACACGAGGTCAACCAAGTTATCCGTGAGGATCTACTACAGGTACACACTTTTCGGACCTCGTTGGAACCGAGTGAACTTCCAGTGAAGCTTAGCTTCTACAGAGATCACTTCTTACATATCACAGCGGAGGGTTTCATTGACCCACCAAGATACACACAGATTCACCTACCCCACTTGATGAGGATTTCTCTTGGGCAGTTCCGGGTCTCTTTACATAGAGTTCTATTCGAGAGCGGCAGAGCAGAGCGACTACCTAGGGAGCGGCGCATATGAACTATGTGATATACAGGAGGTTGAGACAGAGGAGCATTTCATCTTCATGTGTCCTGTGTACTATGAGATCCGAGGACGTTTCCACTACCTCTTTAGAGATAGTTATGGGATTTTAGCCCATTTCCTCTCCTACCCAGACTAGCGGTGTTTGGCAGGTTTCATTCATGAGGCACTTAGACACCGCGAGACGATACTCCGAGCACGGAGACAAGAGCTGACTTCTTGCTCGGTTGATCCCTCTCAGAGCTCTATCACGGAGTTCTTTCAGCTAGATCACATGGATCCCAACGAGACGAGGCCTCGACATGACCGTGACCCAGAGCTCGCGACCCGACAGCTCAGACAGAGGGTCGACACACAGATCACACTTGGAGACATCCCCTCCTTGTTTAGAGTCGGAGCCCGACCGACGGGGGTCACAGTAGCCCTGGTTAGACGCAGAGCTACGACTAGGAGACGTGCTAGGACCGCACCTCTGAGTGGCCGACAACACTCTATTGCCAGCTTCATGCCTCCACTGCCTCATCCATCCTGATATCTTGCTATTGCTGGGGATGATGATGATATTGATGATGATGCTAAGATTGATATATAGTCGACCATCGACATTTCACAGGATTTTCACTGCCTCATCCATCCTGATATCTTGCTGTTGTTGGGATGATGATGATGCTGAGATTGATATATAGTTGACCATCGACATGACTATGTTGTACTTAGGACTTAGTACTGCCATTCTGCATTTTTTGCATTTTTTGCATTTTGCATTTTGCATTGGTATGGACGCTCGTTTAGTAGCTCCACTACCACAGCTCGTTGTATCAGGATTTTCACAGTCTCATAGACCCATCGGTCTTCCGAAGACTTTAATAAACTTTATTTCTTTCTTTCTCATATTGGCTAGCTTCTCTTCCTCCACTCCACTGTGTCCGGGGGTTGACTCAAATGTATAGAAGTCTGTGACGTGCCGCTGTGCCCGATCAACCCTCTATGTCCTGTACTGGTTTGACCATCCCCTACTGCTCTCTGATCTGTTGTAGAAGCGCCTCCCTATGTTGCCGCATCTCCATCAGATAAAGCCCGATACAGACCTGGTCATGGAAATGGATCAGTCGTGACAAAGGTTCGAAGCCACTCCCCTCTAGGTAGAGAGAGAGAGAGAGAGAGATGTATTAACGTCCGCGGGAAGCCTTGCGGGCCTATGGGACAAAGTGCACAAAAAAAAAAGGGACTCATACAAGCCTCAATGGGCTGGAGCAAAGGACGCGCTAGGGTCCTTGTTGAGTACCAATTTATGCCAGCAAAACCATAATCAAGCAAGTACAAACTGAATCAAGTGAATCTTAGAGCTGAGACTCAAAAATCGAAGCTCGGCACAGTACCTGAGTCTGTCGAGCTGTCTTGCGCTGCAGTGGGGGATGCGGTCTCCTCGATCTCCGAACTCTCTGGGCTATGTCCAGAGTGAGGAACGCTGAGATAGGTCGGACCTCAATAGAATGTACCGGTAGAAAAGTACACTAGTGTAAGGGGTCCATTTAGTTTTTTTATGTTTTAATTGAGAGAGAGAGAGAGAGAGTTTTTATTCCTATTTTTTATTCTTGTTTTTTGGAGGGCATCGCCAATAGTGTCGCTTTCTTTCCTACAACCCTAGGCTAGGCTGAACCCCTAGCCCAACTTAGGGGTTAGCTTCAACAAGGGGGTTCCTCAAACTTATGCCTGCCAATATGGAGTTTCCCAAGACTAAGCTGTTTGCCTCTACCCCGACCAATAAGCCTTCATACTCCTCCGTTGCAGCCACACCTAGTCCTTATGCGTTGATATTCAAAAGAAAGATTGGATCAAATCCACAGGAACAAATTTACTACCTAAAGCAAGAAGTTAAAGAGCTCAAGCTTATGGTTGCATCTCTTGGAAGAAAGGTGAAGGAGATGGAGAGTAAGGACAAGCAGGAGATCATTGAAGAGGTCACAGAAAAGTGCAGCACCTCTTCGCCACCACCAACACTTGTTTCTACGGTCAAAGAGATGATCAATACTCAGGTTAGCTCAGCCAAGGAAGAGATGGCTATTGTGGCCAGCAATAAAATAAATAGAGTAGATCTCTATGCTGAAGAATCACTTCCTTGGGAGCAACTCTTGTGTCCATCTCTCTCCTCTTTCTCTTCCTCTCAACAATTATTGTCCGGATGATAGCTCGCTTTGGCCGGCTGGATTCATCTCGACAATGAACTTTCCAACGAGCTGTGATCACACAATGTTGATCTAAAACATCTTGGTTCATTACATCGTGATTGCTGTTATATGTTTTCCTGTTTCGTCTTTTATAGCCTATCCTCCTTTGATAGCCTGATAGGGTTTCTTTTTTTTTTTTTTTTCCCCCGAAAAAACAGTGCTGATTATATTACTTCGAAAAACAAGATACAAGGGGTCAGTTTTGCAGCTGACAGGGCTGCGTTCACAAATCGGACGCAGCCCTAAGAGGAAACAAAAAGCTCTCTCTCACGGTGGGATCAGTTGGGTGTGAATAAACAACCAGAGAGGCGGTGAGTAGCGCCACTGAAGGCCCTGAGATGTATGCTCGAAGAAGAGGCCCTGTGTATCCCAATCTCAGAGGAAACGTCTCCGCTTCTCCCGGCCAGCCCGGGAGTCCCCCTGGATCTGGTCCCAGTGGCCTCTGAGCGTGTGGATAACCTCGCACCAGATGTCGGCCATGACCTGGGCAGTCGAAAGAGAGGTACCTCCGAGGATCTGCGCGCAGCGCGAGGTCCAAATGTGCCATCTGACGATGCTGCCAATAATCTCCCAGACTGGCTGCCTCACCTGAGATCCTGTGTCCACCTCTGCCAAATGCTGCGGGATGCCCTCAAGCGGCCCCCAAGTCCCCTGTGTGATAAGGAACATAGGGTCCTACGGGCCTGCCTCGAACAACTGGTGATAGCCACGTGTGGTGCTGCACCAGCAGAACGCGCCCCAAGTGATCAAACCTAACTCCGGTGCTGCACGAGTAAGGATCCCAAAGGCTCTCCTCCACACGTCCTGGGCGCGAGTGCAGCTCCAAAGGCAGTGCTTTGGTGATTCCTCGTCCTCATGACAAAACTGACAGAGTCCTTCCTGACCAATCTGCCGCAACCAGCTCCCCACTGGAAGACCCTTGTGGGCGAGTAGCCAAAGGAAGTAGGAAATCTTCCGCGGCCGCCAGCTCTCCCACAAGGCCTTCCAAAAGGCCTGCAGAAATAGCCTGGAAATACCCTAAGCATACCAACTGGGCCGCTGGGTGGGCGGTTTGCTCTGCATCCTCCCGAGAATGCTCCTGCCCAGTTTTCGTGCTGTAAGCGAATAAAGGGGTCGGCCCCTGGTCTGCCACAACCTCTGGCCATCTCCACTCTCCTGGGTCCCAGTCAAGCTCTAAAAGGGCCCGCCCCTCCCAAAGCCAGAGGCGCCATAACTGCAGCTGATCCTACTCTACACTAGGATCGATCCGCCAAACCTTTCCCACAAGGCCTACGACACGAACCCTCTGCCACGAGAGAAGGGAATCGATGAGCGCACCCTCTCTCCTGAGCCGGCCATCCCCCAAAACGACGAAGAAGGAAATAGAGGTGTCGTCCAGCCGACCTGCAACAACCAGTGGGATGCCGCGAGGGGTGAACTGTCCAAGCCAGCGGGCATCACCAAGCATGAGGATCTGGATCTCTGGTGGGACCAACCATCCGACAGGAATCGCTCCATCTATCTCTGTACGCCTCGCCTGAGCTCCACGGACTCCCCCGGCTGCTTCCGCTAGAGCAGCAGTCTCTAAGTGTCCCTCCAAACTCGAAGGGACCGGGCGGGCCCCCGCATCCAGCCGTCCCACGAAATATGCGACCTCTCCCCCAGCTGAAGGCCCGAGGCATCTCTGACCTGATCGTTCCAGATGAGCGGCTAGCAGTCGATCTCCTCCTGACTGCTAGGAGGCGACTGGAGGAGACAGAGACGAAGTCACCTCCAAACCGTGAGCAGGCTACGAATGAGCGGGGAGCGGGGGCGGGTAAGCGGTGCAAAGGTGAAGATCCACCTGAGGGACAGAAGCCACTCTCCTCCTCGGAGCGGGGTGCAAGAACTGATCCCCTGCTGAAGTAACATCTTCCACGTTTGCCCCCCCGGGGTCAAACCGCGGATAACTAACTTGCCCAGCAGGGCCTGACTCTGAAGCTCTGGATCAATGACCCCCAAGCCACCCTCAGCCTGCGGAAAAATAACTGTCTGCCACGCTACCCTGGCTCTGGTATCACTGAGACCATCCCCCCCGGACCACAGGAATATCCAAACCATCCTCCTGAGCTATGCCACGCAGGATCTCGAGAAGCACCAACAAGAGGCCACATACCATGCCGTGGCCAGGAGGACCTGATTGACTACAAGAGCACGACCTACAAGAGAGAGCTTAGCAGTGCTCCAAAAAGCCAACTTCTGTCGTATGGAATCTAGCACCGGGAGAAACTGCTGAGCTGGCGTGATGTCCAGGCCGACCTGAAAACCGAGATATCTAGTAGTCTCCCCCGCGGGATCCATCTGAAACCCAGAAACCTCCCCCACTGTGAGCAAGCCCCAGGGTCTGTGAGAAAACCAACTGATTTGTTCCAGTTGATTTTCGCACCGGCTGCCGAACAAAAGACCTCTAAGGCCAGCCTCACCCTCTCCAGTGTCATCTCATCATCCTGAACATACGGCGCCGTGTCATCTGCATACTCCGAGTCCAGGAGCTCCGTGTCCTCCCTGATGGGAAGGCGAACACCCCGAATCCCTGTCGATCTCGCACGAAGATAGTGTGACAGCGCCTCGGCGAAGAAGAGAAACAGGTAGGGAGCAAGTGGGCAACCTTGACGCACTGATCTCTCCAATCGAAATCGCTCACCCATCCTGCCGCCGATGATGACCCTGCTGGAAGTTGTCCTGTATAACGCTGAGATACCCTGAATCCATCCCACTGGGAATCCAAGTCTCTCCAAAGTACCCTCCAGGAAGGACTAGTCCACTCGATCGTAGGCCTTCTCAAAGTCCAGAAGTAGGATGGCTGAGTATAACCCGCTGTGTTGAGCCCACTCCGTCGCCTCTGAGAAGGTGAAGACATTATCCAGGATACTGCGATCCTGGACAAAGCATGTCTGAGTGTCATGAATGAGGTCAGGAAGTAGTGGCCGAACTCTGGCGCTGATCATTTTGGCAAGGATTTTATAGGCAATGGTGAGGAGAGTGATCGGGCGCCACTAACGAATCTCCTGCCGATCTCCCCCTTTCGGGATGAGGCAGATCAATCCCGAAGAGAGGCTTTCTGGCATATGTCCGCTGCTGAAGATCTTCTGGAGGGCTGCAAGGAGGGGCTTATGGATCTGATCCCAGAATGAAGTGAAGAAAGCAGAGGGCCCACAAGCCGATTTTGTGCCTGAAGAGGCTGATTTAGCAAGCCAACTAGCTTGCTCAAAAGGGCTCTGCTTCACATCTCGGAAGCAATGATGCTAAGTCCTCTTGTGCCACTTGGGGTAGCAACGGTGGAGGAGGAGGGAGGGGGAGGGAAGGAGGAGCAAACATGGAGGAGGGAGGGAGGGGGAGGGCAAGGGGAGCAGGCGTGGAAGAGGGAGGGAGGAAGGGGGAGGAGGGAGTGAGGAGGGGGAGGGGGAGGGGGAGGAGGGAGGGAGGGAGGGGGAGGAGGAGGGAGGGGGAGGAGGGAGTGAGGAGGGGGAGGGAGGGAGGGAGGAGAGAGGAGGGAGGGAATTCAAAATTTGAATTGGGTGTATAGACGGGCGTATTGGTGTGGGGGGCCGAGAATCCCCCCTCCTAGCAGAGGGAAAGACAAATATATTTTAGCGTTTACATCTTTTACGCAACGACGTAGAGATTGGTCCCATCTATCTCGTGCGAAATATTTCACCGCCAATCAAATCTTGGATCCCTCGGCTATGTACCAAGGATTCCACCAGGATCCGCCTCAAGAGATGAGAATTCATTCCGACTAGACATGTTATAATAAAACACAAGCCGGTATGCACATGTAGCCCTATAGTGCCCCAGATATGCACATATCAGGGATGATTACCAGCAGATACTGGTAGACACCACACAGCTCTCATGAGTTCTCTCCACTGCCTCTCTGGACAGTGTTGGAGTCTTTTGTCACTCGTCTTTTTTCGTACCGTCAAAAACTTGAAAACTCTTGACCCCTCCACATCTGAGGAGATTTTTTGTACTTAGGATTAGGTCCCATGGGTCATTTTTGGCCCCCCAAGGACAATAATAAATTCTACTTCTACCTCTACTTCTACTTCTCTCCTTTGTAGATTGTCTAGGTGGAGAGGGTTCACTTCTGGCTATATTGTTGTATGCAGATGATATAGTCCTCATATCATCCTCAACAAAGGGACTGAAGAAACATCTAGAGGCCAAACTTCAAGACCTCACAAGCAGTGTCCCGTCACCATAGCTTCACATACCGAGATGAGCCAGTGGAGATAGTGCAGTCTTACACATATTTGGGCGTAGTGTTCACAGGGCCAGGCTTCATGATGACACATGCAACTACAGCACAACTCACACAAGGACGAAGGGTTGGCTTTTTGACACCCTAGTGAGACCGGTGCCATGTATACAGCACCTTTTTGGAGGAGTGACATTTCAACGACAAAGTGGAAGAGATTTGAGAGGCTACAGGTGACCATGGGATCTAGGATGATTCGGAGTAAGCCCTCGATCCCCCATCGTATTATACAAGTAGAGTTCACCATGACCCCTCTCTAGGTTGATGCCATCTTTTAGACAATGACATTCCTCTAGGTCTTACCCCAGTGGAGATTATTGAGGCTAGCATTGGAGTCTTACCAGGCGACTGGTAGATAGCAGTGTTGACACAACATGGTACCCATGAGTATCCACACAATTTGGTAGCCACGGCATTCAGATGGAAAACTTCCCCCCTTTCAGTACAGCATGGATGCACTACCCGAAATGATCCCACGAGATGAGATCAACCGCATCATACGGTTGGACCTCCTCTAGATTCACACGTCTCGCGCTTGGGGGGAAACAAGAATTCTCCACCAAGATCCAGTTCTAGCATTGAACTAGGGATCGCCATCGGATAGTTGCGAGTCTCGTCACATCAGGTGAGGATTGAGGCAGCGAGAGTTGCACGAAATACCCAAAGAGCAGAGGATCTGCAAACTATGCTCGATGGGGGAGGTCGAGACAAAGGAGCACATTCTATGTGCCTGCCCACTCTCCTATGAGATTCGAGGGCAATATCACTACCTCTTTCAAGAGGGCCTTGGCTTTGGTCCGCTTACACAGCTGATCCATTTTCCCAACCACGTTTGTGTTGGGCTCTATTTGATTGAGATGCAACAACACAAAGATATACTAATGTGACAAAGTAGAGAGCAGTAGGAGGCGAGGCCACCGAGCACAGACACGTGTCGCAGTCTTCTATGCATTGAGTCAGCTCTTGGGGAGGCTGAGGGAGAGGAGCTTGATGAGATGGATTAGCAGTGAGATTCACCGCCACGATGCTACTAGACGAGAGGCACACACTCCACACACAGCACAGAGAGTGACCAGAGCACGCATGATCAAGGTCTCTGGTCTATCTCAGCCCTCCTCAAGGGAGACCCCCAGAGACGAGGCGTCACCCTTGACGTGGCTCATCGGAAATAGAAATCAGGGAGGCCGCGCCGTCTGCCACCTCAAGAGATAGCTCGACAGACACAGATATGAGAGCTCCTCACATTGGAGAGCCACCATGGCGCCTGGATATGTGGAGCCTATGCGTGTTCTCGGAGCGTTAACTCTGAGCACCTGATACTATTTTGCTATTTTGCTCACTAGTTTAGCACTTCAGCTTTCAGCAAGGGCCTTAGTGAGCCCTTTGCTTCAGCCCATAACAGCTTGTATGAGTTACTTTTGGTTTTGTACCTTTGTCTCACAGGCCCGCGAGGCATCCTGTAGACGTTAATACATCTTTATTTCTTTCTTTCTCTCTCTCACATATGAATGAATGAAAGAATGAAAAATGAATAAAATTATTTAAAACATTAAAAAACTAAAGGAGCTGCTTACCCTTGCGCACCACTTCCTACAACGCTGATATGCTATAAGCTGATTCTTGGATTGGAAGCAGTAACGTAATCTTCAAATTCTAAACTCTAACAAGTGGAACAAAACAGTTGTACAAGAAAGCTAAAGTGCTATTATGAAATGTCAAAAGGTTTTTTAATGGACAACTCCTATAACCAGCCTCTGACTGAGGCCTGCTGCATGCTCGTGTCTACATGTTACGGTTGCTGTCTGCAACCCTATCCTGCTGCAGAACAGCCTCAGACAGAGGACTGTTGCAGTCACCAACCCCCCTAGATCTACCATCCCTATCTCGTCCTCATATGGGGGCTCAAACGTGGGGCAGTGATCTCTAACAAAGACACACCACATTTAAATTTTCCACTTCTTGAGGAGCTGAACAGACAGCATTCATGCTCCAACGCTCATACTTTCCTTTGTGACATACATAATTAGACATAGGGAGAGCAATTGGGCTCATCCCCAATGTAGATGAGACACCTTGCACTTTCCTTTAGTCTCATAGCAAATTTGCCATCTAAAGATGTTGCTTTCTTTCCTTTTAAAATGTGAACCTTATACCTGATTTGGCATGAGTTACATTTCCACCAAAAAACGCACTAACTAGCCCAACAAAAAAATGAATGAAATTCAAAGCAAAATGGAAACCACCATAACGCAATAAGGAACCTCAAGCTCACAGCCTACATTTACTAGACACTAATGTGTAAATGAAATTCTTGGGCACCTGAAGTGGCATAAAACTTTTTCCCTCATCAAGCCTGGTTGCCCCAACAACTGTTGCTAAGACTTTAGTATCCTTGATGCCCAACACAACTGCACCTGAAGCAAAACGTGCCAGCTTTCCGGTTTCGAACGTAACTAGATCAGGACCCACTTGTCCTTCCTCTTCAAAAACTTCACCTTTCGCTGAACACATGTCATCAAGGGGGAAAGTGTGTTAAAAACAGTTCTGCTGCTGAAACAACCCCCCCCCCCCCCAAAAAAAAAACGCACTTGGAAACTTTAATCTCTCTCTCTCCCAATAAACCCAGCAGTTGGATTCCTTTCCAGCAGAAGGCACACACACACGCGCACACACGCATGCATATATGCATTGACATAGACAACTTATAATGTGAAAGCAAGGTAAACCATGCAACGACAGTCATCAAATCCACCATCCCATAGCAGGAACAAGCTACTAGAGTACACCCACTAACATAATCAGCATTTAAATCAACCTTCTACATCAGCCTTGCTCTACCAATGTGTGCAGGAGAGGTGGATGTGCACGAAAGCAAGGTCAAGAAAGAACTATAAACTTATTTGGCATATATCAAACAGTGAAATGGCGAAAGGTATTTTACATCCGACTTAAGGGAATACGAGGCCAAAAGCCCCATACAAATAAAGCAGATGGAATATCAAACAGCTGGCCAAACGTTGCAAGCCTGTCTATTTGCTTGGAAAAAGTGTTCTCTGTGTACTCCCTTCCAATCAAATTATGACCAAAATTTGATTTATAGATGTATTTTTCTTTTGGAAAATGACTTTGAAGAGACTTGCAGCACAAAGTAGAAGATGATGCAGTAGTCCTTGGTGCTCTTATCAACAACAGACAATGAAAAACCTTGTTGCTCTTAAAGCCCAAAAAAGGCATTTATATTATACTTTACATCATCAATTTTTTATTACAAAATCTAAAAAATGGAAGCAATAGAAAGCCTTTGTTGAAGAATAGTTATATGTACCACAGACTTCCACATGCTTAAAATGCAACAAAGAGCAAACAAAAGACGTTCAATAATTCTAACCTGGGAAAACTCGCCAAGAGGTCGGTTCTTCCACGACTATTTCTTGCCATTTCATAGATGCACCCGTCAAACATCTTCTTAACTCCAAAAAACACTGCACCTGATGAGAACAAGACTAAAGTGCTTTAATAAACCCTTTCACCATCTAGATCCGCACATTTACATGCTCAAAGCCATAATTTGATCCCTTCAATTGTAATGTCCATGTTCAAGTGAAAGGGACCCAAAAAAAAGGAAGGGTGAGAACAAAAAGAACTGAAGGGGGGCATGCTATATGAGAACAAAGGTATAGGATGAGTCGAAACTATACCAAGAAGGAGGGAGAAAGAAAGAAAGAAAGAAGAAAGAAAGTCTATTAAGAGTCTTCGGAAGACCAAAAAGGGTCTATGAGACAAAAGAAGCCAATACAATGAACTAATGAGTGGAGCCACTAAACGGGCATCAACACCCAGGACACATACAAAATCCATAACCAAAATCCATGATCCATAACACAAGTGCCCTCCAAGGAAAGAGGTCGCTCTTCCACTGCCCTCATGCATCGAAGAGCAAGGCATGCGATTCGTTGTTGCCCAGCGTTCAAAGATGGTTCGGCAAAAAAATCCCGCAAGAGAAGATCCTGAAGATGGACGAGGCTCCGGTGGACCGGTTGCTCAACCTGATGGAGGAAATGGAGCAAGTCTATCACGTAGTGTTTCCACTAATCGCATCAACACTGGATTGTTAAATGACACTGCAAAGTGGTTGACTATGCATTAGTAGTGGGTGTTCGTCGACGGCACCCGCCCCCAATTGCCTCTTTGGAGAGTTGGGCACGCTTGAATCGTGTAAAAGAAGGGGTAAATGTTATTAGCATCCATTTGATGCGTAATGGCTTTATAATTTCCCTGTTCAATAAGCTTGAGATGGCTAAGACTGTCGTGAAGAACGGCACCTAGACTATCAGGAACCAGCCTTTATCCTTTGAAATGTGGGACACAAATTTATCTCTCGACATGCCACTACCCTCTAGGCACTCTTAGGGTTCATAACCATAAGGTTCAATCTAATGATAGTCACTCGTAAGGTTCAAAACCATAAACTCCATCACGCATAGCAAGGACTAGCTACTATGACATCCAGAGGAAGCCCAAAACATTACTTTTGGGAAGGATGCTAAACTCCTAGAAGACAGACTTGAAGCATGCCCTCAGGCTCAATAAAAAAGGAATTCAAACTGGGAATGTCTGTGGGATAGGGGGAGACAGTTTTGTAAAGGAGATGGTCTTCTCCAACTGGAATTCAGATTAAACACATTTGATCTATTTTGTATCAGGAATAGACTGCAGGTATGGGATAGGGATTCCCTGGCTTGGTTACGAGGGAGGCAAATGTCTTTCTCCAAATGAATTTCACTGTATTGGCTCAAAAGAGCTATTCCCTATTCCCCTTTTCTTTCAACCTGTCAATTTAGCAGGAATTCTCAACAGGAGGTGGATAAGGCATGAGGAAATGAGTGTTTGGAAGAAGAGATTCTGCAAAATATGGGAACGTGGTATTCCAGAGGAAGCAGTCATGTCTACTATAGCTGACATATTGCGTAAGGAAGTATGGACAGGGAGCAGGGCAGCGCCTATAGGCAAAAGTTCTGCAATCTGTCAACAATGCAATAGAGCATCTGAGGATGTCTCACATCTTTTTCTAAATTGCAAAATGTCCCAACTGGTTTGGAACAGGGTTAAAGTGATCTGTGGCTATTGCCCCATTGATTCCTCCGTTGTTTGATTGGGGGAGTCTCCTCCAAGGTTCCAGGGAAGGTGGCAAGAACTTAAAAACCAAGGTCTGTTGTTTATTAGGTTACAGAGAAACGCAATGGTTTTCAAATATATTTTTATTGATGCTACTAAACTGACTGCTCATTGGTTAAGTTTTATATTGGTGAAGCAGAGGCACTTCTTGAGAAACTTACTAATAACCTTAAGAAAGATATGGATTTGGCTTGTGAGCTCCTCTGTTACCAAGAATGTCTGGAATCTGTTCCAGGAGGCAATGCCCAAGAACCAGATAGGGGAGAGAAAAAAAAGAGTGAAACTTTGTCGGTGTGGTTTTTTAGCTTGTGCCTGTGGTTTACGAGTTACCAAATGATAATACATGGTTATGTTATTGATTCCTCCAGCTATGGAGCAGTCCTTACAGAGGAGAAGTAAATATTATGAAAACTTTTTTATATATCAATAAAATAACCCTCTTTTTCTCGCCCCAAAAAACAATTGCATTCATTACTGAGTCAGGAGCCTACACTTGCAAGGTGATGCCATTTGGACTTACAAACAGACACTCGACATTCCAAAAGCTTACGGCTAAAATCTTCCAAGACCATCACACAGAATCCATGGTAAATATTCATCGATGACTTAAGTCTACACCACTCAGGAAGCACAGCTAGTATCTAGTAAGGTATTTTGACACTGACAGGACACCTATATACCCTTAAGGCCTACCGAATGTATTTTCAATGTAAGGTCAACAGTATTGCTTAAATCTATATTGCTTGAATCCTACCACTATACCCTTAAAATCTACCAAATGTGTTTTCAATGAAAGGTCAAGAATATTGCTTGGTCAAGCAGTAAAGAAGGTATAATGACAAAATGCTCTAAGAAGATGCCCGAGCCCAAAAGTCTTCATCAACTTTGATACTTCAGTAGCTTTATCAGCTTCTTCATTAAGGACTTCGCAGATTGACAAACAATTCTATGAGTAGAAAAGTTGGCAATGGCAAATGGCCTTTGCATGGACTGAAGCAAGAGTTAACAAACCAAGCAATGCAATCCTCCATTTGCGGCAACTGCGATGGAATGTCATATTCATGTGCATCTGGATGCTTCACACTTTGTGATCGGAACAATCTTGGAGTTACAGGAGTGTAAGTAGACTCTCAAATCTACTATGCTAGCAAAATGCTAATCCCTCCACAATTACAGCACAACAAAACAAGAAACACTCGGTATGGTTTATATTGTGCAAAAAGCTCAAGCACCCCATTATTTTTTTAGTGGATCAGCAAGCTGTACTATATCTCATCAAAAGAATAGTCATCCAAGGATGGTCAATTAGATGGATGATCTTGCTACATGAGTTTAATTTCAAGGTCATTTATAAACATATTGGGATGATGCCGTCATCGAATTGTAATCGTTTCATTATATTTGATTGTCGACACTAGGTTACTTGGGTCAACCAGGATTGACACTTGTGTAACCAGTGTTCAAGGACCCATAGCTCTAGGTCGAGGTGTCTGATTTAGAAAATCATGCTAGTTAAGCTCAAGTATCTAGGGTTCTCTGATGTGGCACACTGTATATCACACTAGGAAATCTCAATTAGGGTTTAGAATTTCTTACACAGCTCTCACTCCTTTGTATTTTGAAGTGTGTGCAACGCACTTCAGCTTCACTCTTCGACCACGTTTTCTCTTCTCTCCATTTCTATTCAAGATCACAACACCCTCTCAAAGCAGTCCCACGTCAAGTGCACAAATTGTTAACCTCCGGATCCCATGAGAGAGAGAGAGAGAGAGAGAGAGAGAGAAAGCACGCGAACCAATGCAAGAAAACCAGCAAGCATCTGTATTTTCAATCTGCACACAACACAAGCAGTTTCATGCAACTAGAAATTGTGTTCCTAGCCCTTGGCTTGCATTAGCACAGGTGGCTACGACACCTAGCTGCACAGTGAATAATTGGCAGCATATCTCAGAGCATTTGGGCCTTCCAGCAGCCCAACCAAGGGCCAGCTGGGTCGCCTTGGTCAGCATGTATTGCTGACCTGGTCCGGTCCGACCAGTCAAGTCGGTTGACCCAACCAGCAGGTACTGGTCAACCAGCTGGCCTGTTTCAAGCCTATAAAAGGGGCGGATCTGCCCCTTGTTTTGGCATTCATTTTTCCAACCTCCAGCCTTTGTTTCAGCAACTTGCAATGCCAGTTCAGGACCAAGACCAGCAGCAAATCGCCTCCACCCAGATCGCAATTAGTGGCAGCATCTACATGCAGCAAGCAGCCGGTTTTTGGTCAGCAACCAGTTAGCATTCTTTTTTAGTAGTATAGCTCATTTTCCCACAGTCGCAGCTAGGGGAGTTTTCCAGCTCAGTTTTGTATGCCGATTTGGCACTCATGTACAGACAGTTGTTAGGGCATTTTCACCAACATCATAAACAAAGCAGTGTACAATAGTTAGGAAGATCTCTGTTTTCCTTCATGCTTGAGTTCTCCTTTTGCACTCATCTATTTCTGCACAGCAAGTCCCCGCATGCTACAATTACAAGGGAAGAACGCTTGCAACTATAGCCTTCTACAAGCTGCAATTGCTGCAGGCAAGGAATATTTTGTTGCATGGAATATATCCTGATCCAATACAAATTTGTGCAGGTCCACATGGAATAACAACAGACAAAATTTTGAAATTTGCTACACAGCTTAATGATTTTTGAATTTTTTAAGAAAATATGAATTCAGATGTGTAGCTCTATATAGACCAATGGCAGACAAAAATCAAAAATTTGCAACACAGCTTCAATTATAGGTAATTTTCACCTCACATGACCTTCTTTCAGCTCCATTTTGCAATTGCAGCCCTCAAAACAGGCTCATTTTGGCCTTTCAGCTCACACATATGAGAGACTTACAGAAAATCCAAGGAAGACAGAAAAAGACAGCTTGTTTTTGCTGTTTTTAGTCATACATATGGCCATTTTTCTTCAGCATGTCAATTTTTATTTTTATTTTTATTTTTCATAAAGAAGTATGAAAAATCCCCAAGAGCAAAGTGCTCAAGGCAAGAGTACACCATGGCTAACATGAGAAAAACCTGAGAGGGTCAAGCCCAACTCAACAAAAAAGCCCAGTAATAATCCAGGGCTGAGGCTTGAAGTGCCGCCTCAAACCTATAGTAGCCTCCAAGAAGGACAGCCTCTTCACTCCCTAAGAAAGATAATCCTCCTAGCAGAAGAAGCCCTAGAAGACCCCTGCATACTTGACCAAATGACTATCACATAGAGCCTACTCTGTGCATCTCAATCTCCAAATAGTCTAGGCTGGCATGCTTGCTATGATCTCCGAACATGTATCCACCAAGGCTATAGGGAGAGGAGGGAACAGCATGCGGAGAGCATAGCCCAACCAAACGACTTCGAACCACAAAAGCCCAAGAGGAGCTATACATCTCATAAAACACCTGAGGCCCAGATAGAGAGAGCCAAGCCACTAAATTCCAGGTGATGAAGAAAGGGGAGGGAGCAAATCTACTCAAAAGCCCACCAATCCCTTCCAAATAATCCTAGCCTGTCAACAATCCCATAGGCAATGATAAAAAGACTCCTCAGCAGAGAGGCAACACGGGTAAGAAGAAGTCCCAAAACTAGACCACCACTAATTTACTACAATCATCCATGAATAGATATTCGAAAGAAAAGAGTGTTCCTGAGACACCTCCAGGGCCTTCTCCAAAAAAATTCTGCAAACTTGTAGAAATCTGAAAATCCCCCGGTGAGAGGCTTCCAACCCCTAACACTAAGCTAGAACCTCCTAGCATTGCTAATAGTGTAGTGGGAGAATGGGAGGCTCTTCTCATGTTTTCCTGCATCAATCCACTTGCACTCCGTGAGATCCCACTGCAAGTATTACATGGGGATAACCCATAAAGCCAAACCCTCTAGGAGCCCATAGGTATTAGGGATGTCCTTCAAACTGAGGTATAAATACAGGCCACAAACCAAACAACATTGCTCCACATGACCCACAATCTTGACCGACTGAAAGCATGCATCCACGAGGATATCCTCCCCCATGGACCTTGATAACCTGCCCCTTGACTGCACATCAAAGACTTAGGCATCTTCACCTAAATCTTGCCGGAGACGTATGACTTGAAGCAGGATGCCAATCCTCGAAAAATCCCCCATCCATCTAGCACGAGTGTGCCTAACATAAGCATGTTCTCTCTCATATTTAAGGACCCAACCCAAGGGTAAGGCTGCATAAATCTGCCCAATCCTCGTTCTACTTCTTCAACAATGACTAACCATTCGAATTCTGCATTCATTAGGAAGGTTTTTGAAATCCTTCCAAGAGCCCAAAGAGGAAGCAAGGCCCCTCTCCCAAAGATCCAAGGCATCTTCATCTAAATCTCGCCGGAGACCATAGCTTGAAGCGGGATGCTAGTGCTCAAAAAAGGCCCCCATCCATCTAGCACGAGCGTGCCTAACATAAGCATGTTGTCTCTATCTTTAAGGACCCAACCCAAGGGTAAGGCTGCATCAATCGGCCCAATCCTCCTTCCGCTTCTTCAACACTGACTAACCATTCGAAATATACATTCATTCGGAAGGTTTTTGAAGCCTTCCAAGAACCAAAGAGGAAGCACTGCCCCTCTCCCATTGCATGTAACCAGAAACGCCAAGGGGTTTGCCATGATCATCAAGAATCTAACCATTCCACATGAGAGGCTTCCTATCAATCTCTTCCCACAAGGAGAGAGGGATCCTCCAAAGAGGATTCTTTAAGCTGCCCCAAGCTTTCAGGATGCCAAAGGGGGGAGGAAGGCATTCAAAGGTGAGGTGTGCAGAGATAAAGATCCACTAGGGTTGTCCATCATCCAAACAGCACCTAAGGAGGGTGTATAGGACCCAATGGATCAAATAAAGAAATCTTTCCAAGCACAAAGTCCCCTCAGCACCAACTTGCAAAGCAAAGCCGTGCACTACAGATGTAGATCAATGATATTAAAGGGCCCTTCCTACACCAGGACAATCAAAGTCTTCCAAGCCACCCTGGTCTAGCATCTGCTAAATGCATCAAGTTCACTCCATAAAAATTTCAAGATCAGTGTTTTGAGCTGGGTGATGCAATATTGCCCTACAGTACCACCAACAAGAACAAACAAACCAAGCTTGGCCAGCCGTACCTAGTTGACAACTACCACTCAATTTTAAGTCTAGCCAAACTCCTAAAGAGGAGTTTCCCCCTAATACAACTCCAACACAAGCGAACTAGTGCGAGAGAGAGATGCCCACACTAACCAGAGAGCCAAAATTTCTGACGGAGGCACCCCTTTGAATCCACATGGAACCAAAGTCACCACCCCAATCTGGTGTGGCTCCTCACTAATCCAAAAGTCAGGGGAAGTCTCAGTCCAAAACATCTCAAAAATATGCTCATGGCTTCAGCCATGAATAAATGAAAAGAGGCAAGAGGACATCCCTGGCGGACTGCTGATCCTGAAATGTGAAATATCACTCCTAATAAGTACCTAGTTACAGGCTGATCTAATACAAAGACGAAACCCCTCTAATCCAAGCATCTATGTCTAAAAAACCAATGCAGCAAGTCACTCTCAAAAAAACTCTATCATAAGCTTTCTTAAAATCCAAAAGTGGGATCGCCAAACCTTGGCCACTATGCATAGCCCATTCCAAAGCCTCCCAAAAAAAAAATGTATTATCAAAAATGCTCTAGCCATGCACAAAACTAGTCCGCATATCGTGAATACGATTGGGAAGAAGGAGCTACAACCACAATTTGATTGCCTTTGCAAATATCTTATATGCAACGCCCAAGACAGTGATGTGCCTCCAATGGGTAACCAAACCCCTACTTGGGATATGAATGCATCAAGCATAGCATTAGTGTCCCAAACGCTCTGTAGAGCTAAGATGATATGATCACCAATCATGTCCCAAAAAGTAATGAAGAAAGAGGGGATCATCCCATCTGGACCAAAACATTTGCCCTTGGGAATGATAAAAAGAGCAGTTCTAAATTTCTCGATTGGTGAAAGGTGCATCAAGTAGAGCCCTCATATCTAGTTTCACCAACCTAGGAATAACCTGGCAAACCCTCTATATGACAGTATCAAGATCTGACTACAAAACCTTGTAAGAGTCAATCAACTAAGAAACATTTTCGCCCGACTTGTACTTGCATCTATAAATAGCCCAGACCAGGCACCTTGTTGCCGCATGCCAATCTTGCTCCAGACACCTCTATGCAACCCCGCTCCAAGCTGCTTCAACACCTCCAAACTGGCTCTATTTGCTATGCAAGCCTACAGTCTGCCATGGCCTGGCAGCCCTGCTTACCAGTCCATGCATACTTTCTTTTGCTCCAGGCTGGTGCTGACATCACCGCAATTACCTAACAGCTGTCCTTGCTGACCACCTCCCACAGTTGGCAACCATGTGGACAAATCCTTCCGCCTAGATCTGCCCATGTGGCATCCAAACTCTCAATCCCCTATTCCTATCTTGGTGTCCCTGTGCTCCTCATATGGGGGCTTATAGGTGGGACAATGGATTCTAATTTCCAAATAAGCCACCCTAGGCCCACGAGCAAGAAGGCTGTGCTAAGTAGAAAGGGACCAAAATCCATAGAAGAAGAATCCTGATCTGCCAGAACTCAAATCTAAAAGTGTAACATCCCTAACCACAACCCATCTCTGTCAAGAGGCAACAAGGGCCAAGGGTGCAATGAGGGCATCCTATGGAGAGCGGGAAGGCAGTCAAAGCCTTCCGCACAGACAAAGGAGGGGCGTTCACTTCTACTGAGTTTAATGGATTTTGCAAGAAGCACGGGATCAAGCGACAACTTACTACAGCTCGCACATCTCAACAAAATGGCGTTGCTGATCGAAAGCACAAGACCGTCACAGAGACAGGTTTGACCATGTTGCGAGGGAGAAATCTTTTGAAAGCTTACTAAGGTGAAGCCATGAACACTGCCATTCACATCCTCAACAGAACCAAGACCAAGGCAGTTGATGATAAGACTCCATATGAAGCTTACTATGGTAAGAAACCAACCATATCTCATTTACGGATTTTCAGTTGTAATGCATGTGTTTATGTGCATAAAGATGAGTGAACGAAGCTTGATCCCCATAGCAGAAGATGTATCTTTGTGGGATACAGTGAAGGATCCAAGGCTTATCGCCTTTACGACCCAGTGAAGAAGTAGATCCTTATCAGTAGGGACGTGATCTTCGAAGAGTCAGAGCCCCAGATTGCAGAAGAGGTTCAAGAACTTCCGACATTACCCCACGCAAGGTCACCATCAAGGAGGTGGAGACAACAAAATAACCCGAGGAGGAGGAGGAGGAGGACGAGTAGGATGTCCTAGTGCCGGCTCCAAAGGCATCTCCAACAAAGGAACCTCCATTAGAGAAGAAGCTACCTCAGTGGTATTTGAAGGCTTTAGCAGACTCACGGGTCACTGACATTCCTGAGAGTAGTTCCAGAGCACGGCAGTCTCAACGCAACGTGAAGACTTCCTCTGCGACCTATGCTATGGTGGCTCAGCTTAAGAAGCCCAGATCCTTGGAGGAAGCGAGCGATATCCCAAAATGGAAGCATGCTATGCACGCAAAGATGGACGCCATTTTGAAGAACAACACTTGGGATTTCGTGGACAAGCCGACCAAGCGGAAGGTAATTGGTACCAAATGGGTGTACAAGCTTAAGTTCAAATGCTTGGACAAATACAAGGCTCGATTGGTGGTGAAAGGCTACGCACAGTCAAAGGGACTTGACTTCCATGAGATCTTCGCCCCCACAGCTAGGATGGTGATGATACGCAGTGTTGTTGCCTTAGCTACTCATCACAATTGGCCTATTTTTCAGATGGACATGAAGTCCACATTCTTGAACAGAACCCTAGAGGAGAAGGTATATGTGGATCAGCCACCAGGATTGATCTTATCCTTACAGGAGACCACTCCAAGAAGATTTCACAAGTCAAGAAACTTCTCATGGAGGAGTTTGAGATGACAAATCTGGGGATTCTTCACTACTTTCTTGGTATCAAAGTCAAGCAAGAGAAGAGCAACATATTCATCTCTCAAGAGAAATACTGCAAGGAGTTACTGAAGCGGTTTCAGATGGAAGACTGGGAGGTGGAAACTCCCATGGAGGTTGGTCTGAAGGTGAGCATCCATGATACGTCTCAGCCAATTGATGCATCACAATATCGACGGATGGTGGGAAGTTTACTTTATCTCACCAATGTTGGAAAGGTCACCTCCCCATCTATAAGCCCCCATATGAGGAGAGCATGGGGGGGGTGAACCTAGGGTTTGAGGGAGTGCCACACGGGCAGCATCCTGGCTGCCATGTGGGTGCTAGTTAGACAACAAAGAGTGAATTACCTGGAGACATCAGCATGGCTGCGTCAGAAGACACCTTTGTGAAAGGGAGATGGCAGGGACAGGATGTCTTGGATCTGCCCTGGCAGAAAGGATCTGATGAGAAGCATGATTGTGGCGTGGAAGAGGCGCTTCAAGGGCTGTCTGTACGGGCTGGAACAGGCCCCAAATAGAGGCGCACAGGTGGTGCTGACATCAGCAAGTGTACGGAGCAGGGTACAAGGCTGTGCAGACCTAGGACAGGTGGCGCTGACATCAGCATGTGTACGGAGCAGGGTACAAAGCTGTACGGGGCTGTATGAGGCCTGGTGGAGTAGCAAAAGAGGCTGCCATGAGGCAGGGACCTGCCTTTATATAGGCTGGGCCCTTGCCTTGATTGGAGGGGCAAGGCCCTGGAAGCGGGGGCCAAAGGGCCCCGGTTTTAGAGCCCTTAAAGGGCTGGACCAGCAGCAGACTGGTCGGCCAGCCTGGTCAGCCAGTATGAAGCTGACTGGTCGGTTTTTTGTCAGCCCCCTTGGGGCCTATAAAAGGAGAGGCCCTGGGCCTCATTTCACATCGAACTATCCAGCAAGTTCATGAGCAGACAGGAGCCGCCAAAAGCCACTCCCTTGGGCCTCACGCTGGGGGTGAAGGAGAGTGGAAGGTGTGCTGCCGACTGAGTTCCCTAGAGGCTGGACCTTGGCTGTCTTCTAGGGCAGCAAGGTGTTGTGCTCATCATATCTTCTGGAGCAGCCATTCACAAGCAGTTTGGAGCAGTGGAGCAGCTATCTTGGAGCCTACATTCAGGAGGACCAAGGGGACCTGTGTGCTGCAGACAAAGCTTGGCAGGGGCTGCCTACCTAGGCTGATTCACAGGCAGTAAGGTGGAGAAGAACACACTAGACAGAGAGTCTACAAACACTCGAGGTGGAGCACGCGGGCTCAGGGATCTAGAAGTGCTTCACATCTAGTAGGAGAACCTTTTGGTACTGTATCCTGTCCTACTTTGTGGATGGACGGAAATATAAAGAGTTGCTTCTATATTTGTTTCTGAGCATTGTCTATTTACTGGCTAGCACATCTATGCACATAAGTTTAAAAAGTTTGTGATTCCACATCCCACACCACATTGTGTGAGCTCCTGGGCATTACTATCAGTCTTCCGCTGTGTGTACCCTCTCTTGGGTAATTTCTAACAACCAACACAAGGCCAGATTTCTCCTTTGTAGTAGGGCTACTCTGTCAGTTCTCCGCTAAACCCAAGAAGGCCCATTGGGACGCAGGCATGAGGGTGTTGAGGTACTTGAAGGGCACATGCACCTATGGCATTACATACAGCAAAGGTGTCGAGCCAGGTGGATTCTGTGACAGTGACTGGGCAAGTGATGGTGACACCAAAAGATCTACTACAGGGTACTGTTTCAGACTTGCATCAGTGGACATAAGCAAAAAACAACCTTATGTTGCCCTTTCATCGACAGAGGCAAAGTACAAGGCTTCGTGCGCTGCAGCATGCGAGACGTTGTGGCTCAGGTGAATCCTAGAGGACATGGACGTGACTCAAGAGGATGCGCCCATGATCATGTGCGATAACCAGAGTTGCATAGCCATCATCAAGAACCCCTTGTTCCATGCACGGACAAAGCATATCGAAGTCCATTACCACTTCGTACGAGAGCTCATCACCTCATTTGATGCATGGGAATCGGCCCACAGTTGTGTCATTGAGAGGGGTGTTAGAAATCACTGACCCCACGCGTCAGCCCTCGATTTGAGGGGACAAAGGGGCAGTAGATTGTAGGGGGTAGTCGGCCCATTTTGGTCGGCTGAATTGCAACCACATCCTATGTTCCTTGCACATAAGGCAAATGGTTCATATAATAGATAAGAAAGTAGACATACTAGGGCACAAGGCAAATGGTTCAAATAATAGAGAAGAAAATAGAGAAATATTAATAAAACAAAGGGCACCCATTAAAGGTCTAAAGCTTATAAATTTTACACTCAATATTTCAAATTCAAAGTTGAGAAAATAAAATTCAAATACTACTAAAAAGTTGCTATATCTTGTTAAGGAAGGAAAAAACAATTAGTGTTCGTGTTAGCTAGGCTTAGGTGTTTGTCTATCTCATTTGTCTCAAGGATAAAGATAGGACAAAAGGAGAAAATAACAAGTTAAAGGACAATAAATAGATAAATTTAAAGTCACTTGTGTGCGTGAGTGCGTGCATACGTCACAGAGAGAGAGAGAGAGAGAGAGAGAGAGAGAGAGAGAGAGAGAGAACAAAAGCTCTTTACTCGATGGAAGCCTCGAGACGAACATATACCTTTGTAAGACTAGAATAAGTCCAATCATAAACGAAAGTGAGGGATAAATGTGACCAACGCTCAGGCAGGACGAGCTAAAAGCAGCCCAAAGCAGCCTTACACCAAAGAAAGCACGCTTGATCTAGGGCGCTACCCGAGCACCTAGACTAAAAGCATTGCCAGCAAAATAACCAAAGGAACAATGAACGGCTTTGTCCAACTCACGATATAGAACTTGGAAAGCAACTTTCACTATACGACTAGATGGATCAAGGCAAACAAGCCAAGGCATTAAAGAACAAATCATCCTTAAGGATCTTTCATCCAATCCCATTTTTTTAAGGAGTTGAGAGTTGTATCCCTCCTTTTTGCCTTTGTCCATTGTGACAGTACTTTTCTATTTGCATCAATGGCCAGCAGCAAAGATGATCTTTTTGGGATGCTTGGGGCTGATGACAAGCTTGATGGCACCAATTACCCCATGTAGTCATACATGATGGGGCATGTGTTGGTTGCCAAGAATCTATGGCACATTGTTTCAGGTTCTAAGGCCAGACCTACACATAATGCAACTGCTAGTGCTCCACCTTCTACCTCTAGTGCTACTTCAAGTGATGGGTCTAATGCTTCTTCTAGAGCCTCCTACACAGGTACTTTGCCTCCTACACAGGAGCAGATTCAATGGGATGGTTGTGATGCCAAAGCGCACATGCCTTGATTGCTCTTTCAGTCAAAAGGGTTATTATCCCTCATATCCGGTCTTGCAAGACAGCTAAGCAAGCATGGGATCAGCTTGCATCCTTATATCACGTGCGAAATGAGGCAAGGGTTGCAAGCAATTGAAGGACTTGAAGCTTGAATAGGGTGGTAACATGGATGCCTATCTTACTAATGTGAAGGATTTGAATGAGCAATTGGCCAATATTGATGAGATTATGCCCGATTCTCAGCTTGTTTCTAGTACCCTTGATGGGTTGCCTGATTCTTATTAGGGCTTTGCTACTAAGCAAGTGGCAATGCCAACCATTTCTCTTTTCAGGGCTTTGCTACTAAGCAAGTGGCAATGCCAACCATTGCTCTTCTCCTGCACGAGGAGCAAAGTCGTGCAAATCCCAATGCTTCTATGGCTAGTGATCAAGCCTTTTGCTGCCCAGCATAAACAGAAAGGCAAAGGCAAGGTTTCAGCTTGTAGACCCCCTCATCACATGCTGGTCATTCTCATGGTGCCTCTTCTTCGGGGGATAATAAAACAAAGAAGAGATGTAACTACTGCAGGAAAATTGGGCATGATATCTCTGATGCAGGAAGCAGATTGGATTGCATATGAAAAGAAGAAGAAAGAGTCCCGTCTTGCAGTATCTGGTTCACCTAGTGCAGAAGATCGACATGCGTCAGCTAATTTTGCACAAGACCAGCATTGGGCTTTCTTGGTTGAGTATAATCCTGAGCTTCATGATGTTCATGATGCCTGCATGGCCATTTCAGATGTCCATGATGCTTGCATGGCCGTTTCAGATGTTCATGATGCCTGCATGGTTCTTTCTATTAGAAATGACCCAACACAGGGTATGCACAGCGGAAGACTGATAGAATTGCCCAGGAGCTCACACAGTGTGGTGTGGGGTGTGGAATCACAAACTTACGTAAACTTATGTGCATAGCATAGATGTGCAGACTCATGAATAGACAATGAACCAGCCAGATTGTCATGACAAGAGAAATGATTATTTAGTTAATTAATAGTCATTAGAACCTTATTATTGTTAGGCGCCAATTTGATGGTGCGGTTATATGTTTGTTTTTATGATCCATCAAGCGGTGTAAATAGCACTGCCAAAACTATGTAACATTGGCCAATGATTAGTAATAAAGATGTACACACACGTGGCTAGGTCCTAGGGGCAATAGGAAAGGGAAAGGGTGCATTAGAGTGCATTGAATGGTAGGTGCATGGGTCATAGGATAAGGGTAGGTGTAAATGGGAAGATGGAACTTGAGTGATCTCAAGGGACATTAATGAAAGGGTATCACCCTTTCATTGGAAATCTCTCGTAGCATGCTCTCTACCACATTGAATTCATCCGTCATCTCTCTCCCACCTTGCATGTAGGTCGAAAAAGAAACAAGTACTCTCACGAGGGCGCTCTTCCCCATTCGAGGGCCAATCGGCATTCAAATTCTGCATGCATTACACACATTTGCATTTTTGAAAAGTGTGGATCTTCACATTTGGTATCAGAGCGGTGACGATCCACGAGCGGGACGAGAAGAGGGCGACAGTTGCAGATGACAGAAGTCGCAAGAGAAGTTGTGGAAGAGGATCACGACCGACCGATCTCCGAGATTCTGAGACAAGGGATTTTTTTGAAAAATTTTTGTCTTGAACGGTGAACGGGGTGTCCTCACGAGGTGAATTGCGCCCCCCCCCCAATGTGAACGTACCCTTAAAATCCTTAAATCGTGAGGAAAAGGGATTCCCCGTTCTCCCCAACAGAAAGTCGGATCGGAATAAGATTTCAAGGGGGTGATCCACCCATCAAGTCCCCCCTATAACGGTATCTAGAGCTCCAATCCGCTCAAAACAAGTAGCCCAAACTGAGCGTACCGGTTTACAGCAGAAATACAAGAAGAAAAGCTTGAAAGAGAAGGGAAAGGAGGTCATTTTAAGTGTCTTCTCAACACAAACGAAGCGGGAGTCGGATAAGTACCACCAACTCTACAACACTTGACTTTTGCTGTAAAATAAACCTCTTTTTTTTGAAATTACAGCAAGACATTTTCTCTCTTGTATTACTAAAAGGAAAGAATGGAAGGGGAAGGGACATATAACAATGAACTTATTCCTTTTCCTCCATTACCCCAAGGAGAGAGAGAAAGAACACCTTCACCCCCTCTTGAAGAGGATGGATTAGGTGAGAGTTATACACATCTTGAGTATGATAACCCACAAATAGATTTAAAGCAGTCTCTCCTTCAAGAACCTCTTGATAGGGAGTTCTCCTTTCGTAATGAAAGAAGAAATGAGACTAGCCAAGAACAAGGTGATGAGTTTACGCCTTCAACTCAAAACCCAGTACACATGGATAGTACACATGGATTATAATCCAAGTGCAAGAGGAAGAGAGGAGACTCATGTTGATAAACTGATTTTCCAGCTTAGCAATATGATTGAGCAGTCCATTATGACAAGATTAGGGACTAAGAGGACTTCAAACTTCGGGGATGAAGAGTTGTGTACCCCTTCTAAGAGGTCCAAATTCCAACCACGAGAGAGAATTGAGTTCCCCAAATATGATGAGGCAAGGGAGGCTCACAAAATCCTCAATTGGATTCGCCATTTTGAGCTATACTTTGCCCATCAAGACAAGACCGAGCAAGAGAAGCTTGCTCTTGCCACATTGCATCTGCAGAAGGATGCTCTAATGTGGTGGTCCTTGTCACAAACAGGAAAAGAGCCTATTCATGAATGGGCTAAATTCGTGGAGCAACTGAAAGCCACTTTCATGCCACCGAGGCATGAAGAGAACCTAACCTTTCGTTGGGAGAGGTTTAGGCAGTTCGATAATGAGAGTAATGCAGATTTTACAGCCAGATTTTGGAAACTCTCTCTAGAGTTACCCGAAAAGAGTGAGGAAGATAGGAGAAAGAAGTATTTAGCAGCTTTAAGCCCAAAAGTAAGGTACGAGGTTGAAATGTTTAACCCGACCACGCTTAAGGACCTCACTAAGCTGGCTGAAATAGCCGAGAGGAAATTGAATCCTCGTAAACCCTTCAATAAGGAGGATGGGTCATCATCTAAGACCAACAATATACCCACTTTTAGGAAACCAAACCGGTTTAATAAAGGGAAGGGTAAAGCTCTTGTAAGGAATGTGAACAGCCAATCACGTCCTGGATGGGTGCCATTTCCTTCTATGACTGACGAAGAGAAGAGGAAGTTGATTAAGGAAGGAAAATGTTTCGGGTGTAAGAAACATAAGCCAGGGCACGTATGGCATAAGTGTCCCGTTCTCTTGGCTAAGATTGCCAAGACGAATTCAGGGGAAAGCCAAGGCATCCAAGCAGGAGGGTGAGGCTTCTACCTTGTCACCCTCGAAATCCACTGTGACTATTGAGCCAATAGTGAATGCTGTCCATTCAGCCAATACCTTTGGGCCTCATGATCTTTTTAAGGTGTATGGATTTGTGAATGGACAGAGTGTTAGAATTATAGATATAATTCAGCAGTGACCAATGTAATATAATAAGCTAGTTAGGGGCACTTTTCCCTCTTTAAGAGGTTTTTCCCCCTAACCGCAGTTAGTTCACTAACTATGGTTAGTGACTACTAAGGTTTTGTCACTAGGACAAAACCTTATCTTTCTCTCATTGTGTTGTACTCTCACACTCTTCTATTGCAACTAAGCTTTCAGCTTTCAAGCTTCCAGCTCTCACTCTCTCTTGCTCTCTCTCACTCACCATCTTCTCACATTTGGTATCAGAGCGGGTTCAAGAGCTCCATGCTCCCTGCTCCCTTCAGCTCCTACTCTTTGCCTCTAGCTCCAATCTCCCCGTACAGCTCCAGCTTCAGCCTGCATCATCTCGTCCGTACAGTCCGTACGACTGTACGGAATCTCGCCGTACAGCTCCCGTACAACGCCGTACAGCGCCGTACAGCTCCCGTACAGCGCCGTACAGCTCCCGTACAGCGCCGTACAGCTCCCGTACAGATTCGTCGTACAGCTCGTCTGTTTGATTGTACATGCGCCGTTGCTTCCGTACTTGCCGTACCAGATCGTACGTACAGTACCGTACCAGATCATACGTGCAGTCACTGCTTCCATACTTACCGTACCAACCGTACCTTCTGTAGATCTGCGTGCAGATCTTCAGTACCACACGTGTGGCAACAACCTGTTCATCTGTACAATCTGTACTTACAGATCTGTATCTGCAGATCTGCACGGGGTTTCCTTCATTTGCAAGTGTTCTTTGGCAGGCACATCTTGTAGAAAACCATAGTTTGGCTCAGTTTTTTGGGAGTACATTTGGGGCATTTTGCATGTTGCAGACATTGCAATCATTGTGTAGTTTCGGAGCTACATCTGGAGCAAAAATTGCAGATTTTGTCTAAAATTTGGGGCTTTTGCAGACAGATCTGCAGATCTAGTCTGAAATTTGGGGCTTTTGTTCAGAATTTGCAGATTTGGGGCTTTTAGTAATTTTGCCCCTTTCTGGTTGCAATTTCAAGCCACAAATTGGGGCTTTTGTGTTGGGAGAGCATTTTTTGGAGTATTCAGTTCATACTGCCTTTCTTGGAGTGTTTGAAGCACTTTTGGCAGATTTTGGAGAGTTTTTTGATGCTTGGACAGATTTCTGACAATGCAAGTACAGAAATCTAAGTTGCATTTACAGCCCGTGCTTGGCTGTGTTTTTTGGGAGTTGTGCATTTCATTCCCAGTAAGGGAATTCAGCTTTGTATCTGCTTCAATCTTTTTCTCAGATATGGCCCATCAAAATCAGAATGAGTTCCACTTCGGTGGTCTTTCACAAGAAGACAAGTTGGATGGTACCAACTACTCCCTCTGGAGTTTCATGGTACGTAATATTCTGATTTCTCGAAATTTATGGGATTATGTCAATGGGGATGAGATCCGACCAGCAGATATTGCACCTGCTACCCCTCCTCAGCAAGGAGGTGGAAGAGGTCGTGCACAGGGTGCAGCTGCAACAAGTTGTTGGTGCAGCTACAATCACTACTCCAGAGCAGAAGAGATGGGATTCACGAGATGCCTTAGCTTTGTCATGCATCTCTCTTTAAGTGAAAAGATTTATCATTCCGCATATCCGGTCGTGTAAGACCTCCAGGGCAGCGTGGGATATTTTGGAAAGCATGTATGCAGCTCGTAATGATGCAAGGGTATCTTTCTTGAAAAGAGAGTTGAGTAATACACATATAGAAGAGGGTGACTCCATGTCAGTCCACCTCACAAAGCTACAGGATCTCAGAGAGCAATTGTTAAACATAGATGAAATTATTCCTGATTCAGAGATGATTACAACCACTCTGAATTCTCTTCCTGAGTCTTATCTCAGCTTTCACACTTCGCTGAACTTATCATTGAGGGGGGGTGCAAATCCTCTCACTTTTCATGAGTTGATAGGACTTCTGCTTCAGGAAGAGCAGACCAGGAAAAATTTGGCTTCACGTGCAGGTGAACAAGCCATGCTCTCAAAATTTAAATAAAAAACAAAGGGACAGGCAAAGACATCAGTAAATCAGCCTTCCAATGGGTCAGGACAGCCTTCCCAAAAGGCTAAAAATGATGCAAGTAAGCCCAAGAAGGAGGGTTTTTGTCACTACTGCAAAAAGCCAGGTCATCACATAGCAGAATGCAGGAAAAGGCTTGCAAAAGAAAAGAAAAATAGCTCACGTATGGCTGTTTCAGATTCAGCTCCTCATGCATCTGACAGTGGGGATGCTGCAGCCAACTTTGTTGGACAGGATTATGCCTTTTTATCTTGCATTTCAGATTCTAGGTTGGCTGTTCCAGATGCTCGGGATAGTAAAGCCACTTGCAGTGATGATACATATGCATTTTTGACTTGCAGCTATGACTCTTCTATAGATGCATTTGCTTTCAGTGTTAATGAAACACTGAACACATGCTATGTTGACAACGGTGCATCCAAGCACATCACTTCTAGGAAGTGTCTTTTTACTTCCTTGCATCCACCTCCCGTTGGTAAGAAAGTCACTTGTGCCAACAACTCATCATATTCAGTACGTGGCACAGGAGAGGTTGAGCTCACTGCCATTGATGGCTCAATTTTCAGACTTTCAGATGTCTTATATGTGCCTGGCATAACCAAAAATCTCCTTTCAGTGTCCACTCTTAATAGAGGGGGATTTCAGGTCATCTTTGAGGATGACAAATGTGCTGTCCAAGACAGGGAAGCTGACTATGCCTTAAGGTTATCTGGTACTCTGCTGCGTGGGCTTTTTCAGCTTGATATTTTTGAAAAAAGAGCAACCCATGCTCTTGCAGTTTCTACCCCTACAACTGCCATGCAAAATGCAGAATTATGGCATGCCAGATATGGCCACATGCATTACAACAGCTGAATGACACTTCAGAAGTTTTCAATGGTTGATGCATTGCCACCTCTTGAGATACCTCCTCCACATGCCTGTGAAGGGTGCATTTTAGGTAAGATGCATAGATTCCCCTTCAAGAAGGATGGTTTAGTTAAAGCTGTCCGCAAATTACAGCTTATACACAGTGATGTCTGTGGTCCCATGAGCACTCCATTGTTGGGGGGTCATCTCTACTTCGTTACACTTATTGATGACTACTCCAATTTTACTTGGGTTTATGGGCTGAAAAATAAATCTGAAGTGTTCACGGTGTTTAAACACTTTTCAACCATGGTTGAAAATGAAACCGGACTCAAGATACAGACATTGCGCACGGATAGAGGTGGGGAATACCTATTTGCAGAATTTGATGCTTTTCTCAAAGGCAAGGGTATTGTGCATCAGCTCACAGTCAGGCTGACCTCTCAGCAAAATGGCAAAGCTGAGAGGAAAAATAGAACCCTCCTGGAGATGGACAGATGTATGCTGAAAAGCAAACACATGCCTCATAAATTCTGGCTAGAGGGTTTGATGTGTGCCAATTACATTTTGAATCGGGCTCCCACTAAGGCTTTAAAAACAAAAACTCCTTATGAGGTCTGGAATGACAGGAAGCCTTCACTGGATCACTTCCGAGTCTTTGGATGTCTTGCTTATGCACATGTGCCAATTGAATTCAGGCACAAGTTGTCAGATAAAGCCATCAAATGCATATTTGTTGGATACAGTGCAGAAAGCAAGGGGTACCGTCTCTACAATCCTGCTACACGCAAAATCATAGTAAGTAGAGATGTGATATTTTCTGAAAATTCAGCTCACACTCAGGCTGAATTTCAAATGCCTTTGTCTTCAGAGGATGTCTTTGAGGGGTTACTACCCATTGCCTTGGGTTCCCCTACTGATTTTTCTGATGCAAATCAGAATTTACAGCAACCTCCAGATGCTTCAGTTCCGCCACAGGATGTCTTGCCCCCTCCACAGGCAGTGGAACAGGTGGTGAAGCAAGAAATTGCAGACATACATGCAGCAAAAACAGTCCCAAACTAGCTATTACAGACTCTCAGGGAGAGTAAAATTGATGCTCCGTTATCTGGCAGGACTCGCAGTGCAGCAAGGCACATGGAAGGTGCTAATTTAGTGGAATCAGCATATGCAGGTACTCTCCTTGATGAGGAGGAGCCTGCCACATTCGAAGAGGCAAAAGATAATGTGCATTGGATGAATGCCATGCACGATGAGTTGCAGTCCATTGCAAAAAATCAGACTTGGGATGTTGTGGACTTGCCACAGGGTAAACATGCCATTGGCACACGATGGGTTTTCAAGGTCAAAACAAAGCCAGATGGCTCCATTGACAGATATAAGGCAAGGCTGGTTGCTAAAGGCTATGTTCAGAAAAAGGGCATAGATTGTGAGAAGACATTCGCTCCTACATCCCGGATGACCACCATCCGATCAGTGATTGCAATGACTGCACATTTTGAGTGGAATGTTCATCAGTTGGACATAAAAACAGCCTTCTTAAATGGGGATTTGCTGGAAGAGGTGTATGTCAAACAACCTCCGGGCTTTGAAATTACAGCAAATGCACTTCCAAGTATGCAGGGTCAACAAAGCTTTATATGGGCTGAAACAGGCCCCTCGTGCATGGTATGCCAAGATACATGCCTTTTTGACTAGCAAGGGGCTGCACAATAGTCCTACTGAGAGCACCCTCTACATCAAGATGGATGGGGGGGAAATATTAGTCATCCTTCTTTATGTCGATGACTTACTGCTCACAGGGTCCAATGAAGAAAAAATTGCAGATTTCAAAGCTGATTTGCAGACCAACTTTGACATGTCAGATTTGGGGTTGCTTCACTTTTATTTGGGGATCCAGTTCTCTCATGAGAGACGTGGCACTGTTATGTCTCAGTCCAAGTATGTTCAGAAACTCTTGGACAGATTTAACATGCATGAGTGTAAGCCCATAGCCACTCCTATGGAGCCGGGGCTGAAACTCACAATGCATGATGCAGGAGAATCAATTGATGGCACACTTTACAGTCAGGCTATTGGATGCCTCATATATCTCTGCAACACTAGACCTGATATTCAGTTTGCAGTATCTCACGTGAGCAGATACATGCACAGCCCAAAAACTATGCATTGGCAGGCAGTTAAGTGCATCTTCTGTTATTTGCAGGGCACAAAGTCTTTTGGCTTTACTATTTCCCAAGGAGGGTGACTTGCAGATGCATGCCTACAGTGATTCAGATTGGGCTGGTGATTATGACACTAGGCAGTCCACTAGTGGCAATTGTTTCTTTTTGGGTAAATCTTGCATTTCCTGGCTGAGCAAGAAACAATCTACAGTGGCTACCTCATCATGTGAAGCTGAGTATAGGGCAGCTTTCACAGCAACAGTTGAATGTGTCTGGCTGCGACGTCTATTTGCTGATCTTCATCTGTCTTTGGAAGGTCCTTCTCCAATTCTCACTGATAGTCAGAGTGCCATTGCAGTGGCAAAGAATCCAGTGTTTCATGCTCGCACGAAGCACATTGAGGTTCACTATCACTACATCAGAGAGAAGTTGCATGCAGGAGAGATCAGTATGATCTTTGTGTCCACACATGACAACGTTGTAGATATTTTCACCAAAGCACTACCACGTGAAAAGTTTGAGGCATTTCGCAGTGCCTTGAACTTATATCCGTTTGGTGATTGATCAGCCTTGTACATGACATTGGCACTGCAGGGGGGTGTTAGAATTATAGATATAATTCAGCAGTGACCAATGTAATATAATAAGCTAGTTAGGGGCACTTTTCCCTCTTTAAGAGGTTTTTCCCCCTAACCGCAGTTAGTTCACTAACTATGGTTAGTGACTACTAAGGTTTTGTCACTAGGACAAAACCTTATCTTTCTCTCATTGTGTTGTACTCTCACACTCTTCTATTGCAACTAAGCTTTCAGCTTCCAAGCTTCCAGCTCTCACTCTCTCTTGCTCTCTCTCACTCACCATCTTCTCACACAGAGAATAGTGGTTCTCCTAGATGATGGATGTAATTATGACTTAGTAAGTGATAGATTGGCAAAATTACTCCATCTTAAACCGGAACCTATAAAAAACATGTCGCTTTCAGGAGCTTTTAAGGGACACAATGAAGAAGACACATCCATAGTACGGAATATTCCTTTTCGTATACAAAAATATAGAGATCGAAGGGATTTTCTAGTAGCCCCTTCACAAGACATTGACATGATTCTAGGTAAACCATGGCGGTATGATTTTAACCCTGCTATTCATCCTCATACTCATCATTGTTGCTTTGTACATAAGGATGAAAACATAAGGATCGTAGGGGATTGGGACGTGTATACAATTCCATTGATTACTCCTACCCAAGCGAAAAGATTAGTCAAAAGAGGGGTAGATTGTAATCTTGTATATATACGGGATTCACGAGATCTTCATATCTCAAAAGAAGATCGGAAGAGAAATGAGTTCCTTAGAGCTTATGAGGATCAATTCTCAAGAGATGACTCATTCGAATTGCCTATGGAGAGAGAAGATGATCATGTCAAAGACTTAGAACCAGGAGCTTCTCCTCCATGTAGAGCCCCATACAGGATGAACAGGATAGAAATGGAGGAGGTAGAAAAACAAATTGAAGATCTGTTGCAAAAAGGCCTGATTCGACCAAGCAGTTCTCCATTTGGAGCACCTGTATTATTGGTTAAGAAGAAGGATGAATCATATCGTATGTGTATAGATTACCGTGCTTTGAATAAACTTACGATTAAGAACCGATATCCGATTCCAAGAGTGGATGATTTATTGGATATGCTTAAAGGTGCTAAAGTTTTTAGCAAATTGGATTTGAAAACTGGTTATCATCAACTTCGTATGAAAGCTGGGGATGAACATAAGACTGCTTTTCGCACTCTCACTGGACATTATGAGTTTTTGGTCATGCCTTTTGGCCTAACTAATGCTCCAGCCACTTTTAGTAGGCTGATGAGAAGGGTTTTGCGACCCTACTTGGGAAAATTTGTCATAGTCTTTTTTTACGACATTTTAGTTTTCAGCCATATGAGGAAGAGCATAAGGATCACCTTGCTAAGGTGATGGAGCTCCTAAGGAAAGATCGATTGTTCCTAAATACCAAGAAGAGTGAGTTCTTCAAGACAGAAATAGAGTATTTGGGACACATTGTGTCTGCTAAGGGAATTCGGGTTGACCCTAAAAAGGTCAAGGCCATAATTGAATGGCCAATACCCAAAAACATACATGAGCTGAGATCCTTCCCAGGGATGTGTAGTTATTATCGCAGATTCATTAAGAATTTTGCACGTCTTGCTTCCCCACTAACAGATTTGTTGAAGAAGCATTTCTTGTATGAGTGAGGAGAGGTTCACCAAGTAGCTTTTGAGAAGCTTAAGAGGACTTTTGATTAAGGAGAAATCATTAGGAGCAATGGTTGAAGCTTACCCTTTAGATGAGGACTTCGCTGACATTTATGGGAAGATTCAGCGTAATGAGGTCGGGGATTTAGAGGCTTATTCCATCGTGGATGGATACTTATTTTTGGGACGTGCCATATGTGTACTCAAAACATTTCGGTATCTAGTCATGAGTGAGTTACATGCGAGTCCATATTCTGGACATAGAGGCATTAGAGGGACCATTGACAATATTGAGAGATACTTCCATTGGCCTAAACTTCGCAAAAAAGTTTCGACCTTTGTTCAACAATGTGACGTATGTCAGCGCATTAAATCTGACACAAGTAAGACTGCTGGTCTTTTGCACCCTTTGCCTATTCCCTCGGAAAGGTGGGAACACATTACAATGGATTTTGTGTCCGGTTTCCCCAAGGTTGGTCAGTTTGAACAAATTTTCACTGTTATAGATAGGCTGAGTAAACAAGCTCATTTTATTCCCTGTAAAAAAGAGTTGTCTGCTCCTGAAACAGCAACGTTATTCATTAGGAAAATCTTTAGGTTACATGGGTTACCAAAATCCATTGTATCCGATAATGACCATTTCATTAGCAACTTTTGGACAGCCCTATTAGAGAATCTCGGAACCAAACTGAAATTTACTACAGCCTTCCATCCTCAAGGAGATGGACAAAGTGAGAATGCCAATCAAACCATAATTACTTTACTTCGAGCTTATGTCCATGACCAACCTAGAAGGTGGCCAGAGTTCTTACCCATGTTAGAGTTTGCTTATAATAACACTGTACATACTTCCACCAAGAAAGCCCCATTTGAAATCATCTATGGGCAATGTTTACCCACTCCAATAACACACTTGGGAGAGCGAATTTTTGCTGCTGACCAGTTTGCTGAGGATATGTCACAGGTTATTGAGTAGGTAAAAGAACATATTAAGAAGGCCCACCTTCAACAATCCAAGGCAGCCAATAAAAGAAGAAAAGAAGTTTATTACAAGGAGGATGATTGGGTTTTATTGAAGATTGATAAAAGAAGAATCAAGTCAGTGAGAGGAAGTACAAAACATGTCAAGCTAGCACCGAAGTTTTATGGTCCATTTCAGATTTCAGCAACTTTATATCCAGAAGAAGGATCCAGAGTGTATGAGCTGAAGTTACCAGCCCACTGTCGTATGAAGAACATCTTTCATGTGAGCAATTTGAAGAGATACCATGGCAATACTTCTGCGTTTTTGGATACTCAGCATCAAGAAGAACCTGAACTTGAAGATGGGACTGAAGTTCTTACTCCGGATCAGATTGTGTACGATAAAGAGAAGAGTACTCCTAGAAAGAAGAGATATATGTATTTACTGAAGTTTAAAAACCAGCCAGCTAGTGATGCACAATGGATGGAAGAAGAGTTCTTTACACATTTTCCACAGATACTCGCAGATTACAAAGAGGCGATGCAATGGCAGAAGTAACAAGAGAAAGTGCACGTAAGAGGAAGAGACAAGCAATAATCTAGAAGAGGACTTCTGCTCATTCAAGCAGGAGGGAGTGTCATGACAAGAGAAATGATTATTTAGTTAATTAATAGTCATTAGAACCTTATTATTGTTAGGCGCCAATTTGATGGTGCGGTTATGTGTTTGTTTTTATGATCGATCAAGCGGTGTAAATAGTACCGCCAAAACTATGTAACATTGGCCAATGATTAGTAATAAAGATGTGCACACACGTGTCTAGGTCCTAGGGGCAATAGAAAAGGGAAAGGGTGCATTAGAGTGCATTGAATGGTAGGTGCATGGGTCATAGGATAAGGGTAGGTGTAAATGGGAAGATGGAACTTGAGTGATCTCAAGGGACATTAATGAAAGGGTATCACCCTTTCATTGGAAATCTCTCGTAGCATTCTCTCTACCACATTGCATTCATCCATCATCTCTCTCCCACCTTGCATGTAGGTCGAAAAAGAAACAAGTACTCTCATGAGGGCGCTCTTCCCCATTGGAGGGCCAATCGCCATTCAAATTCTGCATGCATTGCACACATTTGCATTTTCGAAAAGTGTGGATCTTCACACAGATATAGAAGACACCAAAATATATTTCCATCCAAAGCTATGGACACAATACAAAAGAGAGAGATCCAAAGTCCCACCAATGGTGTGGTCCTCTAATCTTACCACAAGGTCCTCCTCCTATCAGCCCGCTATCTCTAGACTCGAGCCCGCATGCTCCACCTCGAGCGTCTATAGACTATCTGTCCAAATCACAACACCTTGCTGCCCTAGAGACAGCCAAGATCGAGCCTCTAGGGGACTGTCTGCTAGCACACCTTTCACTCTCCTTCACCCCCAATGTGAGGCCCAAGGGAGTGGCTTCTGCTGCTCCTATCTGCTCCTGCTCTTGCTGAATGGTTGGATGATGAATGAGGCCCAGGGCCTCTCCTTTTATAGGCCCAAGGCCTCCTGCAAAAACCGCCCAGGGGAGGGGCAAAATAGCTGACTCAGTCAGCCCCTCCCTGGCCGACTTGTCTGCCACAAAATTCCCCTTTTGGGGCTCTCGTTTCCAGGGCCTTTGGCCCACACTCCAAGGCATTAGCCCTCCTTTCAAGCCAGGGTCCCAGCCCCTTCTGTCTGCCTATATAAGGCTTGGTTGGCTGGCTCCAACCAGCCCAACCAGCACCTCCAAGATGGCCGACCCTCCTGCTGGTACACCCGCCATTAGTGCGCCTCCTTGCAGGACATGTTGCAAGGGCTTTAGCCCTCCTTTCAAGGAGCAGGTCCCAGCCCCTTCTGTCTGCCTATATAAGGCTTGGTTGGCTGGCTCCAACCAGCCCAACAAGCCCCTCCAAGATGGCCGACCCTCCTGCTGGTACACCTGCCATTAATGCACCTCCTTGCAGGACATGTTGCAGGTCATGAACCTGCCCACATTCTCTACCATGTGTGTCCGCCATGCAGGCACCTCCAGCCTGCTCATCTGCTGCAGCATCTCCATGTTAGAAATTACCCAACAGAGTGTACGCACAGCGCAAGACTGATAGTAATGCCCAGGAGCTCACACAGTGTGCGTGTGGGGTGTGGAATCACAAACTTCTTAACTTATGTGCATAAAATAGATGTGCAGACTCATCAATAGACAATGAACCAACCAGATAGAGAAACCACCAAAATAATATATTTCTGTCCAAAACTATGGACACAATACAAAAGAGCTAGATCCAGAGTCCCACCAATGGTGTGGTCCTCTGATCTTACCACAAGGTCCTTCTCCTATCTACTAGTTATCTCTAGACTCGAGCCCGCGTGCTCCACCTCGAGCATCTGTAGACTTTCCGTCCAGTGTATTCTTCTCCACCTTACCGCCTGTGAATCAGCCTAGGTGGGTAGCCCCTGCCAAGCTTTGTCTGCAGCACACACGTCCCTTGGTCCTCCTGAATGTAGGCCCCAAGGTAGCTGTTCCACTACTCCAACCTGCTTGTGAATGGCTGCTCCAGAAGATGATGATCTCAGCAACTTTCTGCCCTAGAAGACAGTCTAGGTTCAGCCTCTCCCTGGAGCTAAGTCTGCAGCAACACCTCCCTCCTTCACTTCCTGTGTAGAGGCCCAAGGATGGTGGATATGCTGCTCCTTTCTGCTCCTCCCAAAGCTGCTTGGTTGGATGTGAAATGAAACCAGAGGCCTCTCCTTTTATAGGCCCTCAAGGGCCCCCTTGAACCAACCGACTGGCAGCCCCTTAGTGGCTGACCAGTCTGCTCAAAACCGACCCATTGTGGGGTCCACTGGCAAACCCAGCAGCCCTCCCCATGGGCTCACAAAACTAGGCCCCTTCAGGGCCATTTGCAGGGCTGACCTGCCACGTGGCATTGCGCCACTGGCCAGGGCCCTACGCCCTAGATTCAGGGCCTTTTGCAGGCCTCACACCTGCCCATAGCCTTTGCCATGACTGCGCCTCTCTACTGCAGCATCCTTGCCTCCTGCCAGGTCTATACCAGCCCCCTACATCCCGTACCTTCTCCATACTGAAGCGCCGTCTGCCCTTGCTGGAAATCCCTGCGCAATCAGGCTGCTGCAGGTCCCTGATGTCCATGTGTCTGCCCCGTACATCAGGAGCTCCACGACTTGCTAGGTACCCTTCTTGCTAGCCCATTGGCCATGTCTAGATAGCTGCCCACATGGCAGCCCGTGTGCTGCCCATGTGGCAGCCTTTACCTTTTGTGTGCTGCCCACATGGCAGCTCATGTGCTGCCCATGTGGCAGCCCCAATATCCCCTGGTCTACCTCCCCCATGCTCTCCTCATATGGGGGCTTACAGATGGGGAGGTGACCTTTCCAACACCCCCTCTCACCGACACATCCAGGCCCAATGCCAACACGTCGATGAAGATGCTCCAGTAACTCCCTGGTCGTAGTCCTCTGGAACTTTTTGATGTCGAGATCTTTTCCTGGCTTTTCATCCAGTGGCTCCTGCTCCACCAGGTCTGGTTCCGCTTCCGCACACCATCCTGGTACACAGGTCCATCTTTGGTAGCACCTCCTGACACCACCATCTTCAATCACGTTCCTGCCTTTGAACTCGAGCAATCCAGCCATTACGATCTTCCAGTTGTCCCCCTCATAATGAGTGAACAACCTGGAGTCTTCCAGGCACCATGCTCTGAGGGTCTGTTTCAACCCGTCCTTCCTTTGGCAAGGTCTGCAACAAAAGTACATCTCCAGATAACCTCGGCCGAGGACTTTAAATGCACCTGACTGAACCTGAGTCACCCTCCTTCTCGCAAGGGCACAATCCTCCAGTTGTGGAAGTCGATTCCCAAGAGCGTCTGAATTAGGGTCGTCCTTCAACAAGGTCCCTGCCTCCAAGCTCCCACACCTGTGAGCCTCCTACTTGGGCTCTGATACCACGTTAGAAATGACCCAACATAGGGTACGCACAGCGGAAGACTTATAGTAATGCCCAGGAGCTCACATAGTGTGGATGTGGAGTGTGGAATCACAAACTTCTTAACTTATGTGCATAAAATAGATGTGCAGACTCATCAATAGACAATGAACCAACCAGATAGAGAAACCACCAAAATAATATATTTCTGTCCAAAACTATGGACACAATACAAAAGAGAGAGATCCGAAGTCCCACCAATGGTGTGGTCCTTTGATCTTACCACAAGGTCCTTCTCCTATCTACTAGTTATCTCTAGACTCGAGCCCGCGTGCTCCACCTCGAGCGTCTGTAGACTTTCCGTCCAGTGTGTTCTTCTCCACCTTACTGCCTGTGAATCAGCCTAGGTGGGCAGCCCCTGCCAAGCTTTGTCTGCAGCACACACGTCCCTTGGTCCTCCTGAATGTAGGCCCCAAGATAGCTGTTCCACTACTCCAACCTGCTCGTGAATGGCTGCTCCAAAAGATGATGATCTCAGCAACCTTCTGCCCTAGAAGACAGTCTAGGTTCAGCCTCTCCCTGTAGCTAAGTCTGCAGCAACACCTCTCTCCTTCACTTCATGTGTAGAGGCCCAAGGATGGTGGATATGCTGCTCCTTTCTGCTCCTCCCAAAGCTGCTTGGTTGGATGTGAAATGAAACCAGAGGCCTCTCCTTTTATAGGCCCTCAAGGGCACCCTTGAATCAACCGACTGGTAGCCCCTTAGTGGCCGACCAGTCTGCTCAAAACCGACCCATTGTGGGGTCCACTGGCCGACCCAGCAGCCCTCCCCATGGGCTCACAAAACTAGGCCCCTTCAGGGCCATTTGCAGGGCTGACCTGCCACGTGGCATTGCGCCACTGGCCAGGGACCTACTGCCCTAGATTCAGGGCCTTTTGCAGGCCTCACACCTGCCCATAGCCTCTGCCATGATTGCGCCTCTCTGCTGCAGCATCCTTGCCTCCTGCCAGGTCTATACCCGCCCCGTACATCCCATACCTTCTCCATACTGAAGCACCGTCTGTCCTTGCTGGAAATCCCTGCGCAATCAGGCTGCTGCAGGTCCCTGATGTCCATGTGTCTGCCCCGTACATCAGGAGCTCCACGACTTGCCAGGTACCCTTCTTGCTAGCCCATTGGCCATGTCTAGATAGCTGCCCACATGGCAGCCTGTGTGCTGCCCATGTGGCAGCCTTTACCTTTTGCTGTGTGCTGCCCACATGGCAGCTCATGTGCTGCCCATGTGGCAGCCCCAATATCCCCTGGTCTACCTCCCCCATGCTCTCCTCATATGGGGGCTTACAGATGGGGAGGTGACCTTTCCAACACTCCGCCTCCTGTGCACCTTTATCAAGGGCCTGTTCCAGCCCGCACATCCACGACATGCTGCGCCTCTACCAGGCTACTATGTGCTGCCCACAGAGGCTACTATGTGCTGCCCACATGGCACCCCGTCTGCCTTTTTTCCTGTGAGGTGCTGCCCATGTGACAGCCCCCTCTCCACCATGAGTCTCCTGCCCACATGACAGCCAAGATGCCATGTGGCAGGATATTCCATCTCTGGTCCACCCCCCCGATGCACTCCTCATTTGAGGGCTCACAGATGGGGAGGTGACCATTCCAACACTTTCGTAGTGGTGCTAGCAAGCACATCACTTCCTGCAGGAAGTTATACAGCTCACTAGAGCATACATCTAAGGGGGGGAGTGTCACATGTGCCAATAATGCATCATATACCGTGAAAGGTGTTGGGCAAGTTGCTCTTACTTCTCTTTCTGGTGGTCTTGTCACTCTAGAAAATGTGCTTTATGTTCCAGGCATTCGCAAGAACCTCATTTCTATTTCAACCATCGCTACATGTGGCTATCAGGTTCTTTTTATGGTGTTCAGTGTGCAGTGTATGATGCTACTCATGCCTTTACCATGGTCTTGACTGGCACATTGACTAGAGGTCTTTATAGACTTGATGTTGGAAAGGTCACCTCCCCATCTGTAAGCCCCCATATGAGGAGAGCATGGGGGAGGGAGACCTAGGGCATGTGCCCAAAAGAAAAGGTAAGGGAGGGGGCTGTTACATGGGCAGCACCTCATAGGGAAAGGACAGCCAAAAGGGGCTGCCACATGGGCAGCACATGAGCTGCCATGTGGGCAGCACAGCAGCCTGGCAGAGGCGCTTCAAGGACTGTCTGTACGGGATTGAACAGGCCCCTAACAGAGGCGCACAGGAGGGTGGACTGAGGTGACGTGGCGCAGCAAAGGCGCACACGTGTGGGCATGACAGGGTGCCAGAAAGGGGCACAGCAGAGGCGGGTGTACCAGCAGCAGGGTCGGCCATCCTGGTTGGGCTGGTTGGGTTGGTTGGAGCCAGCCAACCAAGCCTTATATAGGCAGACAGAAGGGGCTGGGACCCTGCCTTGGAAGGAGGGCTAAAGCCCTTGGAGTGTGGGCCAAAGGCCCTGGAAAAGAGGGGACTAAAAGGGTCTGTCTACAGCATATATTCCTACAGACCAGGTTCGGCCCAAATAGATCCTAAAAGTCGGCCAGACTGGTGGGTTTTTGGGAGGGCCTTGGGCCTATAAAAGGAGGCCACCAATGAGGGAGTGGCAAAACTACTACTGGCAGCGGCCGCTCTGCTGTTGGCGCCTTGGGGGCGTTGTTGGCTATTGGCTTGCTGCTAGGGCAGGCGGGGAAGGCGATGGGAGCAATGAGCTGAGCAGGCTGAGAGAGAGAGAGAGAGAGAGAGAGAGAGAGAGAGAGAGAGCAAAACCAGCCCTATATGCTGTACCTACTGGGATAGGCAAACTCCTCTTTGTCATGTGTCTTCCCTTTAGGCTTCAGTAGCCACATTGGGATGAGCCTCTTGCTCTCCCTCCTTCCACTGCAGTAGGCTCTTCTATCTGAGTGTAGATCTGCCCCTTTGTGTGCTCCTCGAAGGTCCGAAACGGTTGCAGACTGAATGCTCCTGATCACAAGATCTCCCTCTGCTCTTCATCCTCAGTGGTAATCTGCCGGCTGAGAGACTGGATAGATGGAGAAGGCAATTGCGTCTCCTTATATAGGGAATAAACCTCCTCAAATCTGGTCAACCTGCAGTCTGCATGCCAACCCAGATCTCCTGACCTACAAGGGCCTACCAGCCCTTTTGACCCCACTAGCTCTGCATGCTGCTGTCCAATATGGCAGCCCTACTGGCCAACCTGAACAGGCAGACCAGCAGCTGCTCTTGGGGCTATAAAGCCCCCAATCCTGGCCTCTCTTGCTGCACATTTCCCTAGCCTGTTGTCCCATTTTTAGGGCACATGGTGTTGGAGCTATAAAGCCCCACCAGTCCTGACCTACTGCCCCCATAGGAGGATGCGGGGCAGTAGGTCAGGGCTAGTGGGGGTAGGCAGTAGCATATTTTGTAGCGGGCACAGTGGGTTTTAAATCGAGGCAGAAGTGTTAGAAAATACCCAACAGAGGGTACACGCAGCGGAAGACTTATAGTAATGCCCAGGAGCTCACACAGTGTGCAGTGTGGGTGTGGAATCACAAACTTCTTTACTTATGTGCATTCAATAGGTGTGCAGACTCATCAATAGACAATGAACCAAACCAGATAGAGAAACCACCAAAATCTATATTTCCGTAAACAACTATGGACACAATATAAGACAGATCCAGAGTCCCACCAATGATGTGGTCCTCTGATCTTACCACAAGGTCCTTCTCCTATCTGCTGGCTATCTCTAGACCGCGTGCTCCACCTCAAGCATAAGTAGACTTTCCGTCCAAAGATCTCAGCACCTTGCTGCCCTAGTAGACAGCCTAGGCTCAGCCCCAAGTGAGCTCAGTCTGCAGCAACTCTGGCCCTGCTTTGCCTCCTGAATGTAGGCCCAAAGATCAGGCTTCTGCTGCTCCTCTGTCTGCTGACTTGCTGGATGCTGAAATGAGGCAAGAGCCTCTGCATTTATAGGCCCCAAGGCATGGCAAAAAACCGATCAGTCTGTCCCAATCTGGCCGACTGGACAGACCCGGTTGGCTGGCCCAACCGACCTGGTTGGCTCAGCCCAACCAGCCCTTTAAGGGCTCCAAAACCGGGGCCTCTTGCCCCACACTTCTAGGGCCTTTGGCCCTCCATTCAAGGCAGGGGCCCAGCCTATATAAGGCATGCCTACTGCCCACTGACAGCCCCAATTTGCTGCTCCACCAGGCCTGCTGGTACTGCCCTCTGCCAGGCTCTTCCCAGCCACGTGTCCTGCGCCGTACTGCCCCGTACATCCTGCTGTCCTGACCCGCCTGTACCGCGCCATCATCAGGGTCTGTTGTAGGCCCTTCACCTGCCCACTACCCTCGCCATATGGCTTGCCATGCTGATGCCATCTGCAGGTCGCAATCCTATGAGGTGCTGCCCGTGTGGCAGCCCCCTCTCTTTCTTCTCTCTTGGGCACATCCTGCCCTAGGTCTCCCTCCCCCACGCACTCCTCATTTGGGGGCTTATAGATGGGGAGGTGACCTTTCCAACACCCCCTCTCACCGACACATCTCGGCCCAATGCCAACACGTCGATGACGATGCTCCAGTAACTCCCTGGTCATAGTCCTCTGAAACCTTTCGGTGTCGAAATCTTTTCCTGGCTTTTCATCCAGTGGCTCCTGCTCCACCAGGTCCGGTTCCGCTTCCGCACACCATCCTGGTACACAGGTCCATCTTTGGTAGCACCTCTTGGTACCACCTCCTTTAGTCACGTTCCCGCCTCTGAACTCAAGCAATCCATCCGTCGCGATCTTCCAGTCGTCCCCCTCATAATGAGTGAACAACCTGGAGTCTTCCAGACACCCTGCTCTGAGGGTCTATTTCAACCCGTCCTTCCTTTGGCAAGCTCTGCAACCAATAAATATTTCCAGATAACTTGGACCATGAACTCTCGCTGAGTTCTCAAGCAGGTACTCTTCTAGCTTCAGTACTCTTTGTCCATCACCTTCTAGCAATCTGCGTCCGAGATTGGAAGAAGCAATAATACTTCCCCTTTTGCCTTCGAAGAAGGCCAATTCCTTCCAATCTCGTATCACCTGAGACAAATGAAGAGCAGAGTCTCTCCACAGCATGCTATAAAGGCTCAAATGCAAAATATCAAATACATACCAGACTGCTGTACTGCCTGAATGTTCACTCTAAAAGCAAACTCCCATTGAGGCACCCACCAAGCGCTTGTGTAATCCTGTACTGTCCCCTTCTAAACTCCAGCATCCATCTGACCATGAGACCCCAGGGCCCTCCATGGAATCCACCCTCGTGTTAGTGTCGACAGCCACACACCTGGAAGGTACCAAGTGCACCATGCTGTCCTTCACCTTTACAAAGACATCTGACTCCTCGTCGACCCACATCTCTATGTCAGACATCCTCACTGTGATTTCTGGATCAACATATCTGACCTCGGTAACTCTGGGTGATGTCACCAGGAACAACTCTTTGATTACCACATTTGCGTTAGCCTTTCCCTCTGAATCTGAGTCAGCAGACTCCTTTTTGTTTTTCTGATCCGCCTTTTTCTTTCTGCAGTCCTTTGCAAAATGTCCTGGCGTATCACAGTAGAAGGACTTCTTCTTATGCTTCCTCTTCGAAGTCCCCTCGTCGTCAGAGTCGTCTTTCTTGGACTTGCCACCGTTAGGCTTGCCCTTGTGTTTAAGACACTAAGGACTGAGTTGGGAATGAGTAGTAGGGATCATCTAGAAACGGATGGTCAAACGGAAAGAATCAACCAAATTTTAGAGGATATGCTTAGAGCATATGTGTCATTGAGGCAACATACATGGGACAAGTGGTTGACACTCCTAGAATTTGCCTACAATGATAGAAAACATTCCTCTACAGGGTTCAGTCTCCATTTGAGCTCAACTATGGTTATAGACCAGTAAATCCAACTACAGTTGGAGTCCCTCAAAAAGTGCCTTTGCCAGCGGAATCCTTCGCCAGCATCGCCGTGTCATCTTTATCCTCATTGTAGAGCTTCTCCCGAGCTTCCTCCTGTAGCAGTAATGGACCCAACTCCTCGAATGTCAGAGGTTTGGTCCTCTGTCCTGCTGTCACAGTCGTAACAAAGCTCTTGAAACTCTGAGGTAATCTCCTCAGTACCATCAAGGCCAAATGGCATGACTCTGTCTTCTGACCAACTGCTGCCAGCTGATCCCTCACCACCTTGACCTTCGTCAAATGGCTATGTACCGTATCTCCTTCTTCCATATCAAGATTGTAGAGTTGATGCTGAAGAAGCAAAATCCGGGAGGTGTTGTCCGTCTCGTATAGATCCTTTAGGGTTTCCCACGCCTCTACTGACATCTCGGCCAGCTGGATATGCGGAAGAACGAAGTCCGCCGTAGTCCCTATGATTATTGCCAGGGCATGGGCATCTCTGTCTTCCCAAGCTTCAAGCTCCTCTCTGTCTACTGCCATGACTATCTCCCCTTTCCTGTCCACCATGTCCTCCGGCTTCGACTCCACTCCCGTGGTCAGCTTCCACAACTTTCGAGCCACTAAATGACTCCGGATCTTCACTTTCCAGATCGGGTGATTAGTCCCGTCCAATTTCCCAGACTCTCCAAAGTTAGGATAGTGAAAGAGAGAAAACTGGGGGAGGAGGAAGGGAAAGCAGGGGCTGAAGAGGCTGTAGAGGTCGACATCTCTGCTGTTTATACCACACAGCAAAGTCAACCAAACTTAATTTTAGTAGACCAGAATTCTGAACGCACCTGACTGAACCTGAGTCACCCTCCTTCTCGCAAGGGCACAATGCTGTAAAATCTCGCCAAAATCTGCATCTTTAGCATATTGCTCCCTCATGCCTTCCAGGTCCTGATGATAAGCAATAGTCACATTGTTGACCTGGGGTCTTCGGGACAAAGCATCTGCCACTCTGTTCCGAATTCCTAGAGTATGGACAATCTGAAAATGATACATTGACAGCATATTTGCCCATTTCATATGCTTCTCGGAAAGTTTTGTCTGAGTTGGAAAATATCTCAGACTTTGGTGATCTGTTTTAACAGTAAAATCTGCACCCAAAAGATAATGCCTCTATGTATGGATGGCATGGATTACAGCCAATAACTTTTTCTCATAGATTCCCAGATATCTCTCTGCATCCCGCAATCTCCTACTCTCATAGGCCACTACATGACCATTCAGATGCAATGCAGCCCTAACACATTCCCCACAAGCATCACAATCCACATCAAATGGCTGATACAAATCTAGAACTATTAAGATTGGCTCTATGGTCAGCTTCTCTTTGAGTGTGGTAAAGGTTGTCTTTTGAAAAATTCCCCATCTGAAAGCTGCATTTTTCTTAGTAAGATCGTGGAGTGGAGCGGCTATATCCGCAAAATGCCTAATAAATCTTCTGTAGTAATCACAATCCACATCAAATGGCTGATACAAATCTAGAACTATTAAGATTGGCTCTATGGTCAGCTTCTCTTTGAGTGTGGTAAAGGTTGTCTTTTGAAAAATTCCCCATCTGAAAGCTGCATTTTTCTTAGTAAGATCGTGGAGTGAAGCGGCTATATCCGCAAAATGCCTAATAAATCTTCTGTAGTAAGAACACACGCCTAGGAAACTTCGAACTTCATGCATAATTTTCAGCTCTGGCCATTCGTGAATGGCACGAATCTTTGCCAGATCCATCCGTATCCCATCTTTGGATATTATATGTCCCAAGTAATGGATTTCTTCCAGGAAGAATTCACTTTTCTTGCTGTTTGCATAGAGCTAATGATTTCTCAGCTCTTGAAACACTATAGCAAGATGTTCCTTGTGCTCACGTGGAAGTGGATTCCCAAGAGCTTCTGAATCAGGGTCGTCCTTCAGTAAGGTCCCTGCCTTCAGGCTCCCACACCAGTGAGCCTCCTACTTGGGCTCTGATACCATGTTAGAAAATACCCAACAGAGGGTACATGCAACGGAAAACTTATAGTAATGCCCAGGAGCTCACACAGTGTGCAGTGTGGGTGTGGAATCACAAACTTCTTTACTTATTTGCATTCAATAGGTGTGCAGACTCATCAATAGACAATGAACCAAACCAGATAGAGAAACCACCAAAATATATATTTCCGTCCACAACTATGGACACAATACAAAAGAGACAGATCCAAAGTCCCACCAATTATGTGGTCCTCTGACCTTACCACAAGGTCCTTCTCCTATCTGCTGGCTATCTCTAGACTTGAGCCCGCGTGCTCCACCTCGAGCGTAAGTAGACTTTCCGTCCAAAGATCTCAGCACCTTGCTGCCCTAGTAGACAGCCTAGGCTCAGCCCCAAGTGAGCTCAGTCTGCAGCAACTCTGGCCCTGCTTTGCCTCCTGGATGTAGGCCCAAAAATCAGGCTTCTGCTGCTCCTGCTGCTCCTCTGTCTATTGACTTGCTGGATGCTGAAATGAGCCAAGAGCCTCTGCATTTATAGGCCCCAAGGCATGGCAAAAATACCGACCAGTCTGTCCCAATCTGGCCGACTGAACAGACCAGGTTGGCTGGCCCAACCAACCTGGTTGGCTCAGCCCAACCAGCCCTTTAAGGGCTCCAAAACCAGGGCCTCTTTGTTAGAAATGACCCAACAGAGGATACATGCAGCGGAAGACTTATAGTAATGCCCAGGAGCTCACACAGTGTGCGGTGTGGGTGTGGAATCACAAACTTCTTTGCTTATGTGCATTCAATAGATGTGCAGACTCATCAATAGACAATGAACCGGCCACATAGAGAAACCACCAAAATATATATATTTCCGTCCAAAACTATGGACACAAT